>NW_012110608.1:237570-263597 GCF_000951045.1 Mandrillus leucophaeus | reverse complement strand
GTCGTACTACGATAGTATAAGACAAATTATGTTCAGTCTCAAAAAAAAAAAAAAAAAAAAAAACAGAAGAAAGAGTCTCCTGTTGAATAGGCCAAAAAGTGCAATAACAGAAGCCCTGATGTTGGCAATGAGGAGGGTGACTAGATCATGCTGACTTACTTTTACCTGATTATTTGTATAAAGATTTTGAGTTGTGTCTAGAAAAGGCAAGAGTTGGATAAGTTGAGAGGGCAGAAAAGGTTATGAGAATGTGGGGAGAAGGCGAAGAAAGAAACAGGAAGAGCAAAGGCATGAGAGTGACCATAAGCATGATAATTGCAGCGGGTAGCCAACAATGATTGCATACCTAGGGAAGTTAGTTTAAGAGAGCAATAAGTAAGATTGTATGAATAGTGTGGGCCTAGATTATGGCGAAAACTGTTTAGCAACATAATTTAGGTTTAGTTTGATGGTAAATGGAGAGCTAATTTAAGTATTTCTGCCTACATCGTCTTCAGTGATATAAGAAAGTGGTGTTTTAGGATGAAAAACTAGCTAACTTTTTTTAAAGTACTTTCCTTCTTCCTGGCAGTGAGTTAACAGTAATAGGTAAGAAGGTGGCCTCTGGAGGCTAGCAGCATCCTGATACCAAAGCCTAACAGAGACACAACAACAACAAAAAGATAATTTTAGGTCAATATCTCTGATGATACTGGCAAACCTAATCCAGTGGCACATCAAAAAGCTTATCCACCATAATCAAGTTGGCTTCATCCCTGGGATGCAAGGCTGGTTCAATATATGCAAATCAATTAATGTAATCCATCACATAAACAGAACCAATGACAAAAACCACACGATTATCTGAATAGATGCAGAAAAGGCCTTTGACAAAATTTAACAGCCCCTCATGCTAAAAACTCTCAATAAACTAGGTATTGATGGAACATATCTCAAAATAATGAGAGCTATTTATGACAAACCCACAGGCAATATCATACTAAATGGGCAATAACTGGGATGATTCCCTTGAAAACCGGCACAAGACAAGGATGCCCTCTCTCACCACTCCTATTCAACATACTGTTGGAAGTTCTGGCAAGGGAAATCAGGCAAGAGAAAGAAATAAAGGGTATTCAATTAGGAAAAGAGGAAGTCAAATGGTCCCTGTTTGCAGATGACATGATTGTTTACTTAGAAAACCCCATTGTCTCAGCCCAAAATCTCCTTAAGCTGATAAGCAATTTTAGCAAAGTCTCAGGGTATAAAATCAATGTGTGAAAATCGCAAGCATTTCTATACACCAATAACAGACAGAGAACCAAATCATGAGTGAACTCCCATTCACAATAGCTTCAAAGAGAATAAAATACCTAGGAATCCAACTTACAAGGGATGTCAAGGACCTCTTCAAAGAGAACTACAAACCACTGCTCAATGAAATAAAAGAGGACACAAACAAATGGAAGAACATTCCATGCTCATGGATAGGAAGAATCAATATCGTGAAAATGGCCATACTGCCCAAAGTAATTTATAGATTCAATGCTATCCCCATCAAGCTACCATTGAGTTTCTTCACAGAAATGGAAAAAACCACTTTAAAGTTATATGGAACCAAAAAAAGAGCCTGCATTGCCAAGACAATCCTAAGCCAAAAGAACAAAGCTGGAGGCATCATGCTACCTGACTTCAAGCTATACTACAAAGCTACAGTAACCAAAACAGCATGGTACTGGTACCAAAGCAGAGACATAGACCAATGGAATGGAACAGGACAGAGCCCTCAGAAATAATACCACACATCTACAACCATCTGATCTTTGACAAACCTGACAAAAACAAGCAATGGGGAAAGGACTCCCTACTTAATAAATGGTGCTGGGAAAACTGGCTAGCAATATGTAGGAAGCTGAAACTGGATCCCTTCCTTACGCCATATACAAAAATTGACTCAAGATGGATTAAAGATTTAAATGAAAGACCTAACGCCATAAAAACCCTAGAAGAAGACCTAGGCAATACCATTCAGGACACAGGCATGGGCAAAGATTTCATGACTAAGACACCAGAAGCAATGGCAACGGAAGCCAAAATAGACAAATGAGATCTAATTAAACTAAAGAACTTCTGCACAACAAAAGAAACTATCATCAGAGTGAACAGGCAACCTACAGAATGGGAGAAAAGTTTTGCAATCTACCCATCTGACAAATGGCTAATATCCAGAATCTACAAAGAACTTAAACAAATTTACAAGAAAAAAAAAAAAAAACACCCCATCAAAAAGTGGGCAAAGGATATGAGCAGACACTTCTCAAAAGAAGACATTTATGCAGCCAAAAGACACAAGAAAAAATGCTCATCATCACTGATCATGAGAGAAATGCAAATCAAAACCACAATGAGATACCATCTCATGCTAGTTAGAATGACAATCATTAAAAAGTCAGGAAACAACAGATGCTGGAGAGGGTTTGGAGAAATAGGAATGCTTTTACACTGTTGGTGGGAGTGTAAATTAGTTCAACCATTGTGGAAGACAGCGTGGCAATCCCTCAATGATCTAGAACTAGAAATATCATTTGACCCAGCAATCCCATTACTGGGCATATACCCAAAGGATTATAAATCTTTCTACAATAAAGACAAATGCGCATGTATGTTTATTATAGCACTATTCACAATAGCAATACTTGGAACCAACTCAAATATCCCAGTGATAGACTGGATTAAGAAAAGGTGGCACATACACACCATGGAATACTATGCAGCCATAAAAAAGGATGAGTTCATGTCCTTTGCAGTGACATGGATGAAGCTGGAAACCATCATTCTAAGCAAACTATCACAAGGACAGAAAACCAAACACTGCATGTTCTCACTCATAGGTGGGAGTTGAACACTGAGAACCTATGGACATAGGACAGGGAACATCACATGCTGGGGCCAGTCAAGGGGTGAGGAGCTGGGGTAGTGACAGCATTAGGGGAAATACCTAATGTAAATGAGGAGTTGATGAGTGCAGAAAACCAATATGGCACATGTATACGTATGTAACAAACCTGCACGTTGTGCACATGTACCCTATAATTTAAAGTATAATTAAAACAATATTAATAATAATAAAGTGGCCTCTGGAGTTGGTTGGACCTGATTCTAGTCTTGACTCTGGAATTTACTAACTATATGATTTTAGGAAAATTATTTTTCTGAGTTTCAGTTTCTTCATCTGTAAAATTAATGTAATAGCACTTACCTCTTGAGGTTGTTTTAAAGACAACATGTAAAGAGATCAATTTGGAATTAGTATTTAAGACAGATTGGAGAAGCAAAAACCTGTGGGTAGGGAACAGTTACAAATCTATTGTAATTACTGAGCCTAGACAAAGATAGCAAACCATAGACTGGAGACAGTGGAAAAACAGCAAAGGTAAAGAAGTAGGACAAGCGACTCACTCCTTCTCTCCATTCTCATTCATCTTGCAAATTCCTTTTTTTCTGTTCATTTAACATGATCTGGGAACCTAAAACTATACTTTGAAGTATATAGTCTGTCTCTGGACATTATCAACTGTTTGCTCATTTCCTTAGAGCTACAAATAACCATCTACTCTCTCTCTTCACCATTTCAACATCTGCAATATGTTCTCCCAAATACCTTACTTCAGTCAGTTAAAAAGCAAAACAAAACTAAAATTATCCATCGTTTTACACAATATTTTCAATTTTTTCTTTGTAATTTTTTCCTTCATTCTTAAACTTGCCAATCAGGCCTCCTGCAAATTCCCACGGAAGCAGGGTTCCCTAATTAACAAAACACAAAATTCAAAAAGAAAACCAATCCTGCCATTTCTGGGCTTAAGGAAACCTGAAACTTTCCTTCAAAGCTCTGTTGCATTGCTCAGTACTTTAGTGCCTAATTCCTACAACGAGCTAAGATCAGAAAAATCACTACATAATAGGAATCTCAAAATGCGCAAGGCTTTGAGAACATGGGTTTTCAACATACAGCTTGCTCTTTCAGGATCTGTCTTCTTATTTGCATACATTTCTGAGCAGGAAGTTATGCGCAGCACTTTTAGTCTCCGCGTGAAAAGGTCTTTCATGCTAATCTAATTCAATTCAGTTCTCCTTTTTCTTTCTTCTTCTCCTCGCCCTCTTCTCAGGGAAGGAATCGTCAAAAATCAATGTTTCAACAGATCTCGCGGTGCTATTCGAGATTCCCTATTAAAAAAAAAAAATAGAATTGATGCAAACAGCCTGTTCCTTCCGGGGTTTTGGGCTGGAACTGCAGCGCTTAGAGAGCCCGGTGGAAGCTGCTAAAGGCGGAGGCGGGGCTCTGGCGAGTTCCCCTTCCACCTTCCCCCACCCTTCTCTGCCAACCGCTGTTTCAGCCCCTAGCTGGATTCCAGCCATTGCTGCAGCTGCTCCACAGCCCTTTTCAGGACCCAAACAACCGCAGCCGCTGTTCCCAGGATGGTGATCCGTGTATATATTGCATCTTCTTCTGGCTCTACGGCGGTAAGGAGAGTGGGGAGTCCACCTTTGTTGTTTTCCTACACACCAGTCCTCTCCTGCCCCAGAACCATTAAAATGCAGAAGTTCCTCTGGCAGCTTCTCCTTCGGAAGACTCATGCATCCCCCACCCCACCCCTCTTCTTCCCTTTTTTCCCTTTGTTGCATCGATTTCATTTTTTTTTTTCCCCCATAGAGTTCAGCTTTGTTTGCTTCGTGACATTGGGGGGCACATTTCTCCTTTGAAGGAAAACGAAAGCTACCAAGTTTTGGGAGATGGGAGTTGGTGCTATACGGTCTTTAGGGTTACGTGAAGTCAAGTAAAATCGCACACTGGTGAGTTTCAAGAGTGAGACATTTGATGAATAGGCCCTAAGTACTGAGGCAAGGAGGAGTGCACTTCTGTAAATGATGGGGGTACACGTGCTGTAACTGGTGGGGTTTGAGTGGAGGCCTACTGAGGCATTGTGATTATTCTGGGTGAGTGAGACCCTGGTAATAGAGTTATTTTGAGAGTGTGTAGAAGAGAGTGGTTAACTTGAGCTTAAAGGCCTGTTAGAACTAGACAAACTGGGAGGGGAAGTTGGGAACAATGACGTAAATTTTTTTTAACTTAATGTGACAAGAGATTCAGTCTCCCCCCCCCATATTGTCCCTTATTTTGACTTTTTCTATTTTTTTCAAAATATTTTACTTTTAAAGTTCCCTCACTGCTTCAAATATATTGAGAACTCAGTTGCTTCTTGTGTAGTGGCAGGCTGAGTGGCTGCTGCTTCAAATGATAGGACTTTCTCCTTCATGGATTCACTTACTCTTAATTTAGAATAACAAATTTTCAGCAGCTGTCGGGAGAATATGATAAACTGGGGTGCAAGATGAGTGCATATTTGTGATAAATGAAAGTACTTCTGCTTTTCACAACTCAAGAGAAAGGCAGACAGTGGCGAGAACAGATGTGTGGGCTCAGGGTGTAGGATATAGGAACCCCTTCCTTCTTCTTGAGCTGCAGAGCAGAGCTAATCCAGGTTGTTGTGTGTTTTTTATTTTTTGGCTTGTTTATTTACACCTGAGAGGATGTGGAATAGAACTGGAGGTTATGTTAAATCACAAGAACCTTGATATTTGAACTTTGTCTTCTCTGTCCACCGTGTGTGGATGTGTTTATGCAATTTTGGAATATCAGAAAATTTAAACTTACATTTTTTGAACAAGTTTAGGTTGAAAAAAAGAACAACTTTTATATTGCCTTTGGACTTCATTTTATGAGCCTCTTGCTTTATTATTTTCCATACATATTGTCTAATACTTCAAAGTAAAATTTGAGTTGCTCAGAGTCTCAACTCAACCCAATAATTGTAAAGTTCAGCTTAATGCCTTTAGTTAAACCCCTAACGAGACTGAACAGATCAGGCAGTTAGTTTTGCTTTGGGAGTCATACAGTTTCAATACTGTTATTTATCCTTTGCTTTCTCCTTCCTCTACCCCTCCTTCAAAAGTAGATTCAAGAAGAAACTGCTTTCAGAATTTCTATTCAAGTAAGAATAACTGCACATCTCTTTGTTAAGTCTTAAGTTTCCAAGAGCCTTAGAAATGGCTGCTGTCTTCTATTATTTCCTTTATTGGATTCCATTTTTTTTTTTTTTTTTTAGATTTCAACTTTTATTTTAGATTCCAAGGGTACATGTGCAGGTTTGATACGTGGGTATACTGTGCAGGGTTTGGGGTACCATTGAACTTCTCACCCTGGTAGTGAGTGTAGTACCCAATAGGTAATTTTACAACCTTTGCCTTCCTCCCTCCCTCCTCTGTGGTCTCCAGTGTCTATTGTTCCCATCTTTGTTGGACTCTATTGTTGAAGACCATGCAAATGGCAGATGTTTATGGTATTTGTATTTTATTTCAGTTTTTTAATCATGGGTAATTAGAAATTTATCTACTGTAGTAATTACAGTTCATATGAACCTGTTATCAAAATTCTACTTCATAATACCAAAATAAATCCTTGCTTTATTATAATATTACAACACTTTTAAATAATGCTAAAACAGTGTAAAGTGAGTACTTCTTTGTAACATGAATGGAGTGGTGATTATTTACTTCAGAAAGGCACTTTTCAGTTTGCTGTACTAAAGTTTTCCTTTAAGATTGATGCCCTGTTTGTTTTAATACATAAGTTAGAAAGTTTTGAGCAAATATCCTGATGGAACCCTACAATTGAAGATAGTGAGATACTTCAATTTGATGTGACTAAGTTTAGTTGTCTGAAGAACAGTTAAAAGCTTCTTTGCTTTGGATTGGTAGTAGCAATTTATAAATATATAATGACTGTTTCTTAATCTTCCTACTGATTGTCATTAAAAAAAAACAACAATAATAGATGTTATACTGGTTATACTGGGCAGACTGGGGGATCTGGATCTGTGATAATTGGCAAGACAATGTTAACTTATTTTGTCTATATCCCAAGAGTCTTTGTACCTCATAGCCTTATTAAAAAAAAATGTTTAAAAAAAGTGGCCTAATAGTGAAGAGTAGCATTTGCTTCTTAAAGGTTTAGAAATGAAAACAAGTATGTTGGTCTTTGCAATGGATTCCATTTTTAATTTTTATTGATATATCATAATTGCCCATATTTATGGGGAACATATGATATTTTGATACATGCACACAATATGTGATGATCAAATTAGGGTAATTAGGATATCCATTACTGCAAACATTTATCATTTATTTGTGTTGGGAACATTCCAAATATTCTAGCTATTTTTTTCTAGCTATACAGTAAATTATATTGGTAACTATAGTCACCCTATTGTGCAATTGAACAGTGGATCTTATTCCTTCTATCTAACTGTAGTTTTGTACTCATTAACCAACCTCTCTTCATCCCTCTTTCCCCCTACCCTTCTCAGCCTCTGGTAACCACCATTCTACTCAGTATCTTCATGGGATCGACTTTTTTAGCTCCCACTTGGGTGAGAACGTGTGATACGTCTTTTGCCTTTCTGTGTTATGTCTTAGTTCACTTAAAATAATGTCCTCCAGGCTCATCCATGTTGTCACAAATAACAGAATGTCATTTTTTATGGCTGAATAATATTTTATTTTGTGTGTGTATATGTATGTGTGTGTGTATATATATTATATATATAATATATATATATCACATTTCCTTTATTCGTTCATCCATTGATGGACACTTAGCCACATATCATAGTTATTTTGAATAGTTATTTAATAAACATGGGAGTGCAGATATTTCTTTGATATACTGATACCCTGTCTTTTGGATATATACCCAAAAGTGAGATTGCTAAATCATGTGGTAGTTCTATTTTTGTTTTTTGAGGAACCTCTATGCTGTTTTCCATGGCAGCTCTAGATCATGTGGTAGTTCTATTTTTGCTTTTTTGAGAAATCTTTGTGCTGTTTTCCATAGCAGCGGTACTAATTTACATTCCCACCAAAAGTATACTAGTATTCCGCTTTCTCAGTGCCCTTACCAGCATTTGTTATCTTTTTGGTAATAGCCATTTTAATTGGAGTGAGATGTTACTCATTATGGTTTTGATTTGCATTTCCCTAATGGTTAGTGATGCTGAACAGTTTTTCTTATACCTGTTTGCAATTTGTATGTCTTCTTTTGTGAAATGTTTATTGAAATCATTTGCCATTTTAAAAAATTGGATTATTTGTTTGTTTGTGGGTTTCTTTTTTGCTACTGACTCCCTTATATATTGCACATATTAATCTCTTGTCAGATGGATAGTTTGAAAATATTTCCTCCCATTTCTAGGTTTCTCCTCACTTTATTGATTGTTTCCTTTGCTGTGCGGAAGCTTTTTAGCTTAATGTTGTTCCATTTGTCTATTTTTACTTTCATTGCCTGTTTTTCAGGTTTTACCCAAAAAATCTTTGCTCAGACCAAAGTAATGGACTTCTTGATGGTAACCATAATAATGATAGTCAGTAGAAACCCTTAAGTATGTCAGATACTATCTCATTAAAAAAAAAATAATAATAATCCTTTGAATTAAGCACTATGATTATCTCTGTTTTTCAGAGAAGGAAATACAGTATACAGGTTCAAAGAGTAAATAACTTTCTCAAGGTTACACAGTTAGTAAGCCATGGAGCTTGAATTCAAGCAAGATGTTTGAATCCAAAGAATATATACTCAACCACAAAGAAATGCATCCTCCCAGTGATTTATGGCAACTAGTAGTAGGCATGAGGAGATAAATTTGAACATGAGGTAAGAGGTAGGGGAGGAAGTAAGTCCTGTAAGTGGAAGAAGAGTTGCCCAGGCATGTACATATAGGGGAATAGAGAAATGGGCAGCTAGTGTGTAGGAGGAATATTATGTCTAAAAGGGAATGTCAGTAAGAAGGGTAAGTGACTGTTCACCCAAGGCCAAGAAGATAGAGAAGACCTACACAGTTGGAAAGCCTAAACTGGTCTGGTATAGGTCAAGGTATAAAATTCAGGCCTTAATACTGTTTAGTTTGATGGGAACCATTTAACAAGAATGCAGCTTCCAAGTTGTCTGTCTATATGAAGTGATTTCTGCCTGTTCAGAATTGTTTATGCATGTTTTAACTCACTGTGACACAGAGGTATATGCCACGTTTTGTTTCTTGAAATTGTAATGCCTTGTAAATTTACATTTAATGGAAAACAGGAATCCCAGAGCCTACATAACTTAATAGGTTGCAATAACTTTTCTAAACAAAAATCAACATTGGCCTAGGATGAGAATTGCTAGAGTGATGATAGCTTGGAGAATTTTAACTGGTTTGGGAGTTTTTCCCCATACTTATTTCCCCACGACCCATAATGATCTCCATTTCATGGCATCTATGCATTCTATTTGTGCCTTGGTGTAGGAATTTTAAGATTGTGGGAAATAGATTTCTTAGGGTTTTAATTGTGAAGTAACTTTTAAAAATTGATATATTTTATATAACTGATAAAACAGAAGCTGATTGTAGCTTGGATTGTCCATAAATTAAATATACATAATTTTCCTCTATGGTTGTACTCTGTACAATTTATAACAACAGATAAAACAACATTCTTGATTGTGTAATCATTAGTCACTAGTCACAGTATTTTCTTCATCTGGATAATATAGAAGAGCAAGACACAGTTCTTCATTATGTGATTCTCAAATAATTGTATTTTAGGTGCAGAATGTTTTGCTGCTCTTTCTCTGTATTTTTACATTAAACATTGATTTTGTGTATGCAAAGATTTTTGTCATATCTTCCAAAGTTTGTTTGAATGTTGTTTAAAGGTGTTCATAGAAAACGTTCACTTAGAAGACTAAAATTAGAAACTGTTCACCAAATGACTGGGACATGCTTTTTGGAGGTCGCTAACAGTGGAAAATGGCAACTTTCGTATGGCAAATGCAGAGACTCAAGATCAGTGCTTTCAAATTGATGCTTAGTGTTTGATGGCTGATTTCCTAAATTTCACAGAAACATTGGAAGAATTTGGCCCAAAAAGAGGCTGATCAGTGATCAGTGATGGTGATTCTTGGGCATTTAGAAAGATGCTTAAATGTTGAATGGTTGTAGGGAAGAATATATTGTGAAAGTTTAGTAAAAGATTCATTATCTGGGCCGGGTGCGGCGGCTCACTCCTGTAATCCTAGCACTTTGGGGGGCCGATCCAGGTGGATCACGAGGTCAGGAGTTCAAGAGCAGCCTGGCCAACATAGTGAAACCCCGTCTCTACTAAAAATGCAAAAAAAAAGTAATAGTAATAATAATAGTCGGGCGTGGTGGCGGGCACCTGTAGTTCCAGTTACTTGGGAGACTGAGGCAGGAGAATGGCGTGAACCCGGAAGGCAGAGGTTGCAGTGAGCCGAGATCGTGCCATTGCACTCCAACCTCGGTGACGGAGCAAGACGCCGTCTCAAAAAAAAAAAAAAAAAAAAAAAATTCATTATTTGGTAGAAGAGAAAGATAAAATGGACTTATTTCTAGCACAAAGACTAGTTACTTTGTTGAGAAAGGGTTTTGATCAATAAACCCTCCACCAGGGTTAGCCTAGGGAAAAAATAAATAAAACCTCAAATATCAATCAGATTGAATATTCTCTGTAGCTAATCTTTAAAATCTTTTATGAAATATATATTATGCAATTAACCATGTATCATTTACAAAAACATTTCCTGCTTTAATGGAATTATCAAAGTTGAATTTTGTATTTCATTTCTTACTGATAAAAGTAAACAGATTAAGAGAGAAGCTGTTGGTTAACTATCTGACCATCTGTTTCCTTTCAGATCTACTTTGCAGCCCACTAGGAGGCCTTTTAAACCCAGTTTTTAATTACTTTCTTCAATCCAGACCAAGGCTAAACAAAAGTACATTTAGAGAGACGAGGCAGTTCATTTATGATGACTGTTTTGATTAATATGAAAGACAAAGCTGACTTTTTACACTTGGGCTGCAGAGAAGAATTTTAAGCAAGGGGATTTGTTTCTAGCCCAGGTCTTGCATGTTGGTTTATTAGTTTGTTTGAAGTCTTGCAGATTGCCAGAACATCAGGCAAAAAATTCAAATATAAGTTTAAAAATATCATAACAAATTCAAAGACTGTATATTTAAAGTATTCAATGACGCTAGGTTTTTTGTTGCTGTATTGCCCTTTTGTTAGCATAACTAATTTTTTTTTTTTTTTTTAAGATGGACTCTCACTCTGTCACCCAGGCTGTGGTGTGATGGCATGATCTTGGCTCACTGCAATCTCTGCCTCCCAGGCTCAAGCGATCTTCCTGCTTCAGCCTCTCAAGTAGCTGGGACCACAGACATGCGCCACCAGGCCCAGATAACTTTTGTATTTTTGGTAGAGACAGGTTTTCACCATGTTACCCAGGCTGGTCACAAACTCTTGAGCTAAAGTGATCCACCCTCCTCGACCTTCCAAAGTGCTGGGATTACACGCGTGAGCCACTGAGCTCAGCCGCTAAGATTTGACTTTAGTAATAGTAAAGACAACACTTATTTATGCATTGAATATGTCAGGTAAGGTGCCCAGGGCTTTACCTACATTATTTTATTTAATTTATCTTTACAATAACATTTTAACATAGTAATAACTACTATTAGATTCATTTTATCTAATTGGAGGGGGTATCTCTGAGATCCAGAAACATAAGTACATTGGTCAAGACCGAAGAGCTAGAAATGGCAGGGCTGTGATTAGAACTCCGGTTGTTCGGACTTCAGAACCCACTCCTAAACACTGTGTTATTTACACATCCTCTGTATATAGTTATTGAATAGAAATTGTCAATACTACATAAAAATCCTGTTAATATGAGTTTTAAATACAATTGTCATTTAAGAGGGGATGATGTCTAAGTAGCAAATGTGTCCTCATTCATAACCCATACTCGAGGGTGAGATGAGAGTTGGCATTGGTGGGCAGGCTGGGTGTAGGGAGGATAGTAGCACCATGTTCTTTTACAATTTAGTTTTTTTTTTTTAAATCAAATGAATTAATCGAGGGCACACTTAAAAATAATATTTGTCTGTACTTTCTTATGCTGGCCTGTGTTACATACTGAATTTTTATGACTGATTCTCTTCCATGTTATGTGGTTATAGACCAACATAATTAAAAGGTGGTTTCTATGATTCTGTAAATCTAAATTAACCAGGAAGGCAGTACTGCTATAACTTGTAAACTCTGGTTTTAGACTCTAGTCTTTGATTCCTGTCCCTTTGGTTTAGTCCTTTTTGGAAATGAAACCTATCCTAGAGTTAGGGTCGAGCCAACCCTTTCTGCTTGGGGGATTTCCAAAAGTGAGTCAAGACAAATAAAATTTCACCTTTCAAACACCAGAGAATATTCATCTTAGGTAACATTTACTACATGAGAAAATGTCTGTTTCACCATCACCTTTCAGCCAGTTGTTTCATTATAAGTGTAGCATATTTTTCTGTTAAAATTATGAGTAAATATATATTTAATAGTAGTTGTATGATATTGGAGACCGTTCTCTTCATTATGTTATATCAAATTTGATTTAGAAGGAACACAAGCATATACAAGTACTTAATTTATTAAACATATGATCAATCATCTTACTTTAATTTCTCATACAAATTGTCAGCTTTAGTGGATAATAATATTAAGAACTATAATTCATTGAGTCAGGCACACTGGTAAGAACTTTACATGTATTATTTCATTTTTCTGACAACTCAGTGAAGCCAGTACTCTTATTAGCTCTGTTTTTAAGATGAGAGGCTCAGAGACCTAGCAAGGTCACAGAGCTAGCAAAGCATCCCCCAGGTTTGTCTGATTCCAGGGACCCTCATCTGAAGCCCTATGCTATTCTGCCTACTTGATGATATTCACTAATTACCCACTCTGAATGCAGCTCTGAAACTGATTTACAAGTCATTGTAATGCTTCTTTTCTGATGAACTTGAAAAACCATGAAAAATACTTCTTAATTAATTGATCTATAGCAATAGGTGGTCTATAGAAATACTAAGGATAATTCTGGTGGTCTGTTATCAAGTGGAGAACTTGAGTTTATCAGAGGAGAAAATCAAAGTTATAAGAGCTCAGCATATACTATTAGTTAGAATGCAGAACATGTACCTTAATCTCAATTTAAGAAAATCATTTTATTGCAATCTAATGAAAAGAAGATAAGATGAATTGCTTTTTGAAGGGATTTTAAAGCTTTTTTAGCTGCAAGGGTGAGATATGTTTTATTGGCTATTGCCTGTGTGATTTGAGTAGATCATAAAACTTTCTTTGCCTCTCATCATTCTCACAAACTGAATATGAGTAACTTAAAATGAAGAGTAGGCCAGGCGCGGTGGCTCAGGCCTGTAATCGCAGCATTTTGGGAGGCTGAGGTGGGCGGATCACGAGGTCAGGAGATCGAGACCATCCTGGGTAACACGGTGAAACCCCGTCTCTACTAAAAATACAAAAAATTGCTGGGCCGTGGTGATGGGCGCCTGTAGTCCCAGCTACTCAGGAGGCTGAGGCAGGAGAATGGCATGAACCCGGGAGGCGGAGCTTGCAGTGAGCCGAGATCTCGCCACTGCACTCCAGCCTGGGCGACAGAGAGACTCTGTCAAAAAAAAAAAAAAAAAGGAAAAAAAAAAAAGAAAAGAAAAGAAGAGTATCATGAAAGAAAGCTTCTAGAAGTGTGTGATGGTTAATACTGAGTGTCAACTTGATTGGATTGAGGGACACAAAGTATTAATGCTGGGTAGTGTCTGTGCGGGTGTTGCCAAAAGAAATTAACATTTGAGTCAGTGGGTTGGGGAAGGCAAATCCACCCTAAATCTGATGGGCACAATCTAATCAGCTTCCAGCAAATATAAAGCAGGTAGAAAAACGTGAAAAAGAGAGACAGGCTTAGCCTCCCAGTCCATGTTTCTACTGTGTTGGATGCTTCCTGCCTTCGAACATCGGACTTCAAGTTCTTCAGTTTTGGGACTTGGACTGGCTCTCCTTGCTCCTCAGCTTACAGAAAGACTACTGTGGAACCTTGTGATCATGTAAGTTAATACTTAATAAACTCCCCATATGTATATATACATATATCCTACTACTTCTGTCCCTCTAAGAGAACTCTAATACAAAGTGTTATTGGAAATTCATTACTAAAAATGATGAAATCTGATCTCACACTTTCAGAAAAAACAATTGGTCATGTGATTCAGGTAAATAGTTTTAACTTCTCAAAAGATTTAGTAGTTGGGGTGACGTATTTTCAGTGAATTTCTACTTAAAACTTAAGAGTAAAGGTAGGCCTGGCACAATGGCTCATGTCTTTAATCCCAGTACTTTGGAAGGTGCAAGGGGGACGATCATTGGAGGCTAGGCATTTGAGACCAGCTTGGGGAACAAAGCAAGACCCTGTGTCTACAAAAAATAAAAAATAATAAAAACAAAGAATAAAGATGTTAAATTTAAACTTTCTAAACAATGTTGAGGGGACAATCAGGGTTGGTGGTGGTGATGAGACAATTTGCCAGATAACAAGACAAACACCTGGTGAGTTTTAAAGTGAGCAAAATGGAAGTGTGACAAGATCCAAAGTAAGGAAAATTTTATGCCAACTTTGAATTCATGCGATTTTTTTTTTTTTTTGAAAAGAGGATGTTGAAAGGCAAGTAAAAAATATTGTGAAAAAAATGTGACTAAACATTTGCAGATTGCCCATCAGATCAGATTAGGATTTTTTATTAGATTTTTAAGTTAAAGTTGAAGAACGAGTTTTGTTAGTGTGTGTTTACATCAATTAGAAATTGTGTGACTATGATTAGGCTCTGTATGGGGAGCTTAAGAGAGGAGTGCATGTCTCACTTGGGATTTAATCTGCTCTACCTAAGAGTTGAACTCGAGAAGTAAAGTACACATCCCAGGGGATCCTTATGCTGCCCAAATGTCAGGGACTGCTTGGGACAGGTCCCAGCAGACACACAGCATGTGTGTACTTTCCAAAGTCAGTCACTCTAGGTTTCATGAAAACCCAAAGCATCTAATACGATCTTGTCAAAATTATGTCTACATGTCCAAGTGGATTTACTGTAAATCAATGTCTAATTACTTTTTGAAAATTATTCATTTACAGAGATTGAATTGATTTTTTTTTCATTTCATAATGTGGTTGAGTAGGAAAGTCTTATAACTGTACTTTTTGGTTAAAGTATAAAACTAGCGATACAGTGCATAAACATTATATTCTTAAAATATGTGAAGAATGCCGCAAAAGGAGCTATTAGCACAAAAAATGAGATTCCATCTTGTGCGACAGCTCATATAAGAGAAGAGATTTTGGGGAAGGAAAAAAAATGAAATTTGAAACCTTGAATTGTCAAAACATGGATTTCTCCAAAAGCAATTATAAGAAAAAATAGTTGACTATCTCCCAGTGATTGAGGTAATCATGACCGAATTCTACATCCACACCTCCACAAAGAACCACCACTTGATATCATACAATTTCTTCAAATATTTGAAGTTGGAATGGTGGACATTAATTTGTGTATGTTTTAGTAAAAATATATAGAACTTTTTATTTCGTATGATTAATGATTGAGTCATTATTCTATGTAAAAGCATATGATAAAAAGATAGATGGCATGTTGCATATAATAGCATTATGCATTTTTTCTAAATATTTTCTTAAGCTTTAGCAATTGCCTCTTAGCAACTGCTTCAAGTCATATAAGGCAGATTTCTGAACCTAATGAACAGATTTTGAGGCAAGGTCAATATTTTTACAGTTTATTTTTTTAACTTTCCTCCTCATTTATTAATGGACCCGTCAAAAGTTAAAAATACTTTGTAGAACTCTACTGTAGAATGGTAGTACTATTTCAAAATTCAACAAAGTGATGAGTAGCAACTTATCATCTACCCCTTTCACTTCTTATTACGCAGAATATAATTATAAATTGGTAAGTTTCTAAATAAATATTTGTTCACATATGAGTGGATGGCCTGTTGAAATTCAAGTGCAAAACAGGCCACCCAAGTGGAGATTTGCAGTTGCTAGTTGGAAACGTGTGACTAGAGTTTGGGAAAGATGGTGGATGGAGAGTAGATATGGGAGTCATTCATGTATAGGTGCTACTTCAAATGGTGGAAAAGAATGAGCTCACTAGGAGAAAGGAATTATAGCATGAGATGAGATGAGAGCTCAAACCAAGGACAGGACTTTGCTGAATGTTCACATTTCGGAGGAGGTGAAAGAAACAGGAACAGCAGGAAACAGGTGGATTCATTAGGAAAGGTCAGAGTAGCATCTTGTAATAGAAACCATGGTAGAGAAGATTTTTCAAGGAGAATGAACATTGTTTGTTAGTTCCATACAGGAATTGTGAAAACTGATAAAAGGTCACTGAATTCAAAATAAGGAAATTATTAGTGACCTTGGAGAAAAGCGGTTTCAGTAGATTGGTGAAAACAACAGCCTGATTGGGAAAGATTAAGAACTGGAACAAATAATGAGGAAGAGATGAGTATGTAGACTCACATTTGACTAGTTTGGTGAGAGGAAAGGAAAAAGAAGATTGCTGAAAATAGTTAAAACAAAATGATATTATTCCAGAGTTATTAAAAAAGAAGAAAATTAAGTGAACTGGAATTTTTCCTAGAAAAATCCTGTTTGTCTGTTTTCCCAGTCTAGATTTATCAGATCATTGTTGATTCTTTAATTTCACCATAGAATCAACTTTAATCTACTTCAGTGTCTAGTGGCTGGAATATTCAACAATTAATATTTGGAAATTGTGACAGAGAGAGAACATGAATATTTGTGATAGGAAAGAATGATAGCAAATAAATATTTTTATGTTGTTCTATCTGTGAATGCCCAACGAATAATTTTATCAGACAAATGCATATTATTTCAAAAGCATTTAATTCCCTTGTAAAAAATAAGCAGCAAAGTCAAAATTTTCATAAAATGTATGAAGAACAGCTGGACAATTTTTATTACCACCGTTTATTTGCTTAAATTTAGTAAAGATCAGTTTGATTCTTTAGAACATATTGCTTTTTTTCCCACCATGCCCAGCCTGTTATCAATATTTTAATATTTAGAGTTCATCATGAGTGATATAACTTTCCAAGTGTCACATTAAGACATATTTCAAAGAAACAGCTAATTCACTCAGGTAGTTTTTAACTCATTATTACACTGAAGTTCAAATTAATTGTTAGTTTTTCTGCATTCTCTGGTTATGGAGCAGACTCCCAATTCCTCAGCTTACCAGTTTTGAGAGGAATTGTGTGAAAGAGCATATTCCAAGTCCCTATCCCCAAAACAAGGGAGAATAAAATAACATACTTAGGCTCAGTACATTAGTACTATTTCATTTGAAAATATCACAAATTTTAAAAAAAGAAAGGCATGCACAAAAGAATATTTGTAACCAAGTATGTATTCTGAATAGGAAAGATTTATTGGAATCCGTATCACTTAGAGAAGCAGAACTACTATAGTAATATGGAATAATGGATTTATTTTCAGTTTTAGACCTGCACAGTTGTGGGAGCTTTGCAGTTGCCTTCACATCCGGTATGGAGCTAAAGTCATCATAGGTTAGCAGAGCTGGCAACTGGGAAGAAAAGCTGGATTTGAAGTAGAGCTGAGCAAGGGCAAACTAGAACCTGCAGGAGAAAATGAAACCCATAAAGATAAACTGGAACTTGTATTTGACTCATAATTCTCCATCCTCAATGACCCTGACTTGAACAGCCCGAAAGGGACTGGCACTCTTCCCTGCAAAGCCATTCGTGCACCTGGCCCAGAAACCAAAAGAGGAGATCTGTGGGGAGCCAAAGAAATGTAGCAGGATGAGCCGCAGACAAAACTCCTCAGACACCGAGTTAAAGAAGGAAGGGGTTTATTCGGCCGGGACATCAACAAGACTCCTGTCTCAAGAGCCAAGCTCCCCAAGTGAGCAATTCTTGTCCCTTTTAAGGGCTCACAACTCTAAGGGGGTGTGCGTGAGAGGGTCGTGATCGATTGAGCTAGCAGGGGGTACGTGACTGGGGGCTGCATGCACTGGTAGTTAGATTGGAACAAAATAAGATAGGGATTTTCACAGTGCTTTTCTATACAATGTCTGTAATCTATAGATAACATAACCGATTAGGTCAGGCGTTGATCTTTAACTACCAGGCCCAGGGTGTGGCACCGGGCTGTCTGCTTATGGATTTCATTTCTGCCGTTTAGTTTTTACTTTTTCTTTCTTTGGAGGCAGAAATTGGGCATAAGACAATGTGAGGGGTGGTCTCCTCCCTTATTCTCTGCCCCACTTGAGACTCTCACTCAGTAATGGGAGTTCTCACTTTTCATTTTTGCTACCCATGTCTTCTTGCAAGACAGATCGATAGTGATTCATATAGTACGCTTGTGCTGAAGCATTTTGGTGAACTAAGGTAGTGTTGAAGTTTTTTATCATATGAAGAAGTACTGGTAGCAAACAAGGGAGCAGTAAGCAGGTTTCTATTACTATTATAACTCTTATTATAAGAGTTTTAAATCCTCCTAGCGCTGGGAACCATTTTCCAAACATGGCCCCAGGATCAAATCCATGCCACACTTGCACGAGCACATAGGCCAGTTTTGTCATATCTCTAACTATGTCTTCAACTACTTGCCCTTAATTATCTATGTGTAGGCAGCAATTAGTAGGGTTAAATTTCCTACAGACCTCTCTTTCAGCTGCTAGCAAGTAGTCGAGAGCTAATCTATTTTGACAGATAGCATTTCTCATCTGAGTTTCTTGCCGGGCCAGAATAGTCAAGGTTCTGCCGGTTTTATTAGGGACTATTTTTAAGACAACTTGTAACAGTATGATTCGGTTGATCATGTAAATGGGGGTCCGGTATCCCCACGAACCGTCTTGTGCCCAAGTAGCAGGACCATAATATTATATTATATGATTCTCTCAGGGGGCCATTTATCATTCTTTCAATTTCCTATAGCTATGCTTCTCTTTTTGTGGGAAGCATAGACAGGGAAGCCCAGGAGTTCGCCTGTTTTTATGGGCAGTAGGAAGAAAGATGGTTTAATAGTGCCAATAACACAACTACCTGCCCACTGGTCAGGTAATTTGGCATAAGCTCTATGCCCACATATCCAGTATAATCCAGTGGGGGCTGTCCAGTCCCAGTGGGACTCCAGCTGGGTCCATACGGTTTACAACTTTGGGAATTTACTAAATGGATTTCTCTCTGTGTGATTTGAACTCCACCAACTGACTGTTTTTGTGATACCATTATACAGTTTCTGTCTCAGACAACTAAGTCGTCCTACGGGATGAGTGAATTATTTTCCTTCTCTAGCTATGCAATATTGTCCAATAATTGAGGCTTTTAGGATCCAGAAATTATCAGGGTGATTCTTTTGAGCCAGGAATTCGTTAGGAACTGGGTCAGTAGGTACTAATTCTCGGGCTTCCCATGGCCATTGGTCTCCTTTTACAGTTCCTCCACATACATAACATGAAGTGACATTGAGAGACTGGGCTACATGCTCAGCTAATTGCAAAAACAAATTTCTTGTTTTTCCTGGAATTTCTGGTACTGGCACATTTAGTTCATCATAGAAAGTTTGAAACACTGGCTCAGGAGAGCATTTGTAAACTTCTTCTCGAACCAAGATATTTACTCGAGGATCCAGTCCGGCCCTGTCGATTCCTAAGGTCACACGCTCCTCTTTTTCCCAGCGAGGATCAAGGGGATTGGTTATTACTAGCTCTAAGGAGTTACATTGTCCCTTAGTACAGGAAAGGCCATTTTTTTCCTTTCTGAAGGTGGACTAGATCCTTTTCATTTTTTTTTTATCCAAGTGGCCTAAATGACACAAGACCAGTATTTACATTTATTTCCACACAGTCCTAATTTATGACAGATGTATTTATTTTCTGCCATATAGTCTCTTTTCTAATTAAGAGAACCACACCTTATTCCTAACTTACTACTATTAATGACAGCACAGGCATCAAATTTTAAGGTGACTTGTTTGGGAATCCCTTTTTCTTCTGTTTTTGCTAACACTTTACTCATATCATTTATGAGCCCCCACCAGTCCTCAATCCTTAATCTTATTTTAAAAACTGTGGTCATGGGAGGCTCAGATGGGTCATAACACACATCAGGTTGGTCATTTCCTGGGCTACATACCTTGTATGGAATAACATTATACAAACAAATTCTTTTTAGAGTTCCAGTACACTTATAATAACCATAAAATAATAGAACTGTAGCAACCTTTTGTCCTGCATCAGTGACTTGATGTATACACTGGGAACAGTCCTCAGTCTGAGGAAGGTCAGTTGAAGTCCTTACTGTAAAAGTTCACATTTTAAGGTAAATGAGCCCTGCAATGAGTTTCCTCATGCCTCAGCCGTGCGTGGACCAGTCAGCTTCCAGGTGTGACTGGAGCAGGGTTTGTCGTGGTCTTCAGAGTCACTTTGCAGGGGTTGGAGAAGCTGCTCCCTACCACGTACCACTCACAGTCTACTGATGTTTAAGGATGGTCTCAGAGTTTGGGCCTGCCAGAATAAACTGAGTCCAAAACTTTTACGCAGTTATGTTCAACGGGGCTATCTGATACTGGGAGCAAGGTGGTGGGGTTTAGGTTGTTGCAAACTTCAGTGGTTATGTGGGGATTTTCACATAGCAGGCTTTGGTACTTGGTTAATCTAGCATTTGTTAACCAATGATGTCCTTTGGTAATCATTAAAGTTACCACAGCATGGGGGGCCTTTATATTCAGGTTTTCCCTAAGGGTTAGTTTATCTGCTTCTTCTGCTAACAGGGCTGTTGCTGCTAAGTCCCTTAGACCTGGGAGCCAGCCTTTGGAAACCCTGTCTAGTTGTTTTGACAGATAGGCCACTGGCCTTGGCCAGGGCCCCACAGTCTGGGTTAAAACTCCAACTGCCATTTTTTCTCTTTTTGACACATAGAGTGTAAAGGGCTTTGTCAAATCTGGTAGTCCTAGGGCTGGGGCCAGTATAAGTTTTTCCTTTAGTTTACAAAAGGCTTGCTGTTGTAGAGGCCCCCATTCAAAAGGCCCCCGATTACCCCCCTTTGTAACCCCATACAAAGGTTTGGGTAGTACTGCAAAGTTTGGAATCCATAATCTGCAAAACCCCATAGCTCCTAGGAATTCCCTTACTTGCCTTATGGTTTAGGTTCCGGTATGTGGCAGATGACCTGCTTTCTTTCTGACCCCAGGCTTCCCTCCCCTTTCCGAATACTGAATCCCAGGTACCGTACCTGCTGTCTGCAGATCTGAGCTTTCTTCTTGGACACCTTGTACCCACAGTCCTCTAGGTGCCAAAGCAGGGCATCAGTCCCTTTTGTGCACCCGACTGCCATGGAGTGTCCCAGCAGAAGGTCCTCCACGTACAGGAACAAGACACAGCCTAGGTCTTAGCAGGAAACTTTTGCAGGTCTCGAGCCAGGGCCTCTCTGAAGATAGTAGGGGAGTTCTTGAAACCTTGGGGAAGCCGGGTCCAAGTGTACTGAGTAGTGACACCTGACTCCGGATCTTCCCACTGAAAGACAGACAGCTTCTGGCTCTCAGGAGCTATTCTGATGCGAAAGAAGGCATCTTTTAAGTCCAGACATGTAAACCAGCTGTCCTTTGCGGGGAGCAGCCCTAACAATGTGTAAGGGTTAGGAACTGTTGGGTGCAGAGTCACTGTAACTTGGTTGACCAAGCGCAAGTCCTGTACTGGTCAGTAATCCTTGATCCCTGGCTTAGGGACAGGCAGGAGAGGGGTGTTCCATGGAGACTGGCAAGGAACTATAATTCCACAGGCTTTCAAGCACCTGAGATGAACCTGGATTCCATCAAGAGCTTCTCTGGGAACCAGATACTGCTTTTGTCTAATTGGCTGTGCCCCAGGCTTAACTTCTATGAGTACAGGGGCTTGGTTGACCACTAGTCCCGGAGGATTATCCTCTGCCCATACTTGGGGCCATCGCTTAGCTAGAGCTGGTTTTATCTCTTGGCCTGGCTCGGTTAGAAAAAGTCTCCATTCTTCTTCTCGGAGGACTGTAAGGGCCATGATAACTCCTGTTCCCAGTAACTTTAGCTGTAAAGAGCCCTCTTTTGTAATGGGGATGGTAGCTCTCAACTTGCTAAAGCAAGTCTCTTCCCAGCAAGGGCAAGGGACAACCAGGCATGTACAAGAACTGGTGAACTATCTCATGTCCTCCCACCGAGCAGGTCCGTGGTAGACAGAAAGTCTGCTTAGTGGAAACTCCTGTTGCTCCGATTATATCAATGGTTTTCTTGGATAAGGGAGCGACCAAGGTGGTCACTACTGAGTGTTCAGCACCAGTATTGACCAAAAACTTAATGTCCTTGCCCCCAATTGTAATCCTGACTGTGGACTCCTTGGGGGCACTTGATCCCGGTCCCCTTCAGTCCAATAACCCTTCAACCAGATTGAACGAAGCTCCCTCGTCTTTATCTGAGGTCTTTTGTTCTGAACCACCTTGCTTTTCCTTCAGTTGGGGACACTTATCTTTCCAATGCCCTATTTCCTTTCAATGGGCGCATTGGTTACGTTGCAAGCATGGGCAATTAGACTGGGTATTCTTCCCTGAACCCCCCTTCCCCTCTCCTTTCAGGGGAATCCCTTAATGGCCGCGGCCAGTAAGTCGGCATTTCGCCTAGCCTGGCATTTGCCTTCCTTACGACTTTCTCTGTGGCTTTTTGCATCTCTATTCACAAACACTTGACTGGCTATTTCCAGTAACTGTGAGGTATTAATACCTACAAACCCAGCCTGTTTCTGCAATTTTCTCCTGATATCTTCTGTGCTTTAACTAAGGCCATGTTAGTCATGTGCAGATTTTCATGGCTATCTGGATCAAAAGGAGTGTACATACGATAAGCCTCACACAGTCTTTCATAGAATTGCGCTGGACTCTCCTCTTTTCCGTGGATGATCTCAGAGACTTTATTTACATTTGTAGCCTTTTGAACCCCTTTCTTTAGACCTTCTATTAATGCCTCACCGTACCGTCTTAGCTTCTCCATGTCTGGTCCCTCGTTCAGGTCCCATTGGGGGTCTGTTCCTGGCAGTTGAATTCTTATATATTCTTAGGGATTTTGGTAATCAGCTGGGACGTGCTCCTCTAGCCACTTAGTTGCCGCCTGGAGCACCCTTAGCCTTTCATCTGTATTAAAGAGGCACATGAGCAGCTGGTGGCAATCAGCCCAAGTAGGATTATGAGTCGGTATAATAGTTTGGAGCAAGTCAATTAAAGCTTGAGGCTTTTCAGTGTAAGATGGAGTATTATTTTTCCAATTGAGGAGATCAGCAGAGGTGAAAGGTTGATACACAAAGGCACGCCTTTCCACCATGTGTCCGTCCTCGTCTACTCCAGTATATAGCTGCTCTTTCAGGGGCATTTGGATTCCAGTCTTGGACCATAAGTCAGCTTCCAAGGGAGGAGCTTCTCCCGTGGCTTCACTTCCTCTCTTGTCTACTCTGGGTGGTCTAGGGGTGTGGTCATCTGGTGGAGGTGGAGGTGCTGTGGGTTCAGGAGTGGGGAGCCATTCCTCCTGATAAGGAGGGGATATTGCTGGTACCAATTCCTGCCATGATTCTTCTGGTGTTGAGTCGGACAGGACTTTTGGTGCTGACTTCCCTCGGTGGGTGGAGCGAGGACCTTCCTTAACTAACTGTCCCTTTGCTACTAGTACTGCTGCTGCCTGTCCTCATAACCACTGTGGGGGTCCAAAACCAGCTGTAACCAAGAGTCTATATATGGGAACTGATCCGGGTACCCTGGCTTACAGGTTACCCTGTGCCATACCTTCGAGACAAGGAACCTGTCCAGGCTTCCTTCTGACGGCCAGCTCACCTCTAATGCTGGCCAGTCTATCTCACACAAAGTTCTAAGTTTTCCTGGTGTCATGGTGACTCCATAGTCTCCCTTAAATCCCTTTTTGAAATTTTTCAACATAGTTCCTAGTGGGGTGGGCTTACTTTGTGCCTGACCCATGTTTCCTCGAGACAAAACACCACGCTCACACCACATGCACACCACAAAACAAAGAACAGGTAAAAAGGGCACACACACACTTTTACAGTTTACGCCAAACCAAAATCAAAACCAAAATCAGAGTATCAAAAAATCTAAGCCAGGTCAAAACCAAAAGCAAAGTGTCAAGCAATCCAAGTCAAATAAAAAACAAAAACCAAAGTACCGGTACAGGCACACTGTGGGTGATCAGGCCACGCTTCCACTCAAATGGAGTAGGCAAGTTCCCAAGACCAGTCCTGTCAAGCAATTTAAACCAAATCAAAACCAAAACCAAAACTACGGTGCCGATAAAGGCATGCTGTGGGTGATCAGGCCACGCTTCCACTCAAATGGAGTAGGCAAGTTCCCAAGACCAGTCCTGTCAAGCAATTTAAACCAAATCAAAACCAAAACCAAAACTACGGTGCCGATAAAGGCATGCTGTGGGTGATCAGGCCACGTTTTCACTCAAATGGAGTGGGCATGTTCCCAAGACCGGTCCTGTCACGCAATTCAAACCAAGGCAAAACCAAAACCAAACCAAAGTGCCGATAGAGGCACGCCCTGGGTGATCAGGCCACGCTTCCACTGAAATGGAGTGGGCAAGTTCTCAAGACTAGTCTTACCAAGTTTCAGATGTCCGGACTCCAAGTACCAGTTCCTTCCCAGTGTTCAGCCACTGCGTTGATCCTCCACGGGGGCCTGCCATACACCGCTGTGGTGAGGCGTCCCACCGGGGTAAATGCCTACCCAGGAGCGCTCTCAGGATGCGCAATGCTCAGGCTGGTCGGAGTCCCCCGCAGGGATGTTCCATAGGGCAGGCTTAAGCTGCCTAAGGAGCTGCCTCGACCATCCGCCAATCACCTCGCTTCCCAGTCAGGGAACCAAGAAATGTAGCAGGACGAGCCACAGACAAAACTCCTCAGATACCGAGTTAAAGAAAGAAGGGATTTATTCGGCCGGGGACATCAGCAAGACTCCTGTCTCATGAGCCGAGTTCCCCAAGTGAGCAATTCCTGTCCCTTTTAAGGGCTCGCACCTCTAAGGGGGTGTGTGTGAGAGGGTCGTGATCAATTGAGCAAGCAAGGGGTACATGACTGGGGGCTGCATGCACCAGTAATTAGATCAGAACAAAATAGGATAGGGATTTTCACAGTGCTTTTCTATACACTGTCTATAATCTATAGATAACATAACCGATTAGGTCAGGGGTTGATTTTTAACTACCAGGCCCAGGGTGTGGCGCCGGGCTGTCTGCTTGTGGATTTTGTTTCTGGCTTTTAATTTTTACTTTTTCTTTCTTTGGAGGCAGAAATTGGGCATAAGACAATATGAGGGGTGGTCTCCTCCCTTATTCTTTTTTCATTTTTGGCTTTTCATTTTTATTACTCAAAAAAGTTTCATTTTTTTATTTAGCTTTCTGACTCTGTGCTTGTGTCTTCAACACTTTCACAATGATTTTCTGCTCGATAAGGAAAGCACACTTGATCCTATCACAAACACATTCAGCACACATGGAACCACCATAGGCCCTGCTAATATGTTTCTTTGTTTTGGACATTCTCATAAGAACTTTTAGGTCTTACAGCACAAACCCCTCAAAGTCTGCCTGGGCACACACCACATGCAGATTTTGATGCTTTCCCAACCTTCTTGGTAAAAAGGTAAACAATTCTATTACCAGGGATTCGAGACAGCCTGCTTTTGTTAGAAGCTGTATTGTAGGAAAGCCTACATCAGTATATCAAATGCTGGACCATTCTGAGTGCGTGCAGACAACGTCCCTACCAACCAAAAAAAAGTCCAGGACCAGACAGAATTCGTAGCTGAATTCCACCAGAGGTACAAGGAGGAGCTGATACCATTCTTTCTGAAACTATTCCAATCAATAGAAAAAGAGGGAATCCTCCCTAACTCATTTTATGAGGCCAACATCATCCTGATACCAAAGTCTGGCAGAGACACAACAA
>NW_012110608.1:235556-237055 GCF_000951045.1 Mandrillus leucophaeus | reverse complement strand
ATCCCATAGTCTCAGCCCAAAATCTCCTTAAGCTGATAAGCAACTTCAGCAAAGTCTCAGGATACAAAATTAATGTGCAAAAATCACA
Source organism: Mandrillus leucophaeus (assembly GCF_000951045.1). Lineage (NCBI taxonomy): Eukaryota > Metazoa > Chordata > Mammalia > Primates > Cercopithecidae > Mandrillus > Mandrillus leucophaeus. The sequence goes on along the minus strand of NW_012110608.1, from coordinate 236,967 downwards.
AGCATTCTTATAAACCAATAACAGACAGAGAGCCAAATCATGAATGAACTCCCATTCACAATAGCTTCAAAGAGAATAAAATACCTAGGAATCCAACTTACAAGGGATGTCAAGGACCTTTTCAAAGAGAACTACAAACCACTGCTGAACGAAATAAAGGAGGACACAGACAAATGAAAGAACATTCTATGCTCATGGATAAGAAGAATCAATATCTTGAAAATGGCCATACTACCCAAGGTAATTTATAGATTCAATGCCATCCTCATCAAGCTACAAATGTCTTTCTTCACAGAATAGGAAAGAACATATTGCTTTTTACACTTTGACTTCTGGCTATGGGATGGATTATTTTAGTCATAAGAAAGTGTAACTGATCTAATACTTTACACTTATTTTCTCTTCTTCCTAATGCCAGTCTAGCTTCTGGATCTAGGAGCTTCCTAATGCCAATCTAGGAGGCTGGAAAGAGTATACGGTTAGAAAATTGGTAGGCATACCACTTCCTTTAAGATTTCTGGGCTGACTTAGGATCTGGTAAATACTATTCAAGAAAGAAAATAAGGAAAGGTAAATGGAATTAAATCAGAAGTTTGGGATTCCATATCAATGACATTGTTAAATTCTAGAGGAGAGAGTTTATGGAGCTCTGGTTCCATAAACTCCCCTAGAATTTCATACTTCTACATTCAATACTTCTACTTTGAACTAACTTGATAGTAGGTACACATACATGTACCATATAAGCACTTGGCAGAGATGTTCAAGTGCAGAGCCTTGTGCAGGGTGGACAATTTGAATAGATTATGTAGATAGGTCCTGCCAATTCTGAATCTATGATTTGTGCTTGGGAATTATCTTGCTTTCACCCTCAGATCCACTCATTCATTCAGAAAATACTTATTGCCAGTCACTGGACTAAACTCTGGACCTAGGTTCTCAAGGATGAGAAAAGGCCAGGAATAAAGATTTCCTCAGCCTCCTCCCTGAGCCAGAATGAGGGAGAAAGTATGGAGATGTCAGTTTGAGGGACTAAGTTACATGGCCTGCAAATAAGAAGGGAGTCAAGGCAGAGGTACTTTAGGGACTCCCTGCCTGCCTGTTGGTAAGCTGTCTCACAGAAATTAGCATTGTCCTGTCCCCCAACAAGTGTGCAAATATATTCTGCCTACCCTTTCCAGTCACCCTGACAATGATCTTCTTATTGAATGACAGTTCTGAAAAGTGATAATTTATTACTTCAGTTGAACTGTTACCCAATTTTCTTGCCATTTCACTAGACAAAAGTGTGGAAAGTAGATCCTAAGCACAATTTACACTTCCTTTTTATACTGGAACATTCCACAAAGACATGACTATTATACAGTTCTGATTAAAGCCAAATGTTGCAGTCATAATAAATTAAAGATTT
>NW_012110608.1:235171-235506 GCF_000951045.1 Mandrillus leucophaeus | reverse complement strand
CATATGCAAATCAATAAACGTAATCCAGCATGTAAACAGAACCAAAGACAAAAACCACATGATTATCTCAATAGATGCAGAAAAGACCTTTGACAAAATTCGACAACCCTTCATGCTAAAAACTCTCAGTAAGTTCGGTATTTTGGGGATGTAGCTCAAAATAATAAGTGCTATTTATGACAAACCCACAGCCGGTATCATACTGCATGGGCAAAAACTGGAAGCATTCCCTTTGAAAATGGGCACAAGACAAGGATGCCCTCTCTCACCACTCCTATTCAACATAGTGTTGGAAGTTCTGGCCAGGGCAATCAGGCAGGAGAAAGAAATAAAGG
>NW_012110608.1:179381-232146 GCF_000951045.1 Mandrillus leucophaeus | reverse complement strand
CATTCCACAAAGACATGACTATTATACAGTTCTGATTAAAGCCAAATGTTGCAGTCATAATAAATTAAAGATTTGTGGCTTCATTGTCTGTTTCTATCATTTACCCTGGGATTATGGAACAAAGCCCACTAAATTCCCTTTTTCATTATCTGAAAAATGCCTTTTAGACTTTTCTATAATTCCCTCACCTTGAGATCACCCTAGCTTTGATCTTTTGTGCAAACAATTATGTCTTATAAAAATCTGAATTGTATTCATTCCTTTATTTATAATCTCAACCGTTTTCTGTTTGTCACTCTTTCTGCTCTCCTTGGCTTTTCCCCTTTCTTTTCCAAGGGTTATAGAATTCCTGACAGTTTGGTTTGAAGTTTAGTTCAGTATTCTATGTATCAATATGCCTTATTTACTTTGTTTTTGTTTTAATTTTCAATTTTTAATTTTTGTGTGTGCAGAAAAGTGAGGAAAGTAGGTCCTAAGCACAATTTGCACTTCCTTTTTATACTGGAACATTCCACAAAGACATGACTATTATACAGTTCTGATTAAAGCCAAATGTTGCAGTCATAATAAATTAAAGATTTGTGGCTTCATTGTCTGTTTCTGTCATTTACCACAGGTGCACATATTTCTGAGGCACATGAGACACTCTGATACAGGCACATAATGTATAATAATCACATCAGGATAAATAGAGAATCCATTAACCCAAGCATCTATCTTTTCCTTTCCTTGTGTTACAAATGATCCAATTATACTCTTTCAGTTTTTAAAATGTATAATAAATTATTGTTGACCACAGTCATCCTGGTTACACTATTAAGTAGTAGATCTTATTCATTGACTCTAACGATATTTTTGTACCCATTAACCATCCCCATCCTCCCTACCCATTATCCGTCCCAGCCTCTGGTAATCATGGTTCTACTCTATCTCCATGAGTTCAATTGTTTTAATTTTTAGCTCCCACACATAAGTGAGAACATGCAAAGTTTGTCTTTCTGTGCCTGGCTCATTTCACTTAAAATAATGTCCTCCAGTTATATTCAAGTTGTCGCAAATGAAAGGATCTCATTCTTTTTATAGTTGAGTAATACTCCATTGTGTATATGTGCCATCTTTTCTTTATCCATTCGTCTGGCAACGGACATATAAGTTGCTTCCAAATCTTGGCTATTGTGAATAGTGCTGCAATAAACACAGGAGTGCAGCTATCTCTTTGACATATCAATTGTCTTACTTTTGGATATGTACCCAGCAGTGGGGTGGCTGGATCACATATATGTAAGCTCTATTTTTAGTTTCTTTGAGGAACCTCCAACTGTTTTTTATAGTGGTTGTACTAATTTACCTTACCACCAAGAGTGTACGAGGGTTCCCATTTCTCCATATCCTTGCCAGCATGTTATTGTCTGTCTTTGGATTAAAGCCATTTTATTTATATATATTTATTTGTATCTTCTCTTATTTTCTTAATCTCACTAATGGTCAATCAATTTTGTTTATATTTTCAAACCACCAACTTTTTGTTTCATTTATCTTTAATTTTTTTTTTGTTTCAATTTCATTTAGTTCTGCTCTGATCTTTGATATTTCTTTTCTTCCGCTGGGTTTGGGTTTGGTTTTTATTTCTCTAGTTCCATTAAGTGTGAGCTTAGATGGTCTATTTGTGCTTTCAGACTTTTTGATGTAGGCCTTTAATGTTAGGAACTTTCCTTTTAGCACTACTTTTGCTGTATCCCAGAGGTTTTGATAGTTTGTATCACTATTATCATCCAGTTTAAAGAATTTTCTAAATTTCCATCTTGATTTCACTGTTGACTCAAAGATCATTCAGGGGAAGATTATTTAATTTTCATGTATTTGTATAGTTTTGAGGGTTCCTTTTAGAGTGAATTTTCAATCTTATTCCATTGTGGTCTGAGAGAGAACTTGATAGTAATTTTGATTTTCTTAAATATATTGAGACTTGTTTTGTGGCCTGTCATATGATCTATCTTGGAGAATGTTCTATGTGCTGATAAAAAATGTATATTCAGCAGTTGTTGGGTAGAATGTTCTGTAAATATCTGTTTAGTTCATTTGTTCTAGGGTATACTTTAAGTCAGTTTTTGTTATTGTTGTTGTTGTTGACTTTCTGTCTTGATGACCTGTCTAGTGCTGTCAGTGAAGTATTGAATTTCCCCACTATTATTGTTTTGCTGTGTCGCTCATTTCTTATGTCTAGTGTTATTGTTTTATAAATTTGAGAGCTCCTGTGTTAAGTGCATATATATTTAGGATTGTGATATTTTCATGTTCGACTGATATTTTTCATTATATAATGCCCCTTTGTCTTTTTAAAATTTTGTTGCTTTAAAGTCTGTTTTGCCTGATATAAGAATAACTACTCCTGCTTACTTTTGGTTTTCATTTGCATGGAATATCTTTTTCCACCCCTTTACCTTAAATTCATGTGAGTCCTTATGTGTTAGAGTGAGTCTCTTGAAGACAGCAAATAATTGATGGTAGGATTTTTGTCCATCCTGCCATTCTGCATTTTTTAAGTGAAACATTTAGACCACTTACATTCAGTGTTAGTGTTGAGAGATGAAGTACTGTTTTTTCATCATGCTAATTGTTGTGTGAATACTTTTTAAAAAATTGTGTTATTGTTTTATAGGTCCTCTGAGATTTATGCTTTAAGAAGATTCTATTTTGGTGTATTTCAGGGTTATGTGTTAAGATTTAGAACTCCTTTTAGCATTTCTTACAGTACTGGCTTGGTAGTGGGGAATTCTCTCCACAGTTGTTTGTCTCAAAAAGACTTTATCTCTCCTTCATTTATGAAGGTTAGTTTCACTGGATACAAAATTCTTAGCTTATGTATATATTTTTGTTTTTGTTTACTGAGGTTAAAGATAGGACCCCAATCTCTTCTGACTTGTAAGGTCTCTGCTGAGAAATCTGCTGTTAATCTGACAGGTTTTATGTATCTATATCTATATCTATTTATTTGTATATAGATATAGATATATCCCAATTTGAAATGAAAAAGTCAATTTATGCATCTTTGCAGATGATATGATGTTACATTTGGAAAACCCTAAAGACTTCACCAAAAAATCCCATTAGACCTAATAAACAAATTATGTACAGTTGCAGGATAAAAAAATCAACACACAAATATCAGTAACATTTCTAAATGCCAATAGTGAACAATCTGAGAAAGAAATCAAAAACTTATTTGAGGGAATAATTGAGGAAGACTTCCCTGGCCTTGCTAGAGACCTAGACATCCAAATACAAGAGGCTCAAAGAACACTCGGGAAATTTGTCTCAGAAAGATCATCACCTAGGCACGTGGTCATCAGGTTATCTAAAGTCAAGACAAAGGAAAGAATCTTAAGAGCTGTGAGGCAAAAGCATCAGGTAACTATATATATATGTTTACATATATATGTACATTTATATGTGTACATTTTTTCAGCCTTCTTGAGTTTCTTTCATCAATATTTCATAGTTTTCATTGCAGAGAGCTTTCACTTGTTTAAGTTAATCCCTGTGTAGTTTATTATGTTTGTGACTACTGTGAATGGGATTACTTTATTGATTTCTTTCTCAGATTGTTCACTATTGGCATTTAGAAATGATACTGATTTTTGCGTGTTGATTTTATATCCTGCAACTGTACATAATTTGTTCATTAGGTCTAATGGGATTTTTTGGTGAAGTCTTTAGGTTTTTCCAAATATAACATCACATCATCTGCAAAGATGGATAAATTCACTTATTCATTTCAAATTGGGATGCCCTTTATGTCTTTCTCTTGTCTGATGGCTCTAGCTAGGACTTTTAGTAGTATGTTGAATAACATTGGTGAAAGTGGACGTCTTTGTCGTGTTCCAGATTTAGAAGAAAGGCTTTCAGTTTTTTTTCCCATTAAGTGTTATACGAGCTGTGATTCTTTCATATATGGCTTTTGTTATATTGAGGTATGTTTCAATCCCCAGTATTTTGAGACTTGCTGTCATGAAGGTGTGTTGAATTTTATCAAATGCTTTTTTAACATCATCTGAAAGTATCATATGATTTTTGTCCTTCATTCCATTGATATGATGTATCACATTGATTGGTTTGTATCTGTTGAACCATCCTTGCATCCCTGGGATAAATTTCACTTGATCATGAATAACGATTTTTTAATGTGCTCATGAATTTTTTAGTATGTTGTTGAGTAGCTTTGCATCAATGTTCATCAGTGATATTGGCCTATAGTTTTCTTTTTTGATGTGTCTTTGTCCAGTTTTGGTACCAGTGTACTATTGGCCTTGTAGAATCAGTTTAAAAGTATTTCCTCCTTCTTTTGTTCTTCAGAATACTTTGACGTAGGATTTGTATTAGTTCTTCTTTAAATGTTTGATAAAATTGAGCAATGAAGCCCATCAAGTCCTGACATTTCTTTGCTGGGAGACTTTGTTCTCATTACTTGTTTTTTGTCTGCTCAGGTTTTGGATTTCTCCATGGTTCAATATTTGTAAGTTGTATTTGTCTAGGAATTTATCAATTTCTTCTAGGTTTTCCAATTAATTGGCATATAGTTGCTCATAGTACCTCTAATGATCTTTTCAATTTTTGTGGTATTGGCTGTAATATCACCTTTTTAATTGCTGATTTTATTTAATTGGGTCTTCTCTCTTCTTTCTTATTCTGGGTTTAAGTTTATCCATTCTTTTCATCTTTTCAAAAAACCCACTTTTTTTTCCATTGATCTTTTTTAGTGTTTTTTTATTTCAATTTAATTTATTTTTGATCTTCTCTTATTATTTATTTTCTTCTATGTTTGAGTTTGATTGATCTTGCTTTTCTAGTTCTTTGAGATGCATCTTTAAGTTGTTTATTTGAAGTTTTTCTAAAAACGTTTTGAAGTTACCCTTGTAGCTATAAACTTTTATTTTTTACTATTTATTTCTCTGTATCTCGTAGGTTTTGGTATATCCTGTTTCTCTTTTTATTGATTTAAGAGATTTTTTTCAATTTTCTTAATTTCTTCATTGACCCACTGTTCACTCAGGAGCATATTGTCTTATTTTCATGTGTTTGGATAGTTTCCAAAATTCCTCTTGTTATTGGTTTCTAGTTCTATTCCATTGTGTTCAGAAAATATATTTCTTATAATTTCATTTTTGAGGAATTTTTAACAACTTGTTTTGTGTCCTAACATATGGTCTATTCTTGAGAATGATCTATGTGCTGAGGAGAAGAATGTGTATTCTGCAGTCATTGAATGAAATGTTCTGTAAATATCTATTAGATCCATTTGTTCCACAGGGCAAATGAATTCTAATATTTCTTTGTTGATTATCTGTTTGTATAATCCGTCCAGTGCTGAATGATGGGTCTTGAAGCCTCCAACAATTATTGTGTTAGGGTCTATTTCTTTCTTTAGCTCTAATAATTTTTGCCTTATATATCTGGGTGTTCCAGTGATTGTTGCATGTGTCTTCGTCTCCCCCTTCTGCTTTATTTACTTTGGAGTTAATTCATGCTGCTGCTACAATTAAATTTGATAAGAATCACCTATTGTGCCAGAATTTTCAGTGCTGTGGCTGCTCAATGTTTGCCTTTGGCCAACTGTATGGCAAAAAGTCTAAGTGCTAAAGTAATTAATTATTTCTCCTTAGGTTTCCATCAGATTACTAAATAAGTAAACATAATTTTTGCTCCACCTTTCCCCTTTATCTTTCTCCCCAGTATATTTGTAACAATCCCCACTGCAAACATTTGAACTCTGGCAAAATGGTTGTCTTACTACAGGAGTTAATAAGCATCAGAATCCATTTGGGCCATGTTGCTCTAGTGGATAAATTTTGTCCTAGCATCAAAGTTGTTCTTTTTAAAACAAAACTATGGCTTTCCACATTTTGTAATGGTGTTTTAGGTGAACTAAAACAATGATTTCTAGGTAGAAGGGTCATGGAATAAAACATTACTCTTTTTTGTTATTAATGTCAATTGTTATTAAGAAAGCTTGAGCATAACACTGAGAGTTCCTTCTCCATTGTATAGAATGACTTTTAGTCTGTCCCACCTTCATCACCATCAAACATATTGCAAATAAAATATTAGAAGCATATGTATAGAAGGGATCATGGGAAATCATCTAGTCCATCCATGTAAGGACTGTTTGTGAACTGTCCCAGAAATATTATTATCAATTTTCTCTTAGTGAATTCTCCAAGGAAAGAAATATACAACCTCCTTTGATAATATGCTGCAGTAATACTTTCTATTTTTTGTTGTCCTAGACTCTGGGTCTGAGATTGCAGAAATCTGGCTGATCACTGAAGGATTTCTTTTTACCTTTTTTTTTTCTGTGGTGAAGTGAGAGATCAGATTATTGAAACTGTGGAAGCAGAGGAAATCAAGCACTGTACAACACATGGAAAGCCAGTAGTTATCAATTTAATATATATTTCCTAAGTACCCACTGATAAAATACTCAGCTCTGTAGAGAACAAGGCCTTAGTTCTGAAAGAACCAATTTTGTTTTGAAAAACTTAAAATAAGTCTGATTTTTTTTTCTTTTCTACCTCTCTTCTCTTTTTAGAAAGCATTCTGTGTATTGCTCCTGCCTGTGGATCAGTACACTGTAAGATCATGTGATAAGGGGAATATTCCTATAGGAAACTCGAGACGTACTGAATTAAAACTAATTTTAAAGGTTCCTTTTTTTTTTTTCTTTGAGATAAAGTCACGCTCTGTTGCCCAGGCTAGATTGCAGTGGTGCAGTCACAGCTCACTGCAGCTTCCAAATTTTGAGCTCAAGCAATCTTCCCATCTCAATACTCTCCCTAGTACCAGGCCTGACTGATTAATTTTTTTTTTTTTTTTTTTTTTTTTTTTTTTTTTTTTAGAAACAGGATCTTGCTGTGTTGCCCAGGCTGGTCTTGAATTCCTGGTCTCAAGTGATCCTCCAGTCTTGGCCTCCCAATGTGTTTGGATTACCGGTGTGAATCACCGCACCTGGCCAAATTCTTTAATCAATAATTCCCTAAAGCTCAAGTATTGGGAATTGTTCATTCATGATAGTTGATGGTGCTATAAATGAAGAAAATTACATGGCATGGCTAACGTAATACCCAATGCAATGCTTTAAAAGGTTCAATTTCCAGAAAAATTTTGTCATAAAACTATACTGCTTGTTGTTGTAGAAGAAATATCACTGTTCTAGAACTCTATACTGAATGCTGCGACTTTTTAATGTAGTTTAATGCTAATTTGTTAGAAATCTTTGTCATCATCAGTATGCTAATCAGCCAGGAAACTCTGTATTGGGGCATAAAGGGCCTTAGGGAAATGGGTTAACCTTTGTTTCATCCCATTCCCCAACCCCAGTCACCACGTAAGATAGAAATGACCTTAACCCTACTTCCTAGGAATGGTAGTTAGATTTTTAAAATGTGATTAATAGCAAGTACTTTGAATTTCTTTGAAATAAAGGATTTTTTTTTTTTTTTCCTTAGCAGCCCAAAATAATTGGTTAAAACCCTAATGTGACTTCTTTAAAACACAATTTATGAGTCAGGAAGACAAGCTGAGGCACAAGTTATGTGCTAAACCCAAAACCATAAAATTGGAGGCAATACTAAGAGTAAATCAAGAATAGATACTAGAAGGCATTATTTCAGGTCACAATTACCTTGTGAGATTAAGATGGTTTGTATTTTCTAACTTCGAAACTACATTTTTGGACATAGTGTGTAATAAATGGATTATGAATCATCCTTTGTTCAATCATTTTTTTGTTGTTGTTTCTGTCAATAGTCTTTTGTCCTTTTGCCTCAATTCTGGAGTTGGGAACACTTTTTTTTTTTTTTTTCCCTAAGTCACTAGAGAAATCATCAAGGAGATGATATTTCTTCTTGGAGTTTGCTGATTAAAAGCTAACTCAGCCTCAGTCTTTTCTAAAAAAAGGTGATGATTCAGATAATTGCTTGATGAATGATATGTGAAACTAAGATGACTTTCTCATAAAAACCCTGGACAAATAGAGACTATATTTCACTCTACACTCAGGCCTTCTTTCAAGCCTTTCAAGCCTGAGGTGAGCTCTGCCATCTCCAGTACCAATTTTATTTTTTTTTAACCAGCTCTTTAACCATGGAAAAACATTAATTTTATCTTTCAACAAAAATAAAATGTGATTAAATCTTCAGTATTAGGGGAATAACTGTTTTGCAGGAAATTATTTTATTTTTTTATTTTTATAATTTAGGGGGTACAAATGCAGTTTTGTTATATGGATATATTACATAGTGTACCCATCGTCTAAATAGTGTACTTTATACCCATTAGATAAATTTTCATCTCTCACCCCCCTTCCACCCTCTCACCTTTAATAGTCACCATTGCCTATTATTTAACTCTGCATTACTATGTGTATTCCTTGTTTAGCTTTCATTTATAAGTGGGAACATGCAGTATTTGACTTTCTGTTTCTGTGTTAATTCACTTAGGATAATGGGAAATTGCATCCATGTTACTGCAGAGGACATGATTTCATTCTTTTTCGTGGCTAAGTAGTATTCCATGGTGTATATTTTTATTACAGCTTCTTTATCCAATCATCCATTGATGGACACGGGTTGATTCTGTGACTTGGCTATTGTGAATAACACAATAGCTAGATACAATTAATTTTGTATAATTAAGACTAAGAAAACACAGTGATCCTAGTTGAAATGTTAACCAATATTATGGGTCACTACAAATTATATTGTAAATAAATCCCAGGCCTCCGAAAGAAGAATGATACCTTGACCTAAGTGTTGGCAGTACATTATTTTTTCTTCTGAAGAATGGTTTCTTTTTACCTCACATAGCTTTCATTTCTGCGGTGAGAACATTAAACATCAACTCTCATCATTTTTTAATAGTACAATATATCATCGTTAACTGTAATCACTATGCTGTGTACAATAGATCTCTTCCTATCTAACTGTAGTTTTGTGTCCTTTGACCAACAACTCCCCAACCTGTAGAGGACTATGTGCTGGCAAACTAGAGGTTCCCGATAAGTCCTGCTCTTGGAAAGGAAGCAGAGCGTTCCCGATAAGTCCTGCTCTTGCAAACGAAGAGGGCGTTCCTTCCTTGCAAACAGGGAGGACAAAGGAGCCAGCGGCTAACAGCAGACCCTGGGGGCTTGTTTATGTGTAAACATCTTGAAAATCCAGAAAGTCAGGGAAAGGTCAGAAAAGCAACAATGTGTCTTGTGACTTGGCAACATTCCACAAACGACTGTATAAAATAAAGCAGAGCGTGCCATTCAAGGCGGCCGCCATGTTTGTCTTGTCTTGTGTTGTCTTGTGTGTTCATTCCTTTGTTTAGGAAACACGCTGACCCCAACGCCAACCACCTCCCATTGACACCTCTAATATAGGGTATTCAGATAGGCTGTTCCATTGTTAGACAGCTCTAGTTAGTACAAAAGATTTAAATTTGATTTAAAATTAAACCAAAATGTGGTTCTTTCTAACATCTATCCAGTGGTTGGGATTTTTGTATTCTGAAGTAAATCTTCTCCTTGCTATTAGAGCCCTTCACCTAAGATAAGGTCCTTGTCATGTCTCCTTGCAGTTTTCTGAAAATAGCTTTTGATTATCTGTCTAAAGACTGAACGTTCCTAGTTCTTTCAAACATTCTGTATGGTGCATGTATTTTATGCCCTTTACCATCTTGGCTGCCAGCTTCTAATTTGAGCCTCCCTAATATTTTTAAAGTGTTTAATTCAGAAGCCTTCAGTGTAAGTCTTCAATGCCGTCTTGGATAGATGTGTGTGTATATATATATGTGTGTGTATATATATAGTTTTTATTATATTTTATTTATATTTTATCTATTTATTTATTTTATATATTTATATTGTATTTATATCTATATTATGTTGATATTTATATTATATTTTGTTTATTATATTATATATGTGTAAAACATTTACATATGAAAATATACATACATAAATATACAAAGTTTACATACACCTATAAATATACATATATAAATTTATATATACATATAAATATACACATATAAATTTATATATACATATAAATATGTATAAACATAAATATACATATATTTATATATGTATATATTAAAACAAGTGTTGTACTTGGATTTTCCTTATGACTGAGATTCTGATGGCAATGGCACCTGGAATAAATGTGCTGGAGGAGCTGTGCTTCTGATTCATAGTTAAGTGGAAAATGGTTTTCAAATCCCTTGATTTCTAGTAGGAAAGACTGGGGAGGAGTATTTTTATGATCAATGGCCTACTCTGACTACATTAACTGGGTGAATTCATTGAATGAATTTACACAGGTGAGTACCTGTGTGCAATCACAGTGGATTAATTATTAGTATTAGGGTCAATTGTGGTAGACGGAAAAATAGCCTTCTAGAGATCTTCACATCCTAATCCCTGGAACCTGTGAATGTGTTACCTTATATGGCAAAAGAGATTTTGCAGATGCGATTAAATTAATGATTTCAAGAAGGTGGATTATCTTGGACTATTTGGAAGAGTCTAGTGTCATCACAAAGTTCATTATAACGTGAAAGATGGAGACAGGAAAATCAATATCAGAGTGATACCAAATAGGAATGATTCCATAGATATTTCTGGCTTGAAGATGGTGGAAGGGGCCATGAGCTAAGGAATGCAGACAGCCTCTAGCAAGTGGAAAAAAGAAAGAAAGAAAGAAAGGAAAAAGATTCTCTTCTAGAGCCTCCAGAACAGAACTGAGCACTGTCAACACCTTCGTTTTATCCCAGTAAGACACATATAGGATTCTGACCTCCAGAAGTTTCAGATAATAAATTTATGTTCTTTTAAGCCACTAAGTTTGTGATAATTTGTGACAGAGGCAGTGTGAAACTAATACACCAGTATTCAAATTAGTCTCAGTTTCCCTGGATATACTACAGGGAACTGAAAATAGGCAGTCCTAGAATGTTGCCAGTAATGAAAAGAGGATGATATTTCCATAGGGAACAATTGAACATTTTTCCAATGATTTGCTCATTTTGCAGTTGTTTCGGTAGGACTATGAACAGAACTCAAGAATATCTAATTTGACATCAAAGGAATTGTGCCTTTCTGCTTGTTTTTGTGAGGGAGGCACATCACTCTGGGCAGAGTCAGTATTTTATGACTTATCAGTATGACTTAATCTCTCAATGAATGCTTGTGAACTATGTAACAGAGATAGCGCTAGAGATAGTTTGGCAGAAGAAACAAAGCACAGGCCTATTTTGAAGGCTAATTCCGACGATTTTCTGCCTCAAAGGAGATTTTAAGCGTCTCCTTGCTTTTCTATACCTAAGATCTTTGTGAATAAACTAGTGTGTCATATCTGTCATTATCTAAAGCAATTAGCATGCTGTGTAATAATTGTTTTATTAGTTCTTCTCAAAGCTTTAGAAGAAGATAAGCCAAGGGAAATTTAATTTATATGAAGGTAGTTCGGCATCAGTGAATGATAGATATTAAATGACTATTTCTGAAATTCTTAGAGAGGTAGTAACAGAGTGAAGATTAGAATTTTGCTGGTTTCAGTGTGTATTTTAGATTCTACTGTCTTTCACTAGAGTAAGGAAATACATTTGTAGGTGATGATTTACGTCATTCATGGTAATAACTTTTGACCTGAAGGGAATTTTTGATGTGATCTTGTCTAAACTCATTTCATACATAAAACTGAGTCAGAGAAAAGGAGTTTGATCAAGGTCACAAAGCTCACTGGTGACGTCACTAGGAGATCACATGCAGTTCTACATAAATTGCTGAAAGTAAACTAAAAGCTAAAATTCATAATTTAAATGTAATCTTCCAAATTATTTATGGAGATAAGAATATTTTGTGGAGTGGATTGGGGTAGGATAAGGATAACGAATTATCTAGTTTAACTAGATTTTTGTAATTTGCAATATCTGAATTCACTAGATGATTACCAGACCTCCTTTTCTTTTCTTCAGTTGTAGGCCTGGCTTTAGATTTTACTCTACATTTTGATCTATTGATGGCATTGTTGCAGCTATAATTTAACAATTTGTTTTTTACCATAAAAATAATTTGCTCTGTTACAAATTGACTAAAATACCTTTTTATCTATATTTTTATTATTATTGTATGTTTTTCTAAAGAACACTTTTAAACCATGACATTAATATTCTGGCTTAATAATGTGCATGTATGTGTGTGTGTTTGTGTGTCTGTGTGTGCATGTGTACGTGTGTGTGTGTGTGTGTGTGAGAAAGAGAGAGAGACAGAAATTATTTCTTTTTTCAGAATCTCAGGGTCACACAGAAAACCAACAACTACCTATGGCAGCTGTATAGTTGTGAGCAAGTCACCCTTGGCATAGTGAATCAAGAATAAATATGCTTGGATTCAGTTTTATTACTGAGGTAGGCTGAATAATGGTCCCCAAAGATATTCAGGTTCCCATCTAAGGAATCTGTAGATGCACCTTATATGGCAAATAGACTTTGCATGTATGATTAAATTAAGTATAACTAGAAGGATGAATTATTCTGGATTCTCTGTGTGGGTCCTAAATGTAATCACGACAGTCTTTTTAGGAGAAAGGCAGAGGGAAAATTTTTGACATAAAGGGAAACAGGAGGTATGATGATGTAAACAAGAGGTTGGAGTGATGTGAGGAAAAAGTCATAAGCCAAGAAATGTAGATGGGCTCTGAAAACTAGAATAGACAAGGAAAATGGAATCTCCTCTAGAGCCTTCAGAAGGAAGGAGTTTTACCACCACCTTGATTTCAGCCCTGTCAGACTAATTTCAAGCTCTGACCTTTAGAATCGTGGTGTTTTAAGCCACTAAATTTGTGGTAATTTGTTAGACTGAAATAGGAAACTAATAGAGTTGTTGGCTATGCCATTGTTAAGTCATGTATCCTTGTGCAGTTCACCTAACTCTGTCACTGCTTTTGTTCCTTTTAAATAAGGTTGAGTTTAACATTGCACATATTACAGATCTTTCGAGGTTGTCATAAGAATTGTGAAGTTGTACCTGAAATAAATACATTGGACTTTTCTAAAGAATGATATTCTTGTGAAAAAATGGAGCATCAAAAACCAGTTATTGAGTCATTGGTTGTTAGACCCGACACCAGTTAGAAACACGGTGGAAATTTTTCAATCACTTTATGGATTTGAAATGGCCACATTTTATTTTGATCTACAGAAGATTTCCAGATCCATTGCTAAAGCGATCAATTAGTTTCCTATTTAACAGTTGCATTTTCATAATTTTACTTAACAACAAACAAAATGTTCTGTTCTGCACGGTTTCTAACCCCTATGCCCTTATTTTGCTGGTTCTATTTGAGAACAGAGGGCCTGTCTCATCAGTTGCAAAACCTTGGAGTTCAAGTCTGTGTGAAGAATGTGCAAAAATTCTTGTACTGTTGGGACTGCTGACTGCTTCCTAGCCTAAAGGAAATCAGTTGTCTTATGTTTTTACCTTTGCTTTGGAAATGACTTCTTTTTTGCTTGCTATCTTGATAAGTCTCTGAAAGACATAATGATTCCATTTGCTTTTTAAGTTTTAAATAATAATATTTACTTGCAAATAGTTTTTCAAGTAATATAATTTTATCTATTTTTATTTGTTATTTTTCAATTCTTGTAAGCTGAATGCGCTGTTACATAGCCTAAACCAAGAATGAGATAAGTACATTGGTGAACTAATGCCTGAAGTATTAACCCGTATGATAACATACTTCATTTCGTTCTTGGATTTCTTCACTGTCTGATGAATTTGCACAAGTTATTACAAAATAAACTGTGATCACGTTGCTTCTTGTTCTCTCATATATTGCAGTTTGTATGCAGTTTTAGATACCAGGGCTTAAAAATATTATAGTGATTTTATGTAAATATGTATAGTCTTTTTCTAGTGGTGGTTCATATTAATGGGTTTAAATGGAAAAAATGGTCCATGTAAGGAGCCATAGCACTGTCAATTAAAAATGTCAAACTCTAATATTTATGAAGAGGTTTATTCTGAACCATATCTAAGTGACCAATGGCCCATGACACAGCCTTCAGGAGATCATGAAAACATGTGCCCATGTTGGTGGTTGGACTCCAGCTTGGTTTTATATATTTTAGGCAGATATAAGACACCAGTCAGTACATGTAAGATGTACATTGGTTCGGTCCAGAAAGGCAGAACAACTGGAAGCAGGTGCTGGGAGGGGGGTAGCTTGCAGGTCATAAGCAGATTCAAAGATTTTCTGATTGGCAATTGATTGAAAGAGTTACTATCTAAAGATCTGGAATCAATAGAAAGGAGTGTCTGGGTTAAGGTAAGGGGTTGTAGAGACCAAAGTTTTTTCATGCAGATGAAGCCACTAGGTAGCAGGCTTCAGAGAGAATAGCTTGTAAATGTTTTTTATCAAACCTAAAGAGCCTGTTCTATTGGTAAATATAAAAGGGAGGAAGGTATAATGAGGCATGTCCAGCTCTCCCTTCCCATCATAGCCTGAACTAGATTTTCAGGTTAACTTTGGAATGCCCCTAGCCAAGAGGAGGAGTCCATTTAGATGGTTGGGGGGCTTTGGATTTTATTTTTGTTATACAGTATGTAGTTAATTCACATTACTTTGTTCATATGTTTTGGGTATATAATGTAAATTCATTTCTCAATACAGTGACCTTAAGAGCTCTTTGCCACAAATGAGTTATAGCTGTGACATATGAGCTACAGCTTGTGAGTTACACACAGCATCTAGAGGGTTTAAGATTCAATATTACTGAAGTTTGGAAATCTTGAGTGTCCTGAGTAGAATGACAGTCCTCTTTTACAAAGAACCTGGAAAACTGAATAGCGCCTTTTTAAGGAAGTCTGTGATCCATTAATGTCTCTACTCCCTAGAATTCGTGTCCAGGGGCTATGGAGCAAGTGTCCATGATTAAATGACATGGAGTTAATAGTAATCAAGGAGATTCTGAAATGGGAAAAGTTCCATTATACCCCTTACAGGATGTGCCGTGGGGGCATGGCTCACTTCTTCGGTGACCCATCGCTCAGACTTCTGGGGGGAGCATGCAGATGGGCAGGCTGTGGGGCTCCGACCCCACAACAGTGTCTAGGGGTGAATGTTTACAGCTGAAGCCCCAGTGGGCGTGTGTTACAGTATGCTCCTTCAGTTGAGCCATCTGTAGGTGCCTTGTGTTAGTCAGCTCAATTAGACCCCACCCTGCCTTATCACAAGGACAAAGGGCTTTCTGTATCCCGGGGTTTCTTGCCTTGTTGTACCAGAAGAATCAGATCACATATGAGCTTGGAGAATGATTGCAAGGTTTTATTGAGCGGAAGTGGCTCTCAGCAGATGGTTGGGGAGCCACAAGGGAGATGGAGTGGGAAGGTGGTTTTCCCCTGGATTCAGGCTGCTCAGTGGCCGGGCTGTCCTCTGACCACCCTGGCCAAACTGCACGTCGTGGTGGTTGGTGGCTTGCCAGCGACTGTTGGTGTGCTCTTACACTGGTGTGTTCCTTTCGACATCCAGCTGCTTGTGTGTTCTTCCACCTATGTGTTCCTCTTGATGTCCAGCTACTTGTGTGTGTGCCCAGTAGGGTCTTAGGGTTTTTATGGGTACAGGATGGGGGCATAATGGGCCAAGGTGGTCTTGGGAAATGCAGCATTTGGCAGGAAAACAGAAATACCTGTCCTCACCTAGGTGTGTGGGCACAGTCCCAGGGATGGAGCCCTAGCCAGGGACCACAACCTTCCCTTCCCAGCACTTCCATGCTCCCCTTCTGTATCAATTCGAGGTGTATGTCATAGTGGAAGGGGCATTGAACTTGGAGTATGAAGTTCAGAGCTTGTGTATGAACTCCTCCATTCATAGCTGTGTTACAGGTCCCTTCATTTCTGTGAACCTTGGTGACCTCAACTAAAAAATGACTATACATTATAATACTACTCCCCTACCTATTCCATAAGGTTGTCATAATGAAAAAGATTATATATTCATAATTCAGTTATTCATCAACAAGTATATTTTGAGCATCTTCTGTGTGCTTGATTTTGTGCTAGGCCCTGAGGATTCAGCGGTGAACAGGATCGACATAGACACAGTCCCTACTTCCATTAAGGTTGCATTCTACTGGAAAATACAGACGTTAAAGAAGTAAATGCATAAATAAATATGTAGTTATGACTTCTGATAAGTACCAAGAAGAAAGAGGACAGAGTTTAGAGTGAGAGTGTAACAAAAGACTTACTTTAGATAATGTGATCAGGGAGGATGCCACTCCGGAGGTGATGCTTAAACTGAGTTTCAAAGGAAATAAGAAAGAAACAGGTATGTGATGTGCAAGGAAAATAACATTTCAGGCTGGGGGCTAGCAACTGAAAGGACCTAGATGAGGAAATTATCTTGGCATATTTGAGGAACACAGGTGATCCCTGGTGTGGCTAGAACAGACTGAATAATGTGCAATAAAATTGGAATTGAAGTCAGAGGAGAGATCAAATAAAGCCAGTGGTAAACTTTATAAACTGTAAAATCCTATACAAGTTTAAAGTGGTGGTGGTATGATTGGCACTATTATCATCAATATAACATTGCTGAGTTCTTTCATCCTTGTAATGTGTGGCCCCAACTGACTCTTGACGCATGAAGATAAGTCTGTGGACTCCTGTTTTTATGGTTTGACTGTGAGCTAAATTGGGTGAAAGCTGGATTCCCCTAACTTTCTTTAAGACCAAAAAAAAAAAAAAAATCTTAGGTTTCTTCTGTAGTTACTTTCCCCCAAATGAGATTTTTCATATCTTGTTCCTAATTGGGTCACTGAATCAGTGCTCATTAGAACAATATGTTGATGTGCAGAAGTAAGACATATATGTTCACCACTTGGTGGTCTGTGGCTCTTCAAGGAGAGAAATCAGAAAAACCAGGTTGGATTGACCTTGGAAAATGTTTGTGTAGAAATAGATTTAAATATTATTTTAGTAGCAGCCTGTCAGTAAAAGCTTTATTCACTCTTAATCTCTTAGGAAAACAAAAGATTCTGCCAATAAGAATGGCACATTTCATCAGACGCGTATCTAAAAAGATGGACTTACAGATGAAGTTCTATTTGTAAATTTGGAGTCAAGGGAATACTCATCACTCCTAACTCAGTTTATCACTTGAAAGAGTTGTGAAATGTGGTGTCATTAGGCTTCTTTTTTAATTAAAGAGGGTTGAATTTTATTTTCTCTATAATGTTAGCCTTTGAGGGTGTCAGTATTCATATTCGTCACTTTTAGAAGAGAGAAATTAGGATATCGTTTTGGTTACTTTCTTTTTTAAATCAGTTCCCTCTGAACCTAGTGATCTAAACAAAGTAGTAAACTATGTTATAGGATTTTGTCCTTTGCTGGAAAGCAGTCAGTTTGTTGCTGTATGTAGCTGATTGGAAGGGAGATTCCTAACTCTTACTGACCAATAGCTATTATCAATTTAACTGAATTGCTGTCTGTTAAATGGTGATGATCAACTTTGTGATTAACCTGTCAAAATTGTGCTGAAAAATTAAATTAGAGTTACAGTCAAAACAGAGTGTCCAATTTATGCAAAATTAATGTGAGCTAACAGTTTTCACAATGACTTATTTATTTTTTAGAATACCACTGTGATATAATAAAAATAGATACATTTTATTTTTGTCCCTGGTTTTTGGCACAGAGATTCTAAAACCCTTGGAATTTCCTGAGCGAGATAGAGGAATGTTTCTTTCAATCACATCTGAGTTTGTACTAATGAGGTGACTCTTGGAGGTCGGGAGGTCAGAGAGCTACAGGATGGAGGCTGGTCACCAGAGGGGGAACCTCCATAGAAACCCCTAAACAACAGTGTTCCAGGAACTTCTGTACTGGTAAACACATCTACATGCTGGGAAGGTGGTGCAAATTGATTTCACAAGTACAGAGGCTCCTGCATTTGGGACCCTTCTGGGACAAGCCATATGTACCTATTCATCTTGCTACTCATTTGTTATCTTTTATAACAAACTATAGCAAGTAGGGCACTTCCTGAGTCCTGCGAATTGTTCTAGTTAATTGTCAATCCTGAGAGCTGATAGTGGGAACTCCTGAAGTTTCAATTAACCAGTTAGAACTGTGGGTCACTATGGGATCCCACTTTTGGCTGGCGTCTGAAGTGGGAACAGTCTTTTGGGACTGAGCCTTTTAACAATCTAACATTAATTCCACAAAGATAGTGTCAAGAATCAAATTGTGGGACACTCACTCAGTGTTGGAGAATGGAGAATTGGTTGTTGGTGTGGAAAGATGACACATATTTAAGTGTTAAGAAAAAAACCACATCACCATCCTGGCCAGCTACTTTGCTTTGCAATAAAAGAAAGAATATTTTCCATTTAAATTCCAAGCATCTTCTTCAGTTCTGGTGTTGTAGCCTTTATCAACTTTCATAGGTTATAGTGGCAATAACTCTAAGGAGAACCTTTTGGAGCTCAGTCAGCTTACTCAGATAGACTCATGGCAAGCCACTAGCAAACCCTTGTTGTAAAAGTGGCAGCTTTGGGTCCAAGGCTGCTGTAGCAATATTTTCTGGGTGCTATCAAATGAAATTAATAAAATCATTTGTGTGGTACTTAGCATCATTACTAGCACATAGTAGATACTGAATATATATGCATGTTCATATATATTTATATGCATGTTTTTGTGTGTTTCTCTCTCTCTCTATGTGTGTGTGTATATATATATGTATATATACACACATAAATGTTTATATATGTACAGGTGTGTGTGTCTACACAGACACCGATGCACACGCCTCAAAGCCTCAGTAAAACTGGGGATAATAATACTTACTTGGCTGTTATAAAGTTTAAGTGAGATAATATGCTTAGCACAGTGCTTAAAACATACTATTCTATAACTATATATTATTATTGTTGTTATTATTATTATTACAGGTATACCTTATTAAACTCTATTATCTCTAAAATATAAATAGCACCTAATGCAAGTTATTTAATTCCCTCTGAAATTTAGATCATAAATAGGGGTGACGTTCTCAATGTAGATCTGGGATACAGTAACTATTCAATAAATAGTAGTGAATTAGGGATGATAATGTCGATGATGATGATGATGATAAGGAAGATGATGTCACTGTCACCTGTCCTCTGGAAAAGAAATGTAGGCTAGCTGCTAGTCTTTCTGAATAGCAGGATTTTACTACTAGTTGATGCTCTCCCAGAATTGTTTCTATTACTAAATTCACTTTTAACATGCCTATCCTGCTGTCCTTTCTCATGCCTTCTCTCTCACGCTCTCTCTCTCTCTCACTCTTGCATGCCAAAGCAAGCTGTTTCTTTGTGAAAGCACCCATGACATAGTTTAGCTTACTATTTTTTAGGTCCAGCTGTACATTTTAATGAACACTTTTCATATTGTGGAATAATGATCCAGTCTTTCCTTCTTAAAACATGTAGGGTGAAATCCTCACTATTTTTATGAAACAGCGTCTGATCTTGAACTTTTATGACTCACCTCAGTCACTTCACCTGTATCTTGACCCTGTCAGATCATGTCTTTATTTAAACTTTTGGTATTTTTTTCTTTATATGTTTTTGCATTAGTTTTTATTTTAAAAATATTTCTTTAAAGTATTTTTATCTTTACTATTGTGGTTTTGGTGCCTTCTTAAATTTTATGCTAGGGATGACTACTGCCTCATTCCTCTCACTGGAGGATATCATATACAACTATGTGATATAAATACAACTTGCAATTATGGGATTCACCTTTTCTGAGTATGAATATGGAAATCTATAATAGTAGTTGAATTTTTACTATCTATTGATTTGGAGAACAAATAATAACAAGAAGCTATCATGAATTTGATAACACTTTGAAATGAATTTGTATTTTAGTTTAAACAACAGCATCTACACATATTGAAAAAAAAAATGTGTGTTTAAGTGCAAGACTTATTTATTCAGTCTATAGACAGTGCTTTGCATATATAGAGCTTTGTAGACCCTTTACAATGGGTCTACAAAGAGTTACAGACCCTAACTCTGTTTCTCCCTCCCTATTGTTCATCCCGACAGAGATCTCTGGACCACAGATTAGAAACCACTGCTGTAAGAATTCAGATATAAGGAAAATCAGTGTGCCTAAAATATGTTTAGAGAATATAGGACTTTGATATCCATGAGCATTTGAATACCTTGGCCAAGATTATACAGCCAATAACTTAGCAGAGTCAGGATCCATATCCAGGATTTTACATTGACATGACTTTGGCATGAATTTGAAAAGTGAGTAGGAGAAAAGGAGTAAATGGATGTGGGAAGACATTCTATTTATTGAGTGCCGTTTGGGTGCCAAGCTCAAAGCCAGGCACTTTGCATTACTCTTTCATGTAGTCTATGAAATAGGTGTTATTACGCCCATTTTACATTTAAGAAAACTGAGTCTCAGAGCATTTGAATACCTTGCCCAAGGTCTTATAGTCAATAATTTTAGAGCCAGGATCCGTATCCAGGATTTTACATTTTCGTTGTTCGACTAAGACAGGAAGAAGTCAGCTACTGCTAATGCTGGTAAAAAAAAGTTTGAATTTAAACTGGTAAGTCGGGAGTATACAGAAATTAGTTGTTTGCTTTTATACTTTCCTCCTTTGGCAGGCCCATCTTAACTGCCTAGGTGTTTTTAAATGTCCTGTTGAGGAAGTTTGTGTGTTTTTCTAGCCCGTTATTCAACAGATTATTTTGTCTTTCATTGATTTACTATTAACATTTACCTCTACTCTCTAGGCTCTTTACATAGTCTAGAATAGTCTGTTTTTCACAGGCTATCTCGAACAAGTTGCAAAAACATAGATAGTTCCTTTACTGGCCCTTTCTAAATTCTTCAAATTGGATTTTAAAAAGTAGATTACAATGACAAATAAGTTGCATCAATATAGAAACACCTCGACTTGCTCACTTTCTCAAAGTAATAAGGCAAATGTTAAAAAATCATTTCTGCATTACGCATTAATACAATACAGATGATGAAATGGCTTTCCTCATTTTCTCTTTAGTTTTCTTTCATGATTTTTACAAAGTGAATTTATGAACAGTTCAGTGCAGCTTTTCGTTTTTAAGGTATTAATGATTCTTCCAAGTTTTCCATTATTTTGCATTCAAATATGGCTTGGAGATGTGATTATTAATTACATTTTTTTAATGATTTTTATTATAGCAAAACGTTCTCCATTGAGTTTTTTGGTGTAACATGGAAAACTTTTCTGTTGTGAAAGTGTATGTGCTACTGAACGGCAAGAGAACTTATGGAAATTTTAAAGTTCTTAGATGAAGCTTAACTGTGGAAATATTCTACTTTTTCATCTCCCACTAAAATCATTAAGGCTCTCTGCGTCTTGAGACATATGAATTCTTCACTTTGACTGTAGGTACCTGTTAATAGAAGTTTACTAGACATGTTTTAATATCAGAAAGGGTTGTAATTCTGGGTTTTGAGCTATGTCCCTTTCCTTTGCCTTTTAGATTTTTGTGATTGTGTCTTGGACTAATGCCAGTAGTTATTGTGGATATTTATGAGCTAGCGAGTACTTATGAGACATCTGGGTTTCCATACACTGTAAAGTTGAACAATTAAAAGCACAAACTTTGGATTCAGGATACATGTTTTTAAATCTCATGTAATGGATCAAGCCATCATTTAATGGTGGTTGTCTTGAGTAGGTTACTCACGTTTTCCCTCTTCTCAGAGAGTTCCTTTCTTTATCTGTCAAATGAAGATAATAATACCAACATCATAGATTTATTTTGAGGATTTAGAGATAATGTTATATGCTTCACACTGTGCTTAGTACATAATAGGCACTCAAAGCACTCAATTAAAGGTAAAGCTAACAAAATTATGATGAATATTATTTTAATGTTAGCAAAGAAAACATGCTTATGAGCTCAAAGATTTAGGATATAGTATGCCTGGCAGAGACCACTACCAAACTGTCCCAAAAAGTAGTTGCTTTTTTCTTTTAGGAAGTCTCCAGGTCTTACAACCCAGAGTTTGGAAGGGTTGGGGAGAGAGAAAAGGGATCAGATAATTTGTATTTTTAATGCTTAGGCTTGCTAGGTAGTTGAGTATCTGAAAAATGAATATGGAAACTTGCCTCAGTTGACAAAAGTAGAATGTAAGATAGGGAAAGAGAAATAGTGCCTCAACCAAACAAGTAAGAGCAATAGTTTACTGGTTTTCAGGTATGATATATAGACTACCCATCTCTACCCAGAGTAGTGTTTTTAATGCAGATTCCTAGGCCCAGGTCTTGACTTTCTGAAGTATATTTTCAGTCATACTGAGGTTTGAAAATCTCCTGGTATAACAAAATAAGGTTGATATGAGTTCAAATTTTTATTTTATTTTTCCACTTATTAACTGTATCCATGGCTCCTGTCCTTCTTATGTTCCACTCCAACTCTGCTTTTACCACTCTAGCCTTTTTTTCTCCTTGTTATTATGTAACTCAATCAACTAACTGTACATACTCAATTAGATAGTTGTGTAACATGCCATCATTTGGTCTTAAACCATTGGAGTGCTATCACTGGCTCCCCCTATTGAACTTGTACAGTTTTCTAGCTGACAGCTGTTTTTTTAATTTCGTTACCTCTCATCCACAATGTCTGGTCCTGACATGACTGCCAATTCTTCTCCCTAGTTTCTATGTGGTCTGAGTTACTACCCTGACCAATCTGATGCCCAGGGTTGTTTGTTTTTTATAAGTTTACCCAATTTAGAGCCCCGATAGCAAACTTAATTCAAGGGTATGGGCTCAGATGCAAAACTCCAGAGT
This sequence comes from Mandrillus leucophaeus, assembly GCF_000951045.1. Classification (NCBI taxonomy): domain Eukaryota; kingdom Metazoa; phylum Chordata; class Mammalia; order Primates; family Cercopithecidae; genus Mandrillus; species Mandrillus leucophaeus. The sequence continues at coordinate 209,251 of NW_012110608.1, read as the reverse complement.
GTATAGCCTACAGATTCTATATTCACCCAATACTTCTTTGTACCCCAGTGCCGATCATGTCCATATCTAACTGAAAAGGCAAAAGCACATGTGCTAGGTGTGGAGAAATGGACAAGGATTCTGCACTTAAGCAGAATCTCAAAAAATAAACAATAATGTTATTATTAGAGATGAAGAGAAAGGACACTCCTGTGGAAGGTAACAGTAAGAGCAAATACATGACTTAGAACTGGTAAATGACTCAGTGTTAGGTTTTCTATAAACATTCCATTGTTTCTCACGGTGCAGTATGAGTAACGCCTGCTTCAAAAGTCTCAGAGGGTGACTGTTTAAAATTTTATTCATGGGTGCTCTAGACTTATTAAATTTGGATCCATGGGAATGCGACTCAACAGTCTGAATTTTCAACAACAGGTGCACCATCAAAAAACATCAAGTAGCTATATGTAACGAAGCATATGTAGTTGAAGACTTGAGAAGACTGAGCCATGTATTTCTGAAAGGGCTGAAAAGTATATAGTTTAGAGAATGCTTGCTTTCTATAAAAAAGTGGCAGCATTTGCAATTTGCCTCACACTATGGAAACGATACCATTTGAGTTATAATACACAAGATTCTAGAAGAAAAGAAAGTTATCTGATCTAAAGTCCAGTAAGTTTTGTTGTGTGTGTGAGGGAAGGATGAAGGGAGAGAGAGAGACTGAGGGAGGGAGGGGGAGAGAGAGAGAGAGAGAGACAGAATAGGATGACAGTGCAAGGGGGCCCTGGTGTGGCTTCTAAGTAGCAGAGAACCTTCAGTAAGAAAGAAGGCACAGTCTAAAGACTTGAAACCGTGGAAATTAGTGGTGGAAGTGGCCATGGGTTCAGGCACCTCTGCCTGTGGAAAGTGAGTGAACAGTAGAAAGAATTACCTCTTGTGGCTTGAGTGCCAGTTCGGCCACAGTATAGTAGAACACCAGGTGGACTGCTAAGATTTTTGACTCTATTATCTGCCTCCTGCACAGCACCTTTGAATCTACCTGGGATCTGGGGGAACTCACCATACTGAGGAGAAGAACACTGGCCAGGCTGGTTTTGTCACCTGCTAATTGTAGAGCCCTGGGGCCTTGAGCAAACAGGCAGTAGCCAGGGGGTGATTACAGCAGGCCTTGGGTGAGACACGGTGCTGTTTGCTTCAGGTCTGACCCAGGTGGTGGCCACTGGTACTTGTGTCACTCTATTCCTACCTTTGGGTAGTGCAGAACAGAGAGAGAGAGAGAGAGAGAGAAACTCCATTGCTTGGGAGAAGGTAGGGGAAGAGAACAAGAGTCTCTGCCTGGTAATTCAGAGAATTCTCCTGGAAATAGCCCAGCACCATCAAGGTGATATCTCTATGAGTATGCAACAGCCAAAGCATTAATGGACTTGGCATGCCTTCTGAAGCAGCTGCAGCTTGGATCACAAGCCCAATTTATTTTGAATATCTGGAGAGCTTTTCTAAGAGAGGTACAAACAAGCCTAGACATTGAAGATTACAAGAAATACCTAACTCTTTAATGCCCAGATGACAAAGAACATCTACTAACATCAACACCATCTAGGCAAACATGACCTCATTAATTACTAAATAAGACACCAGGGACCAATCCTGGAGAAACAGAGGTATGTGAACTTTCAGACTGATAATTCAAAATAGCTGTGATGAGGAGACTCAAAAGAAATCAAGATAACACAGAGAAGGAATTCAGAATTCTATCATATAAATTTAACAAAGAGATTAAAATAATTAAAAAGAAACAAACAGAAATTCTGGAGCAGAAAATGCAATGAGGATACTGGAAATGCATCAGAGTTTTTTAACAGTGGAATTGATCAGACAGAAGAAAGAAGTAGTGGTCTTGAAAACTGGCTACTTGAAAATGCATAGTCAGAGGAGACAAAAGAAAAAAGAATAAAAAAAAGTAGCATGCATACAGAATCTAAGATATGGTGGAAAAGGGCAAATCTAAAAGTTACGAGCCTTAGAGAGGAGGTGGAGAAAGAGATACGGGTAGAAAGTTCATTTAAAGGAAAAATGACAGAGAAACTTCCAAAACAGAGAAAGATATCGGTAAACAAGTACAAGAAGGTTGTAGAACGCCGAGCAGATTTAACCTAAAGAAAACTGCCTCAAGGCATTTAATAATCAAACTTCCAAAGATCAAGGATAAAGAAAGGATCCTAAAAGCAACAAAAGAAATAACATACAATGGATCTCCAATGCATCTGGCAGCAGACTATTCAGTGGAAACCTTATAGACTAGGAGAGAGTGGGACGAAATATTTAAAGTGCCAAAGGAATTATAATGATAATGAGCAAAAAGTAATCTCCTGAAAGTACAAAATTCTCTGGTAAGAGGAAATACACAGAAAAAACACAGATTATTATATCACTGTGACTGTGGTGTGTAACACTCTTATCCTAAGTAGAAGAACTAAACGATAAACTAATCAAAAACAATAACTACAGCATCTTTTGGAGACATAGACAGTACAATAATATGTAAATCGTAACAACAGAAAGTTAAAAAGCAGGGGGATGGTGTTAAGGTGTAAAGTTTTTATTAGTTTTATTTTGCATGTTTGTTTCTTAATGCAAACAGTGTTATTATTAGCTGAAAATAGTGGATTATTAGATAATATTTGCAAGCCTCATGGTAACCTCAAAAAAATATACAGTAGATATACAAAAAATACAAAAGCAACAAACTAGATCATATCACAGAATCACCTTCGCTAATGGAAGACAGGAAAGAAAGAAAGAAGAGAAGATCACAAAACAACAAGAAAACAAATAACAAAATGGCAGGAGGAAGTCTTTACTTACCCACAACATTTAATGTAAGTGGACTGAATTATCTAATCAAAAGTTGAAGAGTGAATGAATAGATATTAAAAACAAAAGCAATTAATCTGTTGCCTGTAAGAAACATATTTCACCTCTAAAGATAGATATAGACTGATACATATGTACATATACATAGTCTGAAAATAAAGGGATAGAAAAGCATATTCCATGTCTATGGAAAACAAAAAAAGAGCAGGAATAGCTATACTTATATAAGACAAAATTGATTTCAAGACAAAAACTATATGAGACAAGGTAGATCACTATATAATGATAAAGGAGTCAATTCAGCAAGAGGATATAACAGTTTTAAATATATATGTACCCAACGCTGGAGCATCCAGATATATAAAGCAAATATTGTTAGAGCTAAAGAGAGGTAGTCCCTAATAAAATATTAACTGGAGACCTATATCCCACTTTCAGCATTGGACAGATCTTCCAGATGGAAAATCAAAAAAGAAATATTGAAATTAATCTGCATTATAGACCAAATAACAAGAAGAATGCTGCAAACTATACAGATGTATGGAAATTAAATAATATGCTGCTGAATTACCAATTCGTCAAGGAAGGAATTAAGAAAGAAATTGAAAAAATTTTTGAAATAAATAATAATGGAAACACAACATACCAAAATGGATGAGATACAGCAAAAGCAGTAGTAACAGGGAAGTTTATAGATATAAGTGTCTACATCTGAAAAAGGGGAAACTTGAAATAAGTAACCTAACAATGCATCTTAAAGAACAACAAAAGCAAGAGCAAACCAAAAGCAAAATTAGTACAAGAAAAGAAGTAATAAGGAAATAAATGAAATTAAAATGAAGAAAACAAAGCAGATCAGTGAAAGTAAAAGGTGGTTTTTGGAAAAGCTAAACAAAATTGACCATCCTTTAACTAGACTAACTAAGGGAAAAATGAGAGATGTAAATAAATAAAATCACACATGAAAAAGGAGACATTACAATTGATACTGCACAAATTAAAAACATTAATAATGGCTACTATAAGCAACTATACGCCAGTAAGCTGGAAAATATAGAAGAAATGGACAAATTTCTACACACATGAAACCTACCAACATTGAACCACAAAGAAATCCAAAACCTGAGCACAACAGTAACAAGTAATGAGATCAAAATCATAAGTAAAAGTCTCCCAGTAAAGAACTACCTTGAACCTGAAGGTTTGACTGCTGAATCCTACCAAATGTTTACAGAAGAAATACTTTTAATCCTACTCAAAGATTTTGAAAAATAGAGGAGGGAATACTTCCAAACTATGAGGCCAGCATCTCCTTGACACCAAAACAAGACAAAGACATATCAAAAAAAGAAAACTGATGCAAAAATTCTCAGCAACATACTAGCAAAACAAATTCAACAATATATTAGAAAGATCATTCATCATAACCAAGCGGTATTTATTCCTGGGGTGCAAGCATGGTTCAACATGCAAATCAATCAGCGTGATACATGATACCAACTGAGTGAAGAATACAAATCATATTATCATTTTAATTGTTGCTGAAAATCATTTGATAAAATTCAGCATCTCATTATTACAAAAACTCCCAATAAACTGGGTATAGAAGAAACATATCTCACCTTAGTAAAAGCTCTATGTGACATGCACACAGCTAGCAAAATACTGAATGGAGAAAACTGAAAGCATTTTCTCTAAGATCTGGAACATGTCAAGGCTGCTTACCTTCACCACTGTTATTCAACATAGTGCTGGAAGTCCTACTAGAGCAATTTGACAAGAAAGAAATAAAGGGCAACCAAATTGTAAAGGAGGAAGTCAAATTATCTCTGCAGATCGTATGGTATTATATTTGGAAAAACCTAAAGACTCCGCAAGAAAACTCTTAGAAACTGATCTACAAATTCAGTAAAGTTGTAGGATACAAAATCAACATACAAAAACCATTAGCATTTTTATATGCCAACAGTGAACAATCTGAAAAAGAAATAAAAAATTAATCTCATTTGCAATAGCCAGAAATAAAATTAAATAACTGGACGTTAAACAAAGAAGTAAATGATCTAATGAAAACCATAAAACATTGATGACAGGAACTGAAGAGGACTCCAAAAAATGGAAATACATCTCATTTTCATGGATTGGAAGAATCAATATTGTTTAAATGTTCATCCTACCCAAAGTGATCTCCAGATTCAGTGCAGTCCATATCAACATACCAATGGCATTCTTCACAAACATAGAAACAACAATCTGTACAGTTATATAGAACCACAGAAGACACAGAATAGTTAAAGCTATCTTAAACAAAAAAGAACAAAACTGGAGGAATCACATTATCTGACTTCAAATTGATGGTGGTGGTGGCCTATCTGGAGCAGCCTCTGTGGGGATGCCAGCTACAGTGGGGGAGATGCAACTGGGGCTACACACTATGCAGAGCCAGCGGGGGCTGGTAACTGGTGGGAGCCCCATCCCCTACTGAGTTGGCAGGGTGGGAGCCCCATGCTCCTGTGTGCAGCTGCAAATGCCCAGCCAGAGTTCTGAACCCAGGCATCCCTGCCCTCTTGCGGGGCTGGAAAGCCATCCCTGCTTCTGCAGGCTCAGAAGTGCCTTCTCCCTCTCTCTGGCCACTTCCCACTCCTGGTGCCTGCTCTTGGGTGAAGCAAAGTTGTGGCCATGTCTGGGTGCTGTAGCAACCCAACTGGGTGTTTGCATGATTGGAGCGGTGCTGACACACCAGACCCTGCTGCCTCAGCTTCCTGTGGACTTTGAGCACTGAGGATCATGAGAGGGATGCCAAGGAAGCTGAGGGTTGCTTGGCACGGGCCTGCAGGCACCCCTTGGCACAAACAGCCTGGGTGCTATGGATGGCAGGTTGATGGTGGCAGAAGGCAGACAGTCTCCTGGGTGGAAAGGGATGGGTTTCAGGTGAAACCCCACCTTCAAGCCAGATACAGTCTGAAGCCTGGAGGCCAGGCTGCCAGTTCCAGGTGGAGTCCATGGCCCAGAGTGATAACTTACAGTGTTTTTTCTTGGCCCACCCATGGCTTCCCATGGACCAATCAATAACCATTTCCTCCCTGTGAGCCCATAAAAACCCCAGACTCAGCCAGACTCTGACAGACACTGAGATTACTAGCTGCAGGAAGGCGCTACTCACCTTGGGTCTCCTGAGTGTTCTGTCACTCAATAAAGCTCATCTCCTGGCTGACACATGCACCCTTGCTCACTATGTTGTGGGTAACAAGAGAGAAGAGCTACAGTCCTTTGGGGAGCCCAGACTTAGGGTGTCCCTGAGCCAGAGATGTGACATCCTCTTTGGGGCTCTGCAGTTCCTGGCATCTGCAAGCTTCCAAGCACCACTACGTTCCCCACATGCAGACGCAGGTGGTTGCAGTGGAAGGCACATGTGGTACATTTGGTCCAGTCACAGCCTTGCATGGAGCTGGTACCTGTGTCAGTGCCTGGAGCTGCCTGCCCAACAGCAGAAGCCAGCATGCCTGGCTGTGCACAGTGTCTGGTCCCCACACTTGCTCACCCACAGACCCCTCACTTCTCTGCCCCTGGCTTGCCCTTGGCAGGTAGGGGATCCAGGACAGTGGTGTGAGCCAAGTGCAGCCTGCCAAACTGAATGGGTGGAATAAGCCTAGAAGTTGTAAGTAATACTGAAGCACAAGGTCCTGCCAGCTACAGAGTTTTCTAGCTTGCAAAATTACACCCCAAGGATCCCATGACAAAATTTTACTACAGTGCTATAATAACCAAAACAGCATAGTATTGGCATAAAGACAGACGCACAGACCAATAGAACAGATAGGAGAACCCTGAAACAAATCCACACATTTACAATAAACTCATTTTCGGCAAAAGTACCATGAACATACACTGGGAAAAAGAGAGTCACTTCAGTTAATGGTACTGGCAAACTGGACATCCATATGCAGAAGAATGAAAGTGGACCCCTATCTCTTGCCATATACAAAAATCATATTTAAATGGATTAAAGACTTAAATCTGAGATGTTGAAAGTACTACAAGACACTGCTACAAGCAAACATTGGGGGAGACTTTAGGATATTGGTCTGGGCAAAAATTGCTTGAGTAACACTGCACTGGCACAGGCAACTAAAGCAAAAATCAATAACTGTGATCACATCAAGTTATAAAGCTTCTGCACAGCAAGGGAACAATCAACAAAGTGAAGAGACAGCCCACAGAGTAGTAGAAAATATTTGCAAACTATCCATCTGAAAAGGCATTAATAACCAGAATATATAAGGAGCCCAAACAATTCTAGAGGGAAAAAAAAGCTTATAATCCAATCTAAAAATGGGCATACAGATGGCAAACAGAAATATGGAAAAATGTTCAACATTACTTATCACCAGAGAAATGTAAACCAAAACTACAATGATATATCATCTCACCCCAGTTAAAATGGCTTATCTAGAAAGACAGGCAATAAAAAGTTCTGGTGAGGATGTGGAGGAAAGGGAACCCCCACACACTGTTGGTGGGAATGTACATTAGTACAACCAGTATGGAGAACTGCTCATAGGTTCCTCTAAAAACTGAAAATAGAGCTACCACGTGATTCAGCAATTCTACTGCTGGATATACCCCAAAGAAAGGAAATCAATATATCAAAGAAGTATTCTGCACTGCCATATTTGTTGTAGCATTCACATTAGGTAAGATTTGGAAGCAATCTAAGTGTCCATCAACAGATAAATTAAATGTAAAGAAAATGTGGTACATATGCACAGTGGAGTACTATTCAGTCATAAAAATGAGATCCTGTCATTTTCAACAGCATGGATAGAACTGGAGATCATTATATTAAGGGAAATAAATCAGGCGCAATAAGGCAAATGCCATGTGTTCTCACTTATTTGTGGAATCTAAAATTCAAAACAATTGAACTCATGGCCATAGAAAGAAATATGGTTACCAGAGATTGGGAAGTGTAGTGAGGGGGTCGGGAGGAGATTGGAATGGTTAATGGGTAAAAAGAAGTTGGAAAGAATGAGTAAGACCTACTATTTGATAGCACAACAGGGTGACTGTTGTCAATAATAACTTAATTGCTAAATATTTAAACAACTGAGTATAATTGTATTGTTTGTAGCACAAAAGTATAAATACTTGTGGGGATAGATACCCGATTCTCTATGATGTGGGGATGGATACCGAATTCTCTACGATGTGATTATTAACATTGCATGCCTGTTTGAAAACATCTCATGTCCCCCATAAATATATATACCAACTATGTGCTCACAAAAATAAAAAAAATAAAAAATACGTAAATTCTTACTTGATTGTATTTATACAGGTCTTTTACATATATTCTAATATATTTACATGAATAATCATAATAATTTATGAGGGTAAGAACTCATGTCCCTCTTTTGGACCTCAGGAAACTGAGGCCTTGAGGATTTAAGTGATTTGCTTATTACCTCATGTCTTATAGGTCAAATAGCCAAATGGTGAACCAAATTTGACTCAGAGTCCAGTATTGTTAATACACCACATTGTCTCCCTCACCTATTGAAATGATAGCAGTAATAATGACAACTGACATTAATTGAAAGCTTATCATATGTCAGACATTTTTAAAGCATTTTATTAATTTATTTAGTCATCTTTATTGAGTTATTTTTTTCTACCAAAGTTGGCTTTCTTTCTTGACTTCTAAAATCCTTGTATCTAATGTATGTCTTTTCCATGCAAATCTTCACAATTCTTTAGGAAACACAGACCAAAAAATGTAGGAAAAAAATCCAAGAAAAAGGAGTGGTAGGGGGAACACATAAATTACAGGACTGGACACATTATGTTCATTTGGGACTATGTTCATGTAGTTGTCTCTGTCAATCAGTTGTAGGGCTGTAGTTAAGTAACAAGACATCACCTAATCTACTATTTAAAATGTTAGTTGACAGGGTACATTTCTATGAAAAAGTTTAGCTGAGCCTCCTATTTTATGAAGTTTAGGTTATTATGCCAACATCAAAATGTAATGTCATGTTTGTTGCCCTAAGGTGTATTTATCATCTTCGAATTGTTTGCTTTCTCAAACTAGACAGGCAGAGAACAAAAACCAGTTGTATGTATTAATATATAGTAAGCTTTAAACTTAAGCCAATTTTAAATGGATTTCTAGTAGCTCATGAATCAAGTGTGATTAACAGCTTTAAGAAAGATTCTTTTTTTATTTTATTTTTAAATTATACTTTAAATTCTCAGATACCTGTGCAGAACGTGCAGGTTTGTTACATAGGTATACACGTGCCATGGTGGTTTGATGCACCCATCAACCCATCATCTACATTAGGTATTTCTCAAAATGCTATCCCTCCCTCCACCTCCTGACAGGCCCCGGTGTGTGATGTTCCCCTCCCTGTGTTCATGTAAAAGAAAGATTCTTTCCAGTCCACAAACAAAGGTCATTTTAGAACTTGGGGCTAGGTAGAGGAAGAAAATCCTAGAAGGTGTCAGATGCTAGCAGAGCATTTTTGCCTACTTCATTACTTTGCATCCCTCTTTTCTGGTTTAGTTCTTGGGCCTGAAGGTCAATATACTCTGCCTTTCTTTAGTGAATGTCTTCTGATTTAGAATTAGGCCAAAACAGACTTTGATTGAAAGACGAAAATACTACTAGTAACTGATTTTACAGTGATTACAGCATCAATAGAATAGATTTTGTCAGTATTCTCGTGAGAGAACTATCCAAATGATGCATTGTGGTTTAAATAAGGCTTTCTGCTCTGAATAGGCCTTTACTTAAAAGTATTTATTGAGTACCTACAATGTATAAGGCACTCTGTTCTGTATTCTGAGGCACACCAACATAAATCAGATGTGAGACCTGCCCTTGAGGAGACTCTGTTATCTAGTAGAAATAATAAGACTTTTATGTGAAAGTGTATTTTTTCACATTTCATATCATATTTCACAAAAAATATCTAGGTATGTATATATTTTTTTCCAGATTTCTTCCTTTGCACACAATGATTAGGCTTGGCAAGCTTGCTTTTATGTAATAAGAGATCTTAAAATGCAGAAGCAGTTATATCAGCAGGTAACTGTGGAAGTAGAAGGCAAAAGAGAAGTACATTGCATTAATTTACTGATTGTTCATGCCTTACTGTGTGAATAACCATTATATTTGTATATAAATTAAAACCTCTTAACTTGTAAAGATAGAAATTACTGAATATATCATCTTGTTTTGCTGTACCATGTTAGTTTTCTTTTTGTTCAGATAGTTCTGTCTTTATAATTTTATGGTGTCCAGTCCATCACTGATGGGCGCCTAGGGTGATTCAATGTCTTTGCTGTTGTGAATAGTACGGTGATGACTATGCAAGTACATTGTCTTTTTGGTCGAATGATTTTCTTTTGGATATATACCCAGCAATTAGATTTCTAGGTCAAATGTTAGTTTTGTTTTAAGTTCTTTGAGAAATCTTCAAACTGCTTTCCACAGTAGCTGAAATAAATTATGTTCGCATCAACAGCATGTAAGCATTCCCTTTTCTCCATAGCCTCGCCAGCATCTGTTGTTTTTTGACTTGTTAATAGCAGCCATCCTGACTGGTGTGAAATGGTATCTCATTGTGGTTTTGATTAACATTTCTCTGATGATTAGTAACGTGGAACATTGTTTTATATGTGTGTTGGCCGTTTGTATATCTTCATTTGAGTAGTGTCTATTCATGTCTTTTGCCCATTTGTAATGGAGTTAATTTGTTTTTGTTTGTTAATTTGTTTAAATTCCTTACAGATTCTGGATGTTAAACCTTGGTCAGATGTGTAGTTTGTGAATATTATCTCACCTTCTGGTCTGTTTACTCTGGCACTAATTTCTTTTGCTGTGCAGAAGTTCTTTAATTAGGTTACACTTGTCGATTTTTATTTGTTTTTTCTTTCTTTTTTTTTTTTTTTTTTTTTTTTTTTTGCTTTTTGCAATTGCTTTTGATTACCTAGTCATAAATTCTTTCTCAAGGAAGATATCCAGTATGGTTTCCTAAGATTTCTTCTAGGATCCTTAGAGTTTGAGGTCTTACATCTAAATATTTAATTCACCTTGAGTTACATTTTGTACTTCATTTAAGGAAGGGGCCCAGATTCAATCTTCTGCATTTGGGTAGCCAGTTATCCCAGAAACGTTTATTGAATAGGAAGTTCTTTCCCATTGTTTATTTTTCTAAACTTTGTCAAAGATCAGATGACTGTAGATGTGCAACTTTATTTCTGGGTTCTCTATTTTTTTTATCTTAGTCAGTAAGTCTGTTTTAGTACCAGTACCATGCTGGTTTGATTATTGTAGCCTTATAGTGCAGTTGGAAGTCAGATAATGTGATGCCTCTGGCTTTGTTGTTTTTGCTTAGGATTTCTAGAGCTATTTGGGCAATATTTTAGTTTCATATGAATTTTAAAATAGTTTTTTTTGTAGTTCTCTGAAGAATGTTATTTTTAGTTTGATAGCAATAACATTGAATCTGTAGATTTCTTTTGGCAGTGCGGCCATTTTAACAATATTATTCTTCCAAATCATTAGCATATAATGTTTTTCCATTTGTTGGTGTTGTCTTTGATTTCTCTTGGAACTGTTTTGTAGTTTTTGTTATAGAGATCTTTCACATTTTGGTTTGATGTGTTCCTAGGTGTTTTATTCTTTTGTGCCTATTGTAATGGAATTGCATTATTTACTTGGCTCTCAGCTTGGATGTTATTGTTGTATAGAAATGCTACTGATTTGTGTATATTTATTTTGTATTAGAAATTTGTACTGAAATAGTTTATCATTTCCAAGAGGCTTTTGGAAGAGTGTTTAGGTTTTCTAGGTATAGAATCGTATTGTCTGTGACAAGAGATAATTTGACTTCTTTTTCTATTTGGATGTTTTTATACTTTCTCGTGCCTCATTGCTGTGGCCAGGACTTCCAGTACTATGTTGAAAAGGAGTGATGACACTGGGCATCCTTGTCTTATTGCAGTTTTCAAGAGAAATGATTCTAGTTTTTGCCCATTCATTATGATGTTGTCTGTTCGTTTGATATAGATTACTCTTTTTATTTTGAGGTATGGTTCTTTGACACTTAGTTTCTTGAGGGTTTTTATCATGAAAGGATACTGGATTTTATTGAAAGCTTTTTCTGCATCCATTGAAATGATTATATGGCTTTTGTTTTTCATTCTGTTTTTGTTGTGAATCACATTTATTGATTTGTATATCTTAAACCAACCTTGCATCCCCAGAATGAAGTCCTGCTTGATTGTGGTGCATTAACGTTCTGTTGTGCTGTTGGACTCAGTTTGCTAGTATTTTGTTGAGGATTTTTGTGTCTAGGTTTATCAGGGATATTGGCCTGTAGTTTTCTTTTTCCTTGTGACTTTGCCAGGTTTTGGTATTAGGGTAATGCTGGCTTTTTAGAATAAGGTAGAGAGATTTCCTTCCGCTTTGTTTTGGGAATACTTTCAGAGGAATGGGTACAAGTTCTTCTTTGACTGGTAGAATTTGACTGTGAATCCATCTGGTCCAGGGCTTTTTTTTTTTGGTTGGAAAGTTTTTTTAAATTACTGCTTCAATTTTGGAACTCAATATTGGCCTGTTCAGGGTTTCAGATCCTTCCCTATTAAATCCCAGGAGGTTGTGTGTTTCCAGGAATGTATTTATATCTTCTAGATGTTTTAGTTTGTGTGCATAGAAGTGTTCATAATGGTCCCAGAGAATCTTTTGTATTTCTGTGGGGTCATTTGTAATGTCACCTTTGTCCTTTCTGATTGTGCTTATTTGAATCTTATGTCTTTTTATCTTTGTTAATCTACATAGTGTATGTCTGTCAGCAGGTTTTATATTGTACCATGCAGATAAACCTACAAGCCGGTAGATGGCACTTACAGGTAAGAGCTGGCTGCACTCAACACAGCTAGGTGTATACTTGATTCTTGTTTACCGAGAGACTCTTTGATGAGGGCCCTGCTGTGTCACAATTTCAGTGGACCAGGCTGGGGCACCCAGCACTGGCCCACACAGACTAGTTCCAGGTCAACAAGCTGGGCCTGGTGGCAAGTCTCATTGTCCAGAAGAGACAGCTGCTATAGCAGCTCTCTTCCCTACCCAGGCTTATGGCAGGGCAGAGCACAATTCCAGTGCCTACTGCTGAGGCACTTTTCACAGTTTTGGCTGTGGAGACCCCCTACTTAACTCCAGAACAGAATTTCCAATCTCTGGCGAAGGACTAAAATGCCTGCGTGGTTGTGCCACCAGGTTGCATGACTGACTTTTATGAACCCGGATTAAAAATCGCATCCTGCTCTTAGTCTTGGGTATGGGAAAATATCCGCAGCTTTTCCTGGTGTCTTTCCCTCACAGTGTCTTCAAGCCTCTTCCCATGTTAGCTCCAGGGGTTGGGAGAAAGAAAGTGCTGTCCATCGGCCTGAGTTTCTTGGATCCCCAGTGGAAAGATGAATCATAGTGGGAGGCTCTCTGCCTCTCTCATGTACTTTTATCACTTTTATTTTTTCTCACTTTTATCAGCTCTATGCCATCACAGGGCCTGTTTGCTGACATTCTTCTCCCAAGGATCTGGGATGTTCCTCACAATTCTGGTGGATCCTCATTTTCCTTCTTGAATTAAAGCTCACAGAGTTTATCTATATGAACTATGTTGTTATTTCCAAGTGGCTGAGGCATGCTCTAATACACCTTCTTGGGAAAACAAAACAAAAAGACAAAAAAACCTTAGCTATCTTTATTGCTCTTCCTCTGACACCTAGAACAAGTGTCAAGAAAAGTCTCAGCTCAATAAATAGTTGTTAAATGAGTGCTTGACTGAATAATTCTTAATTCTTAATCTTTCCCAACCAATACATCAGCAAATCTCATTAGTTATTTTAATAATGTCTCTTAGAGAGTAAATTTCCTCTGCATTTTTACAACTTATATCTTCCACTTGACCCTTGTTCTTTCAGACCTAGATTAAACAATAATTTCTTAACTAAAGTCTATTTTCAACCTATCTTGCATACTTCTCTTATACTAATTTTCCTCACTGATTTTCTTGTCTCATTTTATTGCTTATAACATACACATTATATTAGGGGACTCATGAATCCTGTTAACAATCCCTTTTGTAATGTGAATCTTGCAATTAAGCATTCCATTACAGAATATCTTATATGTCTGCAAAGTTTTACATGCCTATAGTTTCCCTTCTTATGTAGTATTTTTGCCTTCTCTTGTAGTCCCCAGAGCACTGCTAGGCCCAGAATGAGTACTTAATAAATACTTGCTGCCTTGACATACAGACAGTTATCCATTTGTGTTTTTGTGAAAAAGCTAAACTCTTATTCAACAAAGTGATTGAAAGAAACCAGAAAGTAACTATGCAAGTAGTTAGGAAAAATATCGGTGAACGGAAATTTTAATCTTAAAAGCTAGTACTCTAAAGGGGTAGTACAAAGGAATTTTTTGGGAAGTAATTAAACTGTTCTCTATGGTAGTTACATGACTCTATGCATTTGTTAAAATTCATAGAAATGTACAACAAAAAAAGTGAATTTCACAGTGTATAATTTAAAATAAAATTTAAAATATTTTTAATATAATGAAGGTTTTAACTTTTTTTTTTTTTTAATGCAGTATACTAAGCAACATCTTGTCCCCATGTTCTGGAGTTATGCACTTGCTTTTTCTTTCTTAAAAATAGTTTCAACTGGCCAGGCGCAGTGGCTCGCTCACACCTGTAATCCCAGCACTTTGGGAGGCCGAGGTGGGCGGATCACGAGATCAGGAGATCGAAACCAGCCTGGCTAACACGGTGAAACCCCGTCTCTACTAAAAATACAAAAAATTAGCCGGGCATGGTGGCACGTGACTATAGTCCCAGCTACTCGGGAGGCTGAGGCAGGAGAATTGCTTGAACCCGGGAGGCTGAAACGTGACTATAGTCCCAGCTACTCGGGAGGCTGAGGCAGGAGAATTGCTTGAACCCGGGAGGCGGAGGTTGCAGTGAGCCGAGATCCGAGATCTTGCCACTGCCCTCCAGCCTGGGTGACAGAGTGAGATTCCATCTCAAAAAAAAAAAAAAAAAAAAAAAATATATATATATATATATATATATAGTCCCAACTATAATGGTAGGTGATTATTTCCCTTCCTAGTCTCCCGCATAATACTTTGGTATAACCCAAGTTTGGTGTTGTACTCTATCCTCTTCTTTTTCCTTTTCCACATTTAAAATAAATTATTAAGTATAGTTGAAATTATGCCTTCAATGATATACAGTAGCCTGATTTATATAAAGTTTACCAACTTCAATTATTTTTTTTCTCCTCAGAACAAACTTTCAAGGCCAAATTCTTGTTATTCATAAAGCACCCTAGGTGCAATAAAAATGCAGAATTTAGACCTTAGTTTAAGCTTTTCTTTTTCTCAGTAAATACTGTTCACAGTCATGAGCCATCTTTTCCTTCAATTGTACTAGTAGATAATAGGCACTAGGCAGTCATTGAATGTATCCAAATATACCTGGTCCCCCTGTTGGATGGAAAAGCTAGACAGCTTCATTTTGTGACCTGATACTCTGCTGAATAAGCAAAGACGATGGAAATTTCCTTTCCAGACCAGACCATTTTATGAAAATAACTTCTTAGCCAAGAAGCTATTGGGGTTGATGAGGCCCCTATTCTGTGCTAGGCTACATGGAAAGATTGCTACAATATATCAGACATTTTGATAGAAAAGAGCAAAATAATTGCAGCAGTTCTTTGAATGGAAAATTTTAACATTACAAATAAATTCCATCTGTGTCTGCACATGTAGTAGTTACAAGAAATTTTATAGCCTTAACTTTTGGTCAAACTGGCTACACAATGTTGGGGTAAGAAAGACTGGAATTTCCAGACCTTCATTAATCATACCTGCATGTAGGTGAACCCCAAAATTATATTGACCAGAAGTTGTGATAAGAATTGTACTCTGTTTAGCAGATGTGTGTTTATTTAGGAAATGAATGTATTCAGCAAAACCTCAAATAAAATATATTCATAAATACACCATCAGGTAGAGTTAAAAAAATACTGCTTTAAGTTATACCATAGCTTCTAATCTTAAGTTTGTGATATTTATAAAAAGTCTTGCTGATTTTTAATGAAGACTGCATAATTAAAGAAACCTCCTAAGACTTTCCATAAGTCAAGGGACACCCAGCTCTCTACTGATTATCATAAACTAAATTGGCAATCTGGGACATTTTATGAAAATTACTTGTATTTTAATGGATTTTATGCAATACCATTTAAAATATGTTTTTGATTTCAATTCTATACTTGAAAAGAAATGAATGCTGGAAAATGTATTAGACAAAAATATTTATTAGAATAACTGCTTAAAATATGTTTTTAACTGTTAAAAGAAAGTAATTTTACATTTTAATACTATAGTTTTCTGTTTATTATTTTAAAGCCACTCTTTTTTTTCCATTGGTTTGACTAGCTAGCTTCCCATTTTCAATTTTTAGTATGAAAAATTTCCTGATTGTTTAACAAATTACTGTTATTCTTTTTTTTATTTAGGACGTAATTCTTTAATTTCCTCTTGTATAATATGGTGGTAAAGATCATGGGTTCTAAAGTTGAGCTGTTTAGTTTGAATCTCTGTTCCACCATTTTCTAGCTGTGTTCTCTTGGGCAAGAAAGTTAAGCTGCTCTGAGAACTGCTTTCACGTTAATTAAAATGAGACACAGTGCTTAGTGTCATGTCTGGCATATGATATAAGTATTTAAAATGTATAATTCTCACATATGTTTCACTGAAGTATGGCAAATTGAATTTTAATGTCCCACTAAACTTTAAACATTCTGAAACAAAAATAGTATTTTCTAATTTTTTTGCTTTCTGAAAACCGAGGCTGTGGAACCAGAACTAACCTACAGGACTTCGGGGGTAGCTTCCACTGCTAGGATATTTCTTGGAAACATGAACTGAAGAAAAATAGAAATATAGAAAAAGTATTAATCATTTTTAAAATTGCTGCAGGACTACAAGCGCCTACCATCATGCCCGGCTAATTTTTTGGTATTTTTAGTAGAGACGGGATTTCACCATGTTAGCCAGGATGCTCTCAATCTCCTGACCTTGTGATCCACCCACCTCGGCCTCCCAGAGTACTGAGATTACAGGCCTTTGAAGACCTCAGCAAACTAATGATCAAGGCTAAGGAAATGGTGGAGTTATCAAAATCAATTGCTAATAAAATTAAAGACAAACAAGGTGACATCACAGAAGATGAGACCATCAGGTTTAAATCCTACTTGCTGAGCATGGGAATAGCTAACCCAGTTACCAGAGAAACCCAGGGCTCAGGCACACAGTACCACATGCAATTGGCCAAACAGCTGGCTGGAATATTGCAGGTGCCTTTAGAGGAGCGAGGGGGAATAATGTCACTCACAGAGGTGTACTGCTTAGTAAACCGAGCTCGAGGAATGGAATTACTCTCACCAGAAGATTTAGTGAATGCGTGCAAGATGCTGGAAGCACTGAAATTACCTCTCAGGCTCCGTGTGTTTGACAGTGGCATCATGGTAATTGAGCTTCAGTCTCACAAGGAAGAGGATATGGTGGCCTAGGCCCTGGAGACAGTTTCAGAAAAGGGATCCCTAACATCGGAAGAGTTTGCTAAGCTTGTGGGAATGTCTGTCCTTCTAGCCAAAGAAAGGTTGCTGCTTGCAGAGAAGATGGGCCATCTTTGCCGTGATGACTCAGTGGAAGGCCTGCGTTTTTACCCAAGTTTATTTATGACACAGAGCTAAGGGTTTTGTGTTTAAAATCCTTTTTGTCCATATGCTTGCGTCGTGTAGAGGTTGTATGACATTGAGCTAAGAGATAAACCCTGATCAACTGAGAATTTATTAGAACTTCAAGAAAACAATTGCTACATAGCAGCAGTCTTTTTAAATTATTTCTTAACACTTCCACTTGTTTTCACATCAAGAAAAATTGAATTATTTATATGGAATTCTACATATTCTGGAAGGCTGGGAATATTTAGTGCTTTTTTCCTGTTCCCCGAAAAAGATAGTCACTTAGGTGTTGGTCTGTTTCAAATCTAATGTTAAAAAGTTGCAGTATTCTATGATGAAGAATCATTAACAAATATTTATCATGTAGATATTTTAAAATATCCATAAATATTTACAGAAACTGCATCTATACCAACAAACAAAGAAACATTCCTGAGATGTTACCTGAGATATACCTGAAACATACCTGAGATGTACAGAAGCACAGAGATGATTAGTACCCTTTTCAAATTTTAGAGAAGTTATAATGGGCAGAATCCCGTTTGCTGTCAGTTATACCTGTTTGTCAGTTAGTCAGACGCTCAGGTAAATTAGATATATTTTAATAAATTATCTATTGTTGGATCACTAAGTGATATTTTAGAATAAAGTATCTCAGATACTTTAGAATAAATCACCTAAGATACTTTAGAATAAATCCTTCCACTTGTGCATATGCATGCATCATTTTAATGGCGAAAATGTATCTTACTCTCTCACCATGGAAACTGGCTTATAACTGAACTTCGCTTTTCAGTAAAGATGGTATTCAGTTTTTTGGCATCCCTGGGCTGCATTGGAAAAAGAATTGTCTTAGGTCATACATAAAATACACTAACCCTAATGATAGCTGATGAGCTAAAAAAATTCCAAAACGTCTCATAATGTTTTGAAAAAGTTTATGAATTTATGTTGGGCCACATTCAAAGACATCCTGGGTCACATGTCGCCTGCGGGTCCCAGGTTGGACTAGCTTGTTTTAATATATGGCCTCCCGCTGGATCTTCAACAGGTTTTAGCCACATTTTCAATAAGCAGTTCAGCATTTTTAAAAATCAGTGGGTAAAATGAGTATTTGCATTTCTACAATTTTATTTCCTTTAAGTTATACTTACTACTAATATTGATAAAATTAAAACAAAACAAGAGAAAAAAGCAGTTCTGCTTACACAACACTTGAGTAATAACACCAGACATTAAAGTTCTTTTTTCATGCACTTTACTTTCAGTAAGGATGCTGACATGTTACTTTCTTTTTTCAACTTGAATACTTTTAGATTTATGTCAATAAGTGATTCTGTGAATCAGGATCAAAATGCTTAAGGCAAAAGCATGTTCATAGAGTGAATAAATGCTTTGCAGCTGGTATATACTTTAAAATGAGGCCATGGTTTACTTTTTGTCTTTTGATAAATATATGGAGATTTGCTTTTGGAGTGAAAATAGGTAAAGATGTAATGTGGATCACGATAATTTATTTCACAAATAAATAACTCACTTAACAAGAGAGTGATGAAGGAATTGTATTATCATCCCTGGAGATAGAAGAGTTTAGTCTGGCTTGATGGAATATTTTTGTTTTTTGTTTGTTTGATTGTTTTTTTTTTTTTTTTTTTTTTTTTTTTTATTTTTGTTTTTTTTTTTTTTTTTTTTTTTTTTTTTTTTTTTTTTTTTTTTTTTTTTGAGACAATCTTGCTCTGTTACCTGGGTTGTTACCCAGTGGCGTGATCATGGATCACTGCAGCCTCACTTTCCTGGCCTCAAGCAAACCTCTCACCTTGGCCTCTCAAAGTGCTGGAATTACAAGCATGAGCCACTTTGCCTGGCAGTTGATGGATTCTTCAAGCATCCATGACTCCTATTTTTAATTGAATTGTTATACAACTTAACACCCACCATTTTCTGTTCGACCAGGTGGTGAAATTACAGGCTTTAATCACCCAACGTAACATTTGATGTTCAGATGACCTTCCTTTTCAAAAATCTGGACACTTTATAATAGTCAAAATAAGTTGTAAATGGTAGATGTTGGCATACGATTTTTTACTGGTCTCTTGCTTTTTCGCACATCTTGTGAGCAGTGGCACTGACCGCTTTTGTTCTGTATTATCTTTTCAAAGATGCAAATATCCTTGAAAGATATAGTGTCACCCTTCAGAGCAAAAGGTAAATTTGCTTACTGCCCAGTATAAAGGATTCAGATTGTGTATCCTTTCCCTCTGTATCATCATGTAGAAATTGAGAATCAGTAAGCAGGTAAAAGAAAATGCTGATACTCTGATTACTGCTGTTTCTGTGGCCCAGGGGTCTCATGTTATCTGCCAGCATCCTTAAAACTGTGGCAGGCTTACAAGTTAGTTTGCAAGTAGGGTGAAATCTCAGACTCCACCATTCTTGACAGTAGTTCTTATTTCTGGACATACTCTTGTTCTTGATAGTCATAGTTCAAATAACTATGCTAACAATTAATTGCACAGAAATTCAGTAATGAGCCCATAGAATTATATGATCCAAGGCCCTTTTATTTTAGCACCGTTTGTTTACTAGTTGATTAACTTCTTGGATCATTTGATTCTGGTCTTATTTAACTAATTAGGTAATGTATGGCAGTTGTTCTCAGCTGGGAAGTTTGGAACATGCTTTTTTGGCTTGTGTCTGAGAGTACGTTTATAGTGCTCTCTGGTATATTCATCTGGAGCACACTGCTGTGGCTTCAGACTAGTTCTTCTTCCTATGGCAAATAAATTTGTTTTGGTGGGTAAACAATTATCTAAGTTCCCAGGCTCCCTTGAAAAGAAAGTGTTTAATTTCCTTTGTAATGAAATCTTATCACTTTACCAACTATAGAGGAAAAAGCCCAATGTTACAACTAACATAGTCTGAAAAGGTAGTATTTGCTTTTGTTGTGTTTGTTTTCTTTAGTCATGGGGAGCCCTTGAGGCATGATGATTACCATATGGACCCACCATCAGTGACAGATGTTTAGCAGTTATTTTCCCAGAACAGCCTAGAGAGAGTGACCAGGGAAGTGCAGTATTTTTGTGTGTGAAAGTAACTTGATCAAGACTTATCTACCTACTAAGTCTGTGCAGCCTTGAAGAGGCATTGATATAAACAGATTTTAGATTGTTAAGCAACATTTATTAATATGCATTGCTTTGTGGAGATTCTTACAACTTCTTTATTATTTATTTATTTATTTTGAGATGGAGTCTCGCTCTGTCACCAGGCTGGAGTGCAGTGGCACGATCTTGGCTCACTGCAATCTCTGCTTCCCAGGTTCAAGTGATTCTCCTGCCTCAGCCTCCCCAGTAGCTGGGACTACAGGTGTGTGCCACCACACCTGGCTAATTTTTGTATTTTTAGTAGAGATGGGGTTTCATCATGTTGGCCAGAATGGTCTCGATCTCCTGACCTTGTGATCCGCCTGCCTCAGCCTCCTAAAGTGCTGGAATTACAGGCGTGAGCCACTGCGCCCCACCACAAATTCTTTTAAAAAACAAAATTGCAATCATCCTATGTTTGTGGGAGGCCATTTAAACTCTTTTACCCTGAATAGACTGTAACTAAAGGTTAGTTTTGAAATGGGTGGCTATGTTTAATTTTTCAGTGTGTAAAAAATAAAGGCATGCCTATTTGTCTCATTATATGAAGTTAATAAAGCATGCTATTTAGTTAGACAAGGGTTTCATTGTTTTGAAAGCTGATCCTGTGATCTAAAATTCTGACAGAATTTTCTGTGGAAATTACCCAGTTATATAATGTGTACAAAGATTTGGTATCTTCTGCTATTAGACATTTAATAGAATAATAATTATTAAGGGTATGTAAAACAAATTTATATAAGTTGAATTGGGGCATTGTGTGCCATTTCAGTGAACTTGATCAATATGCCAAAGGATTATGATTCTTTCCTGGATTTGATGGCTTGCTTCACAGTGAGTGTTAGGTTGAGATTCTGTCAGAGTGATGCCATTAGCAATAGGTCAGTGCTCTTTTAATAATTTTCTGTTTTGCTCCCCTTCTTTCACTTTATTTATAGTTCAGTTATTTATGGTTGCCACTGTAATAACAATTTTGAGTTTAAAAAAGTCATTGCCTTAAAATATTTTTGTTGTATTGAGAGAAAATTTGGTTCTAGCAAAGAGACATTTTACTGGGATGAAAATACAGCAAGGCATTTGTAAAAATAGCTTTTTTTTTCCCATTGGAAAAATAAAAGGAAGTGGAGAAATACATTTATTTCAACCTAGAATCATTAGGAGTTGCAGTTCTGAGAATTTTCATGTGTGTTTCTCTGGGTATTATTGGTCTTCTTCATAGAATGATTTGAGGGACTTTCAGAGATTATGTCAATAACTTCCTTACTCCTCATTATTTCACAATGATTTTGGTTTTCCCGTTTTTTCAGAAACAAATGTTGGTGGATTTTCACAGTGAACACTAGCTAAGTACTTGAGTAGATTTTGAGTGTAGGGATTGAGGTTCAGATTTATTTCACTTTAGAACATTTTCTACTGCTTCAGATTTATCTGTTCATTGGGAGAGATAATGCTTTTGCATTTGAAACAATTTAATAGGTGCCAAATACTGCAGTCAATCTAAGAAAATAGCAATTTTACAATTTGGCAGGATGTTCTTTGATGGGAATTGACTTAGAGCTCAAGAAATATATTGCTCGACAGTATTTAACTGCCAGTCAGTTTTCTTATTAGATTCTCTTACTTCAGAAGTTCCTTTTTAATGGATCATTATCAAGATATAATTTCTTACTTTGGTCAGCCGTTTTTCTGAGCACAACACTTTTGGAGTTTTGCTGTAATTCAATAAATTGTTATGTCTTCTTAAGTTTCTCAGGGAGAAATTTACAGTCTCCCAGTGATCCTTTAAACATTTACTGGGCATACAAAGCAGCCTATCTTGTTTCTCAGAGCCCCATGATGTGAGTGAGGAAAGTCATTAGGCTTCATTAATGCTCAGGCATCAGCCCAGCATATTGTAAACTACTTGGCTGACAGTGCTACCTAGCAACTATATTGCTTTCTTTAAACACTTTATCAGCCTTATTTGTTGTTTCTATTGATATTGACAGCAACTTAAGACACATTTTATTGAATTGTGCAGATACAGTTTTCTTATGTTTGATCCCAAAGTCCAGTTCTTCATTTACATACCTTCACTATTATACTGCCCTAGAAAGAATTTCCTATATTATGGTTGATGCACTATTCTGTCGTTCATTAGTTTTAATAGCTTGAGGGGAGGGATTTTCTCTCAACTCTATATATCTCTAGTTCGTTATGTATATTTAAAATACTAGCTACCAATCCTTGAGCACTTATTATCATTTATTTATTTATTTATTCTCTGCATATTTATAGAATACCTGCTATGGGTCAGATATGACAGCAGGCGCTAGATAACATGATGAGCCATGAGAGAACTTATAATTAGCAATCTAGCTTGTTTTTTGACAGGCAGTGCAATAGGCATATTGCATCTGTTACATATAATTTTCTGTGCAACAATTCTAAGAGATGGGTATTATGACTCTCAACTGATGGATGAAGAATTTGAGACTCAGAGAAGTTAATCAACTTGCTCAGTCACACAGATAAATGGAGGATCTGAGATTCAAATGCAAGTCAGTCAGGTTCTGTATTAGTTTTCTATGCTGTGTAACAAATACTAAGTACTTAGTGGCTTGAAACAGCACACACTTATTACATCACAGTGCCTATGGGTCAGGAGTCCTGGCACAGCTCAGCTGAGTTCTCTGAAAAACTACAGTCAAAATGTCAGCGAGGACTGACTTCTTATCTGATGGCTCCACTATGGCAGAATCAATTTTCAAGCTCATGTGAATGTTGGCAAAATTCATTTCTTTGAGGCTGTAGTGCTCATGGCATTTTGCTTCTTTGTAGCCACCAAAGAAAGACCCTAGTGTGAGTCTTCTAGAAAAAGTCTTTTATAACATAACATCATCATTAGAATGACATCCTATCACCTTTGCCAAATTCTATTGGTTGGAAGCAAATAGCAGATCCTACCCACACTCAAGGGGAGGGAAGCATACAAGGGGGAGTGAATACCAGGAGGTAGGAACATGGTGGGGCCACATTGGAGTGGGTCACAGATTCCACAATCTACAATCGTTCCACTATACCATGCTGCATCTAGTAAGAGCTCAATACCTATGAATTGATTTTTTAAAATTATGTAAAGCTATATAACATTATTAGAAAAGTTTGGGGGTAAAATCCCCATAATCTCATGATCCCAGCACAGTTCGATGAGTCTCCTGAGCAAGGTGCTAGGTACTCATGCCTGCTGTCTCTAAACCATCATAATGATGGTGTTTGACTTCTTGTTAGTCTTTAAAAAATATGCACAGTTCTCCTTTTTACTGCTGAAATCAGAGCAAATACATTATTCTCCAGAATTCCTTTCTCACTTTTGATATTAACATTTTTTCTTGTTGCTGCAAAATTATATAGCTGTCATTTTCAGCGTGCTCACAACATTCTTTCAACTGTCCATGCCATCAAACATTTATTTTATCTCCAAATGATTGGATATGCAGGCAACTTTCAATCTTCCACTACTGAAAACAAATGAATGAACAAAAACAACAGAACACAGTTGCATAACTACTTTCAGACTCAGAATCCTGCCGTCTTTTGTATTATTTACTTAAACTAGGAATCCAGAAGTGAAATTACTGGATCAAATAACATGAACATTTTCATGACTCTGGGTGCATGCTATCAAAATACTTCTGATTTTATTTGACTGACTTAATTAACAGCCTTCAAAATTGCCAAGGCATATGATAGTGCTATTAGGAACTCTTTGATCACTGGGAAGACAGTATCTTTACCTGTCCTAAATCCAGGTGTTTTGGTTGAGAGAAATGGGGAGAATTATCTTTTCTTCATGGCCATGGGCCATTTCTAAGGGTCTTATTCTACCCTGGAGTTCAAGTGGAAGACATGGATACCCTCAGGACACTGCCTTACCCTTCATATCAAATGATGTCATGTCTATGGATGTTTTTCCTGGTCACAGTGTAGGACAGTGCCTTTCCTACAATGGATCAGAGGCTATTCTCACAGGACATTTGGGAAATCTGTATTTCCTTGTGTACAGGGACAGATTAGACTAATTTATTTATTCAGATGCAGTACTCTGCTATTGTATGTATCCACTTTAGCAGCACATATTACAGTAGGGTTTTCTGCAGTAGAAAAGTAAAAGAAGAAAAAAAGCTAATGTTACACACAGTAGACTGGATCATAGTTGTCATCCAGTTAACACTAACAAGAACAGATTAATTGATTATTACTTTTCTTGTGATTCAAGAACTGATAGTTTGGAGTTTGTAGTTACAGTCTTTTTTTTTAAAGTATCTGTTGTGAGCTGGAGAATTTAGCTACCAAATTTGGTTTGCATATGCCTGCCCTGTGACCTCACATCAGCCTGTTTGAAGGTTTGTGTATTTGTGCTTATCCTTATATGGGAAGGCTGCCTGGAGAATCTGTCTGACCAAAATTAGAAGCACTGTAGCATTTGTAGGAAGTGTGGTTTTAGGATGTGGGTTGTCTTTGTTGCATAGAGAAGGTGGTGAGTTGGAGAACATCTTATGGACTATAAAATAATCATCGTTTCATAGCTCTTAATGATCCTTATAACTAGTCAGATTCCCTTGATTCTCTAGATTCTTGAACTTGTCCCTTGACAAAGTTCCCCTAGAGAGAATTGAAATCTATATAGAAACTCACTGTACCGAATTGATAGTGGTAGTGATAAGGGCAGGGAAGTGGAGGCTGGAATGAACTGGTTTGTTTGCTTTCAAAATCTTAGTGTAACTCCAGGCAGAAATTTTTGAAATGGAAGGTCAACATATATTAGGCTAGCACTTGTCACAAATATTTAGTTTTGGTACTTGCTTATGACAGTGTGATTTGTTTCAAGGAAGGCTTTTGCTTTAAGGGCACCTACTCCCAAAGCCCCCAGAACAACCTAAAGTACCTATTCCTCTATTCCCTTTTACTACTGATTTTCTGTAGCCACCTATGGTCACAAGCCACTGACACTGTTGTGGAAACACTTTGTGGAAGCACTGTTGTGCAATGTTCTTAACGTCACACTTTATTTGACTAAATACATGAAAACAATTCCAAATGGAGATAGGACTTTCTTTTGGTCAAGTCATTGTAATTCATACGAATCATTGCTTCTTCCCAGAAACTTTTTCTTACAGAATCTTAAAGATCCAGGAGGCTTTTATTGCTGCTGGCATGTTTCTTTGTTTCAGTATCACATGATCTCAGACTGGGAAAGGACAAAATGATTACCTAAAAAAACCTATAGTGTATAAAACCTTCAAAATACTCAAAATAACCAACAGGGATTCTTGATTTTTCTTAGGCCAAACTTTAGAATTAAGCGTGATATAAACGTATTATGAGTCATATCTGCACTCAGGTAGGCTTCATTAAGTTGGCAGACAGTCTAATTAGCATGAGACAACATACATTGTAGTGCATGATTTTGTTATTCGTAGGCTTGGTGTTCAAATGGTGCTTTTTAGTCTGACAGAGCATGCGTAACTGTGTAACTTGGAACATGTTCTTTAATCCATCTGAGCATTTGTCTCTTTGTCTATGAATTTGGAATGAAAATAATAACAACTGTCTCATAAGATTATTGTTAGAATTAAAAAAAATAAGCATGTAAAGAGCTTAGCACAGTGCCTGGCCCATAGGAAGCACTTAATAAATAATAATTGTTGTATTATACTTTACAATACAATTGTATCTGCAATGCAGAGAGAGACTTAATACATATAGAATTCCATAACCCATTGCTAGCACATTCTAAAGTGGGGTCTGTGTCTCACTGTTTCTTCTTATGAGCCCAGCCCTAATATAACCACTTACCTGTAGCAGAAAGAGGCCAAATTTTGATTAAGGGCTTGTTAGATTCCATCATTTAAATTATCTACTAGTATGGAACATATGACCTTATCATTGTAATTAAAGTTCCTTCAGACCATAACTACTATCTTTATTTTATTTTTACTTCTATTGGGGTAAGAACAGTGGCCATTAGGCTCAATGTGTACTCGGACTCTAATCTTGATTGAACTATAGCTCCTAACATTGTTAGGCAGGAGTCGAACACTGATCCTTCCCTAGAAGCAGAAGATCTTAGAGTTGAAATTGGGTATTCCATTGATTTTGTTTATAATGATGTAGAGATTGATTAAATTGTGTACATACTCATTTGGATAAAAAAGGAAGCAAAATCACAGTCCAGTAAGTAGAAGTTAGGTTTAAATTATTTAGCAAGAACACATCAAAAGTGATATTCTTTGTAAAAGATTGTCGACCTTCTATAAAAATCAAGAAAAAGGCCATATAAAATATCATGAGGCTAGACAGTGAAACATAGTGGAACAAACTTAAGATTTAGAGTTAGGGATATCTAAGTTTGAATTCCAGCCCTGACACCCAGTTGCTTTGTGACTGTGGATAAATTTACTTAACCTGTTTGAATCTCAGTATTCTAGTCTGCAAAATGGAGATAATAATATCTACCTTGCTGGGCTACTCTAACTATTCAATGAAATAATATATGCAAAGTGCCCACTATAGCTATTATCACTTAATTGACCTTCTACAAATGGTAGCTCTTACTAATATGAATTATAAGAAGACAGTATCTGTCTTCCAGTCTTTTCAGAACACAGCCTCAAATTGAAATCCTCCTGAATTTAGAAATAATTACAGAGCACCTTCTGATAGCCTAAAGTGTCTCTCTATGGTGAAGAAGCCCGTAACATATGTGTGGCCAGAGCCCTAAATCTTGTAAAAATGTTGTGCTTTAACCTTTTTGTGTTTTGGTAAAGCAGATGCTATCTCTTTATCATAGGATATGCTAGAAGGATACTCTGTAGGGCTCTGGGCATTTTTGAGGACTCCTACTTCTGATCAGCTTTGTTCTAGGATTTGGAGAATAAGGAAGTTCTTTGCTAGTTGCGAATGGATAAGAATCTGTGTGCAAACAGTAACTATGAACAATGTCTCCCTGTATTCAAATCCTAGGTAAAAAGAATGCATGTAGTTATATTGTACATTCCACAGGCATTAGTACTTAAAGGGTGGGAGGAATATCTGGCATCAAAAAAGTGGCTAAAAGCATAAGTAAACCCCACTAATAAATGGAGTTTTCTCCAATCAATTTTGGAGAACCCATCAATTTAATTTGGTACATGAGATGTTTAATCCAGGAAATTTATTTTGAATAAATGTTTCCAAGTAAGAATCGAACCATGAAAAATCCTGCCCAGTCAACCTCAAAGACTGATGTTTATTACTTTTTAATAAACGGTCATGGGTTGCTGATTACAGCCACCTTACTTTTCTCAAACTTCCCAGAAACTCTAGAAAGTATGGTCAGACTCCCACTATGCAGTAGGAGCTTTTATAAAAGCACCTTGACTACTTGAGTGTGGGCTGGATTTATTGACTTTGTTCTAAATATACAGTGAGGAAAAGGGATAAACAGTGCAGCACTCTGGCAGACACTACTATAACCAGTTAATCAAGGTTAATATCACCATCAATAAGTCAATTGCTATAATATGCCCTATGACATGATGTGATGAGAAAGGCATTTCTTCTTTGTGGTATTTGTCCCAAATATCCATAACCCCAGTATAATTACTGGAAAAATATAAGACAAACTTGACCTGAGGGACATTCTACGAAATACTTAACCAGGGCCCCTCAAAACTGTCAAGGTCACAGGAAAGAAGAAAAGTCTGAGAAACTCTTACAGCCCAGAGGAGACTAAGGAGACATGGCAAAGAAGTGTACTGACACATCCTGGAAAGGAACAGAAAAAGAACGTTATTAGAAAAACTGATGAAATCCAAATAGGCTGGAGTTTAGTTAGTAGTATCATACCAATGTTGGCTTCTTAGTTGTGACAAATGTGCCACTACGAGGTAAGATGTTAACAACAGCAGAAACTGGGTTAGTGATATATGGAGACTTTTTATTAGAGTTGCAACTTTTCTGTAAATGTAAATTGCATTCCAAAATTAAAGTTTATTATAATTAAAATCTGAAAACGTTTTGGTGGTGCTGAATTTAAAATAAAATTGTGAGATCAATCAGTATTAGTATCTACTTTGTGTCCAGCCCTGTGGTGAGCACTATATGGGAGGATAACAGCAAAAGGCATAGGCCCTACTTCCAGATAGTTTATCAACTAACTGAAGAGATGTGACTTTGACACGAAATGATTGGCAAACATTGGTACTCTTTGATTAAGCTCCAAACTGGGTGGTAAAAACTGCAGGAGGTCTGATGGAGCAGCCACAGAGGACTTCACGGAGTAGATCTGGAAGAATCTACTCCGTGATTCTCAGTGGATACTCAGTGGAGAGAGGGGAGACTTGAAGATGAAGGGAACAAAGTGAGAAAAAGCACTGGAGTGTTGGGCATGACATGTTCGGAGGAGAATAAAGGCAGCCTGATCTGATCTGGGAGAGAGGGGGCTGCATACTTTTACAGAGGCAGATGAAGCAAGGCCTCATTATGCAGGGCGTTGAAAGTTAAACAGTCTGAGAGGGTAGGGGTTGGAACCGGCCACAGGGAACCTCAGTAGCAGTTGGATAACTGTATGTGTCTCAATTATTTGAATTTCAGCCTTTGGCCAAATTTATGACTGTCATATATTAATCAGCTAACAACTGTCTTGGCATGTACATTTGATAAGACTATGTGGGGACGATGTTCACCTGCAAGAGGTGAAAGTACAGCCATGCCCACTTTCTGGATTAAAAAGGCTTTTTCTTAACTAAATGAAATATCACTTCTGAATAATCTCATGTATCCAGACCTTTCTTGTCTGGAACTTTTCTCTGTCCATGCTGTTTTCCAGAGTCAGAAGGAACTTTAGTCCCTTTATTGTTACTGACTCAGTCAAAGCCTGTTTCTGCTTTCAAAAGGAATACATTGTAATTAGATCATTTTGCTCTTAAAAAAGTTCCTTGGGCAGTTTTTTTTTTTTTTTTTTTTTTCAAAGTGATGGGTGCAGTGTTTAATAAGAAAAATAAAAAGAACAGAAGGGGTCTGATGCTT
>NW_012110608.1:176201-178191 GCF_000951045.1 Mandrillus leucophaeus | reverse complement strand
ATAGTCAAGAAGAAAAACCCTTTTAACCCAGAAACTGGGAATGACTGTGTGTGTATATATATATATATATATATTTATATATATATTTAATGATAACACTTGAAGACATAGCAGTTTTTGAGAAACATCCTTTAAGGATCTACTTACTTTTCACTCTAAACTCTATTTTTGAAATTATTTAGACCTTAACATGTTTTTAGAAAAGGTACTGCAGGAATGACTTTAGAATGGTAGAAGTGCAACTAAAAAAGAAAACAGTCAGAGTAAAGCTTTTTTTTCTTTTTCTTTTTTCTTTCTTTTTTTTTTATACTTTAAGTTCTGGATTACATATGCAGAACGTGCGGTGTTGACACAGTTAGGTATACACGTGCCATGGTGATTTGCTGCACCCATCAACCTGTCACCTACGTTAGGTATTTCTCCTAATGTTATCCCTCCCCTAGTCCCGCACCTGCCATAGGCTCCAGTGTGTGATGATCTCCTCCCTATGTCCATGTGTTCTCATTGTTCAACTCCCACTTACGAGTGAGAAAATGCGTTGTTTGGTTTTCTGATCTTGTGATAGTTTGCTGAGAATGATGGATTCCAGCTTCATCCATGTAGGCAGTGAACTTTAAGTCCAGAGAAGGTGTCAGCTGCCTTTTGTTCAGATATGCCCTGCCTCCATAGGTGGAGTCTAGAGAGGCAGTAGGCCTTGCTGAGCTGGGTTGGGCTCTGCCCAGTTCGAGCTTCCCTGCCACTTTGTTTACACTGTGTGCATGGAACTGCCTACTCAATCCTCAACAATGGCGGACGTCCCTCCCCCCACCAAGCTCCCATGTCCCAGGTCAATCTCAGACTGCTGCACTAGCAGCGAGCAAGGCTCTATGGGCGTGGGACCCGCCAAGCCAGGCACGGGAGGGGATCTCCTGGTCTGCCAGTTGCTAAGACATTGGGAAAAGTGCAGTATTTGGGCAGGAGTGTACTGCTTCTCCAGGTACAGTCACTCACGGCTTTCCTTGGCTAGGAAAGAGAAATCCTACGATCCCTTGCACTTCCCCGGTGAGACAACACCCCACCCTGCTTTGGCTTGCCCTCCGCACCCCACTGTCCAACCAGCCCCGTGAGATGAACCAGGCACCTCCATTGGAAATGCAGAAATCACCTGTCCTCAGCATCGATCTCACTGGGAGTCGTAGGCCGGAACTGTTCCTATTTGGCCATCTTGGAAGTGATCTTCTTTTTCCTTTAGCAGGAATAAAATAGGAAATCTTAGATTATGCTTTAATGTCTTGGAACATCTGTCATGAGAACTGTAGGGAGCCAGGGGTGGAAGTGAGAGAATAAGAAAATTCTTATTAGACATTTTAACCAAGACTTGTTTCTTGTTGGTAAAGAGATATGAATTACAGGTTTCACATGTCAGATTGTGATCAAACCACTTTTGAAAATATTACAAACAGACAAGCTGAAAAAAAAAAGTGTCTCTTGCTGTGGTTATACCCTGAAATTGAGCAAGAAGAAGCCAATGGTGGCCGGACATGGTGTCTCATGCCTGTAATCCCAGCACTTTGGGAGGCCAAAGTGGGCAGATCACGAGTTCAGGAGATTGAGACCATCTTGGCTAACATGGTGAAACCCTGTCTCTACTAAAAATACAAAAACAAAATTAACCGGGCATGGTGGCGGAGGCCTGTAGTCCCAGCTACTCAGGAGGCTGAGGTGAGAGAACGGCGTGAACCCGGGAGGCAGAGCTTGCAGTGATCTGAGATCGTGCCACTGCACTCCAGCCTGGGCGACAGAGTGAGACTCCGTCTCAAAAAAAAAAAAAAAAAAAAAAAGAGGAAGCCAATGGTTTAGGAAGACGTGGGCGTATTCATTTAAAAATGGACACAGATCTGTTTGGTTACTGAAAGACTACACAGTGGCAATACTGCACTCGTTTATTGCCAAACTGACTAACTGGAGTTTCAGATTTGATGTTCCCTTTAGGTATTTTGTAAGTAATTTA
>NW_012110608.1:173001-174302 GCF_000951045.1 Mandrillus leucophaeus | reverse complement strand
GCAGTGTTTAATAAGAAAAATAAAAAGAACAGAAGGGGTCTGATGCTTTTGCACTTTTTTTTTTTTTTTGGTAAATTTGAAGTACAGAAATTATATCTTCCACACTAACTTTGCTCACTCAAAACCGTTAGGTAACTGAACTCTTGACAAAGTGGAGGCATGTGCTGCATTGTTCTCGGTGTGGTCCGGAAACCAGAGGCCTTGTGGTGTTCTACTCGGTTCTCCTGTGTGCATGCTGCTTGTGTTCATGCAAGCCCACATAATAGGGGGTTAGGACTTTGTTGAAGTCAGTTTAGGCTGGTCAAGAGAAAGGAGATTATAATAACTAGGAATTGGTGTTCACTCATAAGGGATATTTAGGACAGAATATAAGATGTCTCAACCTTTGGTGTTTTACTTAGTTACATACTTTAGAAGGAACTCGCTCATATGTCAGTCTCCAGCTGAATTTGGAGTATATCTAGTATATCCCCCCATGGAAGTAGTGTACTGTAAGTAATGAAAAACAAAACAGCAAAACAAAACAAAACAAAAACAAGGCTTTGTAGTCAGCTAAATTTAGACATGTAATTTGATTTAAAGACCATTAATAGCTCTGTCTTACTGAGCAGGCTTCTTAACATCTCTGAGCCTCTGTTTCCTTTGCCGTGAAATGGATAGCCAGCCCAAAAAGGGTTTGATATTCAGAAAACACTTAACAAGCACTCAACAAATGTTAGTCTTCTGTCTGTAAACGATTTTATCCTGTGCATATCTCGCTGCTAACATACAGTAAGGCATGGAAATTTCCTTTTGGGATTATCTGGGGAGGCTTTTCCTATTCCTTTATTATGTGACCCTCTGTTAGAATATATATAGGGGCAACTCTAGGCAAAGTTCTGAGACAAAGAAACTTCACTGTCTTCATTACCTGATTCACTCTAGGCAGTCCCTCCCTCTACTTCAAATATGCTCACTGTCTGCCCTTTCTGTGAAGACCAAAGTAGGAAATCAGTAATGGTAGGTTTTCAGGCTCCGAAAGTAGAATTGCCTTTAGTGTAGGATGTTACTATCAGTGCTCCTTATTTCACAGCCTCATGAAGCCATCTCTGAAGAAATGGGAAACTGACTAAATAGTATTCTTTCTGACTCCAGGAAAAAGTATAGACAGATAGGAATTCCAGATAAAAAAGAAATGGATAGATGAAGTTATTCGGAACTGATTTCATAGTCAAGAAGAAAAACCCTTTTAACCCAGAAACTGGGAATGACTGTGTGTGTATATATATATATATATATATTTATATATATATTTAATGATA
>NW_012110608.1:167309-170460 GCF_000951045.1 Mandrillus leucophaeus | reverse complement strand
ACTGAGTCAAAAATTTTAACCTGTTTGAAAAAAAACAAATAAATACACATACAAACCATGATTTATTTATAGAGTTCAATTATATGTAATAATTTAGTAGGAGAAATTGTGAGTATCCATTTAGAAAGTTTCCAAGTTTATTTTGTAATACTATATCTTCATTGTTCTAGTTCAATATGCTGTCAACTTTGTGAGCTCAGTTTTTACCCTTGGCCAGTTATATTAAATTTTATTAAGCATGTCATCCTTTCACCAGAACTATAGATTGTATGCAGTATAGAAGGATTAAAAATCTAACATTTGTGCTACCCTTATTAAGCTTAATCTAAGTGGCATTGCTAATAGCAATAAATGCTTGTTCTCTCTTCTCTCATTGGTGTTGCCTTTCTCTTGGCTCCTCTCACCTAACCACCTTGTATTGCTGTCTTAGCTTCTTATTTAGATAAGCTATTGTAATTGAACTTTTAAATACATATATTTCTAATCTCTCCCAGTAGATTGTAATGTTAGGAAGGGATCACGGCTATTTATCTTTAGCTAGTTTAGAGAGTCTAACAAAGTTCATTGAGAGTCATTTAAGAGACACTCAAGAAATATTGTTGAATAACTTCTGACAATCATTTTATATTTTAGCACATCGTAGTCAAGAACTTCTATCAATGTTAATTAACTGTTAGTAGAGAAAGTGTGATAGAGTTTGATCATAAAAAAAGGCAAAATTCCCACTTTGATTAAATGGGTGTTTTTTTTTTTAATTTTTTTTGAAAAGTTGACACTTTCTTTTATAAAAAGGGTATTTTCCCATTGGAAGCATGATTAGTGAAGTTTTGATCATTCTTTGGTATTTGCAACATTCACACTGGCATCTTCTAAAGCAAAAACGTTGTCACTCCCCTGTCTTTGAAAGAAACTTGACCCTTAGCATGACAGAAAGGGAGCCTGCTAAGGCTTGTGGGAAGACAACTGTTTACTCCAGGAAACAATTGTTTAATTACCTGCTCTGTGTCTTTGGAGAGAAGAATATCCTGAATCTCAAAAATGTAACATGCGGGCAGAAATGTCTTGGAATTCTTTGGGTAGAGGTGAGGGTTGTGGTTTACTATTTGAAAAATATTTATTTAAATTCCTGGACAGTGCATTGTCCACTTGCAAATGCATTTATTTGCTGAAAAGGGTATCAATAGCCTTTTAACTCCAAAGTCATTTTTATCCTGGAAGAAATTTAAATTTTATTTCTAAATGAACACTTATGACACCTATTCCTCTTGGTTCTGGCAATATATGGTTTGCAGTGTCATGTGTTCACTGTGTCCCTTTATTTTAAGTCTTATTAGGGAAATTAGGAAATTACCATCACCAGATACTCCCTTATGAGGGTGTGTTAGAGTGAACATGTGCCTATAGGTGTATAAGAAAGGCAATAATTGGCCGGGTGCAGTGGCTCACGCCTGTAATCCCAGCACTTTGGGAGGCCGAGTTGGACGGATCATGGGACCAGCCTGACCAACATGGAGAAACCCCATCTCTACTAAAGTACAAAAATTAGCCGGGTGTGATGGTATGCACCTGTAATCCCAGCTACTCAGGAGGCTGAGGCAGAAGAATCGTTTGAACCCAGGAGGCAGAGGTTGCAGTGAGCCGAGATCACGCCACTGCACTCCAGCCTGGGTGACACAGCTAAACTCCGTCTCAAAAAAAAAAAAAAAAAAAGGAATAATTATTTGTATATTAGAAATCTCCACTTGAGCGCAGAAGTTTGAAGCTGCAGTGAGGCAAGATCACGCGACTGCACTCCAGTCTGGGTGACAGAGCAAGACCCTATTTTGGAAAAAAAAAATTAAAGGAATAGATTCCTTCTTGGAAATAAACTTCATATGTGAAATTTTGGACATGAAAATTTGATCAAGTTAGGAAATAATTTTTTTTTAACTTTCCATGAAGATTGAAAGCTGAACAAAAGTTCATGTTTGACATGGCAGAACCTATTAGCAAAGTGTGATTACGGCCCATTCTGTTCAACTTTATGGAGACGTGGAACACACCAGTAGGTATGTGTACTTGTCATCAGGCAATCTCAGGGCATGGGCGAAATACTTGGTCATTACTCTCCAACTGATGGCTGGAGAGTAATTACTTCAGTGAAGGTACACTATCATGCCTAGTGATACCAGGCCTGGCGACCGTTTTAACTTAGCACAGTGAGTCACGTTCTCAACAAAGTAAGCATTCTATAAGGTAGGAAAAGCCTCAAAAAATAATTTTCTTAAAGGTCCTCTGCTCATGCAAATGTGACTGATGACATTCTGCCAGGGTCATGTATGTAAAATTCTTAGCATGTCTCTTCACTCATTCAAAAAAAAAAAAAAATCTGTTGGCATGCAAGTTCCCTTAAAGTATAGGGTTTTCACATGTTGCCCAGGCCAGTCTCGAATTCCTGGGCTCAAGCAACCCTCCTGCTTCAGCTTCCCAAAAATGCTGGGATTACAGATGTGAACCACCGTGCCCAGCCTTCAAAGTACAATCTTAATGGGACATCTTTATATCTACTCAAATTTGTAAATATGCTAATGATCGACAAATTATTTGACACACTTGACATTGACTGAACCCACCTACTGTATTTCAGAGGCCAAAATCATTGATTTAATGGAACCTTTCATCAAGTGCATTAGTCCACTAGACACTCGTATTTATTGAGTTTTACATTGATTTTTCTCAGTTCAAAAGAGGGCATATGTTATATTTAGGAATGAAAGTTTGATTTTATAAGCCAATTAAAAAACAGAATTCCCAGTAGAAAAATTACCGTGTAGCAAGTTTTGCTAGATTCTAACTGATCTTTAAAGAGGGACATTCCGTATTCTGATCGAAATAGCATTTAAAACTTTCAGTTTCTGTTGGGAAAAATTGAGAATTATTTTCCTGAGGTTATGTGATGATAGAGAAAACTATTGAATCACAATCATAAGCAACTGAGAAAGACAAAAACACGACCTTTATGCATATATGCATGTATGTGGGAGTAGATGGAGGTGTGTAAATCCAGAGAGGAACTTGACTGTATGTGAGTTTCTTTCTTTTTTTTTTTTAATTTATTTTTATTTATTTTTTTTTAAATTATTTTTTATTATTATACTTTAAGTTCTAGGGT
>NW_012110608.1:133748-166189 GCF_000951045.1 Mandrillus leucophaeus | reverse complement strand
TCAGGTTTGTCAAAGATCAGATGGCTGTAGATGTGTGGTATTATTGCTGAGGACTCTGTTCTGTGAGTTTCTTATTGTGCATTTTTATTCTCATTGGCAGGACAGATTTTATTTTATTTTATTTTTTGATGGCAACACTCCATGTGTCTTTTTAGTGTGATTCCATGAAGAAACTTGCTTATTTATTACGATCCTGTAGCTCAGAAATGTTAAGTTATGGTTTTAAATATGGGTTAATTACCATTGATGTGTGAATTCAGGTTCTAAAAGAAATGCATATCAGAAGAGAAACTTAACTGAATAGTATTAATTTTACTGTTTTCAAAGCTCTCTCCTAGCTGTGATAAGGAGACAGAATACATGTGTCATCTCTACCTGGTTATCTAGATGAATATATTAGGTTAGTGCAAAGGTAATTGCCATTGAAGGTAATGACCAAAACTGCAATTACTTTTTCACTAACCTAATACATGATACACATAAAAGATACCTTAGCAGCTCATGATACGGGCTAATGAATGGTCCAGATATATTGCAAACTTTATAGTTTGTAGGATTGGCTAATATCTTCTTGTTCAGTTTCTGTTTTGAACAATGAAAATTGAGGCTTGAATGACTCTTGCAGCTTGTGCAGTTTGTCAAGGAAAGATTCATTTCTATTGCGTATACTATTCTTGTTAAGATGGGAAGCAGACTTGTGTCATTTGGAAAAACTTTCTAGAAAGGCTGAAACTAAGAGAGGCTTGTAGAGGATCAGAAAACATAACTTTTCACTACACATAATTTGGGGTTAACTGCATTTTTAGGTATTGATATGCATCAGTTAGTTTTGCATGTACATCATTAAATAATGAGAATTTTCAATGGAAAAAAAAGAGAGAGTCCTTGATAAAAGGACCTGTGGACCAAAAGCTCTTCAATACACTTGTGAGGCATTATTAACAATACAGTAATAAAGAGGGAAAATCATATAACTTCTGTGAAACCACAATCTTTGTTCTGTCTGAATTCATTTCTGCCAGCTCACAAACATTTGACTTTTGTCTAATATTGGAAAATACGGTTTCTTGTTCTTTGGGTCCTAGATTAAGAAGAAACAGCAAGATGTACTTGGTTTCCTAGAAGCCAACAAAATAGGATTTGAGGAAAAAGATATTGCAGCCAATGAAGAGAATCGGAAGTGGATGAGAGAAAATGTACCTGAAAATAGTCGACCAGCCACAGGGTATCCCCTGCCACCTCAGATTTTCAATGAAAGCCAGTATCGCGGGGTAAGAAAACAATGTAAATTCTTGTTTATTGAAATAGATTGCCCCAAATCTATCCATTATTTTCACCTCTGCCTCCAAACCTGCATATATATAGTGATATCGCTTGCTTACAGTCATTTGTCCTCTGCATCCTCTCAAAGGCTGGATGTAGACAATGGCTACATTTTCTAAATATGTTTGCTATTGATTATGCATCACAGTCAAATTTAGGCAAGTTTATTTGTTACTTTTTGAGAATGTTTTGTGGCTTACAAGATGACAGTAGGTATCCCAACCAAATTTAGTCATGTGAAGATTATCTTGCATTCCCCAGGTTGAAACCTCTTACTATTTGGTTGTTCTTCTGGTCATGCATCACGGACATCTCATTGCCTTTCTCAAAACACAGCAAAGATTAACTGTTCTTCTGGCCTTGGCATATCTAGCTAATATCTAGTCTACTGTGGGCTCTGAGAAAATCTCAACCTAAATGAATAATGGAATAGAAATATGGTGAATGGAAACAACAGTGTCTGACCAGAAATAAGTATCTTCTTACTGGGAAATAGGTGGCTGTTTTGCATAGTGGAGGAAGCTGCAGGCAGATTTAAATTTGATGTGATGTGGAATAAACCGTTCTGCAGTTTTTGTGCCATAGAATACCTACTTTCCAACTTATATTAAATAAGATCCGGAAGCCTTGCCTCTTTATTTCTCCTTACTCCTTCCAGAATTCTAGTATTATGGAAGGTAGTCTGCCTGTCCCTAAGGAAGCAGATGATTCTGTCGACTAGTCAGGTCATTCTGAATAAATCTCTCTCTCTGTTTTTTTTTTTTTTTTTTTTTTTTTTGAGACAGAGTTTCGCTCTTGTTGCCCAGGCTGGAGTGCAGTGGCGTGATCTCGGCTCACTGCAACCTCCGCCTCCCAGGTTCAAGCGATTCTCCTGCCTCAGCCTCCTGAGTAGCTGGGATTACAGGCGTGTGCCACCACACCAGGCTAATTTTGGTATTTTTAGTAGAGACTGGGTTTCTCCATGTTGGTCAGGCTGTTCTCAAACTCCCGACCTCAGGTGGTCCGCCTGCCTCAGCCTCCCAAAGTGCTGGGATTACAGGCGTGAACCACTGCAGTCGGTCGAATAAATCTCCTTTGTTTCTTTTATTGGTTGCATATTGCTAATTCATCTTACCTTCTTTTCATCAAGGACTATGATGCCTTCTTTGAAGCCAGAGAAAATAATGCAGTGTATGCCTTTTTAGGCTTGACAGCCCCACCTGGTTCAAAGGTATGATACCCTTTTTTTCCTGCTTTATAGATCATGTTATTGCTGCTGAGCTTTTTTAGTTAGTAAGATTTTCACTTCTGTTAAGTATTCAAATTAAGTCAGAGACAGTCCTTTACAGCAAAAAGTGCCTTCTCTGCATCCACTTAATTCCTATTAGGGCAGAAAGATGTGCATAACCAAATGCATAAACTATGTGTTTAGCAGGTAGGTAGAGTGATTTCCCCGTCAAGCTGACCACGGGAGCAAATTTCTCATTGACCTACTCACAAATAAGTGCTTAGCAATTTTAAAGCCTTCATTATTCCAGCCGTCCTGCATGGTTCTACAACGACAGTAAGCATCTTAGTTCATGGTAATCTCCTTGGCGGCATTTATTGTCTTTGTGTGAGAGCAAATGATAGAGTCATCCATTCAAGTTAATTAAGAGCATCTGCATTGCAAAACTGGTCACTAACTTGCTCCCCAAATTTGAGGCTTTTTTCCTGCCAACACAAATTAATTTTTTTAAGTAGCAGCATTTTCAGGACAGACCAAATAAAGGAAGCAACAATAAAATTGTCTATCTAATGAGATGTCCCCAAACTATCAACTTTAAACATACCTTTGCCTTGTATAGTAGTTCTTCATACAAATTGCCTCAATCATTTTATGTTGCTGTGTCATTTTATGTTTTTCTCTTAACAACTAATTGTATGTTAGACAGATTCTTTGAACTCCAATTCCCTCTCCTATTTCAAAAGTCTGTGTTACTGTCTGTTTTCACTAGACAAAAATTTACTAGTACTATGTTTATATCATTGTGAAATGGTTTTCTTGCCGAACTTTCTTTTCTCATGGATAAAATGTTATATTTTAGGCTTTGTGTAATTTGAGCCATAAGAAAAGTGATTGAAGACACTTTTCTTTAAATAAGATAGTAAGAGGACTAGATTGCAGCATCTGCAATCCAGACAGAGCAGCATCTGGAGGCTTGCATTGTGAATTTCAGCCCCAGATAGACTGCAAGAACAAACCAGTAATCCTGAGAGGACCCACAGACCCTCTCAAGGAAGCGGTCTGCTCCTGTAGGACTCAGGAGACACCCCAAATACAGTGAGTGCCCCAACTGAGGAAGTGGAAAAGGGAGACCCTCCTCTCCCGAACACATACCCTCACTGGAGAAACTGAAGGTCTGTTCGCGGGAGAAGTTTCCAACTTTACCTGGAGCTGAGTCAAGTTAGAGAGCCCAGCAAAATACAGGGGTAGAGGAAGCAATAGGAATGCCCTGGGATCTCGCTGGGTCCCCAAGCAGCCCATTTCTGCCTGGCACCACAGGGATCCATCGGGAGTGTGGCCAGAGGAGCAGGCGTTAAAACTCCACAGAAAGAAGAAATTCTCTAGCCAAATTTTGTAACAATTTGAACGGGACAAGAAGCCTCCTGGCCAGAACTGGGGGGAGGGTGCAAATCCCACTTGCAGACTTCACAGGCAAGGGAAGAACTAAAGCCCTTTTTTTTCCCCACAGCTGGGAGGTGGATAGCCTTGGGGGAATTTTTAAGCCCCTCTTGCCCTCCACCTGGAAACAAACCCAGGGCTGTTGGAGGGGGGCTTGGCGGGTGTGAGACCAACCCTTCGGTTTGCCTGGTAGCTGGATGAGGCCTGTGACTGCTGACTTTCCAGGACTTCCCTGACAATCTGCATGATTCAGCAGAGGAAGCCATAATCCTCCTAGGTATAGAACTCCAGTGACCTGGGAATCTCATCCCCACCCCTCACAGCAGCCACAGCAAGACCCACCCGAGGAGAGTCTGAGCTCAGACATGCCCAGCCCTGCCCCCACCTGATGGTCCTTCCCTTTCCACCCTGGTAGTGGAAGACAAAGGGCATATAATCTTGGGAGTTCTAGGGCCCTGCCCACTGCTGGTCCCTCTCCACAATACTACAGCTAATGGTTTCTGGAAAGCACCACCTCCTGGCCAACCAGCATAAAAATAGAACATTAAACCACCAAAACTAAGGACCCTCATGGAGTCCATTGCACCCGCCTCCACCTCCACCGGACCAGGCGCTGGTATGCATGACTGAGAGACCCATAGATGGTTCATATCACAAGACTCTGTGCAGGCAACCCCCAGTACCAGCCCGGAGCTGGGTAGACTCACTGGGTAGCTAGACCCAGAAGAGAGACAACAATCACTGCAGTGTGGCTCACAGGAAGCCACATTCATAGGAAAAGGGGGAGAGTACTACATCAAGGGAACACCCCATGGGACAAAATAATCTGAACAACAGCCTTCAGCCTTAGACCTTCCCTCTGACAGAGTCTACCCAAGTGAGAAGGAACCAGAAAACCAACTCTGATAATATGACAAAGCAATGCCCTTCAACATCTGCAGAAAATCACACTAGTTCACCAGCAGTGATCCAAACCAAGAAGAAATCCCTGATTTACCTGAAAAACAATTCAGGGGGTTAGTTATTAAGCTAATCAAGGAGGGAACAGAGAAAGGCAAAGCCCAATGCAGGGAAATCCAAAAAAATGATACAAGAAGTAAAGGGAGAAATATTCAATGAAATAGACAGTTTAAAGAAAAAAAAATCAAAAATTCAGGAAACTTTGGACACACTTCTAGAAACACGAAATTCTTTGGGAAGTCTCAGCAATAGAATTGAACAAGTAGAAGAAATTCAGAGCTGTAAGACAAGGTCTTTGAATTAACCCAATCCAACAAAGACAAAGGAAAGAGAATAAGAAAATATGAACAAAGCCTCCAAGAAGTCTGAGATTATGTTAAACGACCAAACCTAAGAATAATTGGAATTCCTGAGGAAGAAGAGAATCCTAAAATCTTGGAATCATATTTGGGGGAATAATCAAGGAAAACTTCCCTGGCCTAGCTAGAGACATATACATCCAAATATAAGAAGCACAAAGAACACCTGGGAAATCCATTGCAAAAAGATCTTCGCCTTAGGCACATTGTCATCAGGTTATCTAAGGTTAAGACAAAGGAAAGAATCTTAAGAACTGTGAGACAGAAGCACTAGGTAACCTATAAAGGAAAACCTATCAGATTAACTGCAGATTTCTCAGCAGAAACCCTACAAGCTAGAAGGGATTAGGGCCCTATCTTCAGCCTCCTTAAACAAAATGATTTTCAGTCAACAATTTTGTATCCAGTGAAACTAAGCATCATATATGAAGGAAAGATTCAACTCTTTTTAGACAAACAAATGCTGAGAGAATTTGCCATTACCAAGCCACCACTATAGGGGCTCTAAATCTTGAAAGGAATCCTGGAAACACATCAAAACAGACCCGTCTTTAAGGCATAAATCACACAGGACCTATAAAACAAAAATGAAAGCTTGAAAGCAAAAGAAAAAAAAAATGAAAAAACCCAGAGTACACAGGCAACAAAGAGCACAATGAATACGATGGCACCTCACATTTCAATGTTAACATTGAATGTGAATGGCCTAAATGCTTCACTTGAAAGATACAGAACTGCAGAATGGATAAGAACTCACCAACAATCTACTGCCTTCAGGAGACTCATCTAACACATACGGATGCACATAAAGTAAAGGGATGGAAAAAGGCATTTCATGCAAATGGACACCAAATGAGAGCAGGTGCAACTCTTCTTATATCAGACAAAACAAACTTAAAGCAACAGTGGTTAAAAGAGACAAAGAGGGACATTATATAATGGTAAAAGACCTTGTCCAACAGGAAAATATCACAATCTTAAACATATATGCCCCTAACACTGGAGCTCTCAAATTTATAAAACAATTACTAATAGACTTAAGAAATGAGATAGACAGCAACACAATAATAGTGGGGGAATTCAGTATCCCACTGAGAGCACTAGACAGGTCATCAACACAGAAAGTCAACAAAGAAACAATGGATTTAAACTACACCTTGGAACAAATGGACTTAACAGATATATACAGAACATTTTATGCAACTGCAGAATACACATTCTATTCAACAGCACATGGAACTTTCTCCAACATAGACCATATGATAGGCCATAAAATTAGCCTCAATAAATTTAAGAAAATTGATATTATATCAAGCACTTTCTGAGACCACAGTGGAATAAAGCTGGAAAGCAACTCCAAAAGGAACCTTCAAAACCATGCAAATAGATGGAAATTAAATAACCTGCTCCTGAATGAGCATTGGGTCAAAAACGAAATCAAGATGGAAATTTAAAAATTCTTCGAACTGAATGACAATAATGATGCAACCTATCAAAATCTCTGGGATACAGCAAAGGCGGTGCTAAGAGGAAAGTTTATAGCCCTAAATGCCTATGTCAAAAAGTCTGAAAGAGCCCAAACAATCTAAGGTCACACTTCAAAGAACTAGAAAAACATGAACAAACCAAACCCAAACCCAGCAGAAGAAAGAAATAACCAAGATCAGAACAGAACTAAATTAAATTGAAACAAAAATAATACAAAAGATAAATGAAACAAAAAACTGGTTCTTTGAAAAGATAAATAAAATTGATAGACCATTAGCAAGATTAACCAAGAAAAGAATAAAGAAAATTCAAATAACTTCACTAAGAAATGAAACAGGAAATATTACTGACACCACTGAAATACAAAAGATCCTGGCCGGGCGCGGTGACTCAAGCCTGTAATCCCAGCACTTTGGGAGGCCGAGACGGGCGGATCACGAGGTCAGGAGATCGAGACCATCCTGGCTAACCCGGCGAAACCCCGTCTCTACTAAAAAATACAAAAAACGATCCGGGTGAGGTGGCGGGAGCCTGTAGTCCCAGCTACTTGGGAGGCTGAGGCAAGAGAATGGCGTAAACCCGGGAGGCGGAGCTTGCAGTGAGCCGAGATCCGGTCACTGCACTCCAGCCTGGGCGACAGAGCGAGACCGTCTCAAAAAAAAAAAAAAAAAAAGTCTGATGTTTCCTTTTCCGGAGTCAATCTTGCCACTCATCTTTAGTTCAACAAACTTTCCTTGAAGTTTATTTTATGTCAAGTATTATGTTGAGCACCAGAGCACACATGTAGGTCAGAGTTCCTGTGCTAGAGGTGAGTACCTCACTATCCAGAGGAGAAGGAAGACAACCTGAGTTTTTGGTGTGTATACCATCATAAAACATGAAAACTACAATATTTTAATGGATAGCACATTTTCTAAGTAATTTAAACCTTAATTAACCAAAACTCAACTAATTTTAAACTTAAGTGACCATGTTTTTATATACTCAATTTTCATGAAAAATCACACAAAAAGGAAACTAGCTGACTATTTTAAGTAAAATATCAATTATAACTGTATATCACTTGCTTTCATGGAAGTATTCCAAATCATTAGGAATGATTAGGTAGTCTTTTAGTATATCTGTTTCTAGAAATCTGTTTGTATTATATAGTTTTTCTACTAAAATTTTTTAAGAAATCTCTTCTGGGGGCTTTTGTATATTCTTAGTAGTTGGAACTAATGTAGTCTAACTAAAATACACATGCATGTCTGCTTTGTGATGTTTAAACTTATCTTTTTTTGTTTGTTTTTCATTTCAGGAAGCAGAAGTGCAAGCAAAGCAGCAAGCATGAACCTTAAGCACTGTGCTTTAAACGTCCTGAAAAAATGAGTCTCCATTGCTTTTTTAAAATAGCAGAATCAGCTTTGCTTCAAAAGAAATAGGCTTAATGTTGAAATAATAGATTAGTTGGTGTTTTCACATGCAAACATTCAAAACGAATATGAAATTAAAATTTGAACATTATGGTGAGGAGAATGGTATATTAACACAAAATTATATTAGTAAGTAGATGTCATAGAAATAGTGTTGCTACCTGCCAAGGCATCCTGTGTACACCAT
This sequence comes from Mandrillus leucophaeus, assembly GCF_000951045.1. Taxonomy (NCBI): domain Eukaryota; kingdom Metazoa; phylum Chordata; class Mammalia; order Primates; family Cercopithecidae; genus Mandrillus; species Mandrillus leucophaeus. The sequence goes on along the minus strand of NW_012110608.1, from coordinate 157,813 downwards.
TGATTTTACAAAGAAACACCCTTCCCTCCTTTTTTGCCATTATTATGGCAACTTAAGTGTATCTGCATCTCTACATTAAAAAGGAGAAAGAGAAATAACCTATCTTTCATTCCTAAGTTGCCTCATTAATTTTGGTGAACAAGAATATGTACCTTTTTGATGCTATATTATTGTGATTAAAAAGTACTTGCAGGTAATGTTTATGATACGTTAAACATTGTAATTTCCTATGGTAATTATAACATTCCCATTCTTTTGTAGATGAAACTTCTATGTATTGAACCACAGATTTTCCGAGCTTCTAAATGTAGCCTTTCATTGCACATTTCAGTGATCAGAATAGATATCTTTCTACACACACAAAAGCAATAGATTCATTCAGTGGACAATTTCCTTGTTTAACTACACAGCTATGATGGAATGATATATCCAAGTTCCTTCCCTCAGTGAAATATGCGTATGTATATCATGAAAGTGGGATGCCAAGTAAGCTTAAAACGGCATTCTCTAGCAAAGAGATTAGACTTTTAAATAACTCTTATAAAACAGGTTGGCGATCATTTTCCAAGATTGGTTTCCCTTGAGTTTTTGCTAAAACAAATCTTAGTAGTGCTGCCCGTTTAAAACAACTCACATTCGTAAATGCTACTATTCCTAAGATATCTTACCTTTTAATTTCAGTTTAGCCATGTGTTGTATGAGTGTATTAGTCTCAGCAGTGAGAATATTTTCTGTGCCTCTATTCCAGCAAAAAGTAGAAGTATCAAATAAAAAGGGCAACTTTTAAAATATTAAGTCTGAAGACTTCTAAAAAGACAAGAAATATGGCCTAAATAACTGCACAGATTTATATAGTAAGTTTCATACTACTTTATTACCAAAAGCAAACACCTCTTACTTTAAACTACGTTATCATATATATCTATTGTATGCTGGTCTGTACTTTTTGCCAAAATCAACACATAATGAAGAGATGGCTTTGTTTCATGAGATTCAAACTTGATGCTATGCTTTAAAATAAACTCAGTACTTTTAGAAACATAACTTATGTGTTCTTGGAGTTTATATAATAGTAATTTTAGATGAGTAATATCTTTTTTTAGAGGGTTGGGAATGCAAAAAGAGAAAATAATAGAAAGAAAACTATTTGAATTCAATTCCAGTTTTTCGTTTTCTATATTTTTTTAGGACTCTCACAATACACGTGGGATCAAATGAACAATTTCATTGGGTTTACAAAAATATGGTATAAAGAACTCTAGAGAAAACAGGGTGCTTTGTAATACACTCCAGAAAACGCAAAAAAAAAAAAAAAATTAGTCAATATTTTCTCCTAAGCTTTATTAAATGTCGCTGATGATACTTGCAATATTTTATGTGGTCATTTTAACTTTTATTTTAATGTCAAATAAGTCAACGCTGGCAAAACAGGCATTCTTTAAAAATAGATGTATTTTTTTGCCATGTTTATATAACTTAAAATTAACATAGTATATGTAAAGTAAAAGGCTGAATTGAGTGTTCCTAAATTGAAATATTTTATTTTGTCAGCTGAGAAATATGTTTAGTAGATACAAAAATGCAAGTGAAATTCTGAATATTAAGGTGAATTTTATTTTAAAAAATCTTTCAAAATATTTGGCTGGAAAATATAATCTTTGCTACTTGTTATATTTCCTTCAGATTGTTTCTGTTTGTAAATCAGACTTGCTTATTTGTTATGTTCAATTATTGAGCTGGTTTGTTCTTGGGAATATTTGACCCCCGGGAAGATTTTCATTTTGACCAAACAATGCAAATTGGATGTTGATTGCATTGTTAAATGTCAACATTTCTTTGGGAATCTGAGTGTAGGGGTAAACAGAATTTTAAAACAGAAGTTGTTAATTACTTGCTTGGGAAAGTTTACAGAAAATTTTGGTGAAGTCAGATTTCATTGCACATATTCCATTCATTCAGCAAAAGGAAAAATGAGAATTCACGTGGATTTTATTACCCAGGTATGGATGCTGAAAAATATTGAAAGGTTGACATTGGTCTAATCTTTTACTGTAAAATACGTATTTCTTTCTTTTGAAGAATTCCAACAAAATTGATTAAGAAACTCACATTTGATTAATTTGAACCTTCTAGTCTTCTGCTCCCATCCGTCATTCTTCTCCTGTATCTATTATCACCTTCCTTTATTTAGCAAACAAAATTTTGAAATCCTTTGTCAACAGTACTATAATGTTACCATAATTCCTATTTTCACATGATTGTCCTTTTAACATCTTTATTAAAATACAATTCACATACTGTAAAGTTTGCTCATTTAAAGTGTATAAGGCAGTGGCTTTTAGTATATTCACAGAATTGTGCAGCCATCACTACAATTTAAGTTTAGAATGCTTCATCACCCAACAAGTAAACTCTACCCAATAGCAGTCACTCCCCATGCCCCACTCCCTCTGCACTATACAAACACCAACTTACTTTCCGTCTCTGTGGATTTACCTATTCTAGACATTTTATATAACTAAAATCATACAATATGTGGTCTTTTGTGGTTTGTGTCTTCTAGTTACCACATTTTTGAGCTTCATCCATGTTGTAGCATGCATTAGTACTTCACGTTTTATTGAATAACATTCCACTGTATGGATAAAAGCACATTGCGTTTTCCCATTAATCAGTTGATGGATATTTGAGTCGTTTTCACTTTTTGGATATTATGCATAATGCTGCTATGAACATCGGTGTACAAATTTGTTTGAACACCTGTTTTTGTGTCTTTTGGATATATATGTAGAAGAGTTACATGATTGTTCTGTATTTAACAATTTGAGGAACGTGAGACTTTTCCAAGTTGGCTTCACTATTTTACATTCCCACCAACAGTGTATGAGTATTGTTCTGATTTCCCCAATTTCTAGCCAATGCTTGTTGTTATTTATCCTTTTGATTACAGTTATTCTAATGGCTATAAAGTGGTTTCTCATTGCAGTTGTGACTTACATTTCTCTGATGGCTAAATATGTTGAGCATCTCTTTATGTGATTATGGCCATTTGTGTATCTTCTTTGGAGAAATGTCTTTTCAGATCCTGTGTCCATCTTTAAGTTGGGTTATTTGTATTTTTATTGTTCAATTTTAACAGTTCCTTATATATTCTGATTACAAGTCTGTTATTATATATATGGTTTGAAAATGTTTTACCATTTTATGGGTTGTCTTATTTTCTTGAGGGTATGCTTTGAAGTATGTAAGTTTAAAATTTTGACAAATTCATCTTTTTTGTTGTTGTTGCTTATATTTTACTTTTACTGTCTTGTTTTTGCTAAGGAAACATTGCCTCATCCAAGATCATAAAGATTTACTTCTCTGTTTTCATTTAATAGTTTTACCTTGTGCACTTATGTCTGTGATCTATTTTGAGTTACTTTTTGTATATGATATGGGATAGGGATTTAAGTTCATTCAGTTGTCCAAGCACCATTTGCTGAAATGACCACACTTTCGCCATTAAATTTTCCTGACAGCTTTGTCAAAAATAAGATAATCGTAAATATGTAGTTATATATTTGATACTTTAATGATTTTAACAAATTATAATTGCAACTACAAATAGTGTGATGCCATTATGTATAATATATATTATATATGTGTATATATGCACAGTGTGAAATGATCTAATCAAACTAATTAATATATCCGTAACTTTACTTTATTCCTACTGTTCAGATGCAGCTTTTTACTGTTTGATCAACATCACCCTATTCCACCCCACCCAGCCTCTGCTAACCAATATTGTTTTAGATTCCACATATAAGTGAGACCATGTTGTATTTGTAATATATATAAAATATACACGCACATATATAGTGGAAACGTTATATAAGAAACACATATAAAGAAACATATATAAAGGAACACATATAAAGAACATAAGAACATATATAAAGAACATATAAAGAACATAAGAATATATGTTCCTTTATATATGTTTTTATAAAGAACATATATCTTTATAAAGAATTATAAATAATTCTTTCCTTCTGCAAAGGACACTTACGTTGATTCCATAACTTGTCTATTGTAAATAATGCTGCGTGTAAAGGTATATTTCGGGGCATTCGGTTCTCTTTCTATGGTCTGTACGTCAGTGTACTATATGTGTACTTTTGCCAGTTCCACACAGTTTTGATTTCTGTAGCTGTGTAGTGCATTTTGAAACTTGGAAGTGTGAGTCCTCCAATTTCGTTCTTTCTTTTTAAATTCTTTTTTTTTCTTTGGCATCCCTTGCATTTCTGTATGACTCATAGGATCAGCACGTCAATATCTGCAAAAAACCCAGCTGGGATTTTGATAGAGATTCTGTTGAATCTTTAGTTGAACATAGGAAGCAGTGTCTTCTTTAAAATATTAACTCTTTTAATTCATAAGCACGGATGCCTTTCCATTTAATTGCATCTTTTTATGTTGCTTTCAGCAATGGTTTTTAGTTTGCAGAGTTTATACTTCACCTTTTTTTGTTAAATTTATTTCTAAACATTTTATTCTTTTTGCTGCTATTATAAGTAGAATTGTTTTATTAATATTAATTTAGGTTTCTTCATATCTATCCAGTGTACATAAACGCACGTGATCACTGTATTTACGTATGATGTTTGTATTTTCATTTTGTAACTTGCAACATTGTTGAATTGGTTTATTACTTCTCATAGGTTTTCTTGTGGATTCTTTAAGATATTTTATACATTAATACAAAGTCCTGTCATCTGCAAAGGAAGAAACTTTTACTTCCTTTCTGATCTGGATACGTTGTATTTCTTGCCTCATTGGCCTGATTAGAACCTCGATTACAATGTTGAAAGTAAGTTTCTAGAGCATAAATCCTTGTCTTGTTCCCAATTTATTTATTTACTCATGTCAATCTTTTGCTGTTAAGTGAAATATTAGTTTGACATATATGTGTTCCACATGTATTAAGTTGGTTTTACCTAAAAGCTTTTTCTTTTTCTTTTTTTTTTTTTTTTTTACTTTTAAAGTAGGTTCAGGAGCTACATGTGCTTTACCCATTTGTTACATGGGTAAAATGCATGTTAACTGGGTTTGCTGAAGGAATTATTCCGTCACTCAGGGAGAGAGTATAGTACACAATAATTAGTTTTTTAACTATCAACCCACTTCCACTATCCTCTCCTACTAGTCCTCAGTGTCTGTTGTTCTCAACTTTGTGTCCTTGTATACTCCGTGTTTAGCTCCCACTTATGAGTGAGAACATGTGATATTTGGTTTTCTGTTCCTGTGTTAGGTCACTTAGGATGATGTCCTCAAGCTGCATGCATGTTTCTGCAAATGACATGATTTAATTATTTTTATGACTGTGTAGTATTCCAGGGTCTATATGTACCACATTTTCTTAAATCCAGGCCACTGTTGAAGGGCATCTAGGTTGATTTCCTTTCTTTGCTATTGTTAATAATGCTGCAATGAACATGTGAGTGCATGTGTCTTTTTTGTAGAATGATATATTTTCTTTTAGATGTATATCCAGTAATGCAATTGCTGGTTTGAATACTAGTTCTGTTTCAAGTTGTTTAAGAAATCTCAAAATGGCTTTCCACAGTGGCTGAACTAATTCACATTCCCACCAATAATGTATAGGCATTTCCTTTTCACCACAAGCCTAGGCAGCATCTGTTATTTTTTGACTTTTTAATAATAGCCATATTAACTGGTGTGAGATGGTATCTCACTGTGGTTTTGATTTGCAGATCTTTGATGATTAGTGGTGTTGTGAATGTTTTCATATATTTAATAGCTGCTTTAAATAGTCTTCTTTTGGGAAGTGTCTGCTCATGTCCTTTGACCATTTTTTAAATGGGGCTATTTGGTTTTTGCTTCTTGATTTGTTTCAGTTCCTTATAGATTCTGGATATTACACCTTTGTCAGATGCATAGTTACAAATATTTTCTCCCATTTTGTATGTAGTCTGTTTACATTGTTGATAGTTTCTTTTGCTGTGCAGAAGCTCTTTAGTTTTGTCAATTTTTGTTTTAGTTACAATTGCTTTTTGGGACTTAGTCGTAAAATCTTTGCCAAGGCCTATGTTGAGAAAAGTATTTCCTGGGTATTCATTTAGGGTTTTTATAGGTTGAGGTCTTATGCTTAAATCTTTAATCCACTTTGAGTTGATTTTTGTATATGATTAAAGAAAGGGGTCCAATTTTAATCTTCTGTATATAGTTATCCAGTTATCAAAGCACAATTTATTGTATAGGAAGTCCTTTCCCCATTACTTGCCATTGTCACCTTTGTCAAATATCAGATGGTTTTAAGTGTACAGCTGTGTATCTTGGTTCCCTCTCCTGTTCCATTGGTCCTTGGATGTGTTTTTGTAACAGTATTATGCTGCTTTGGTTACATTAGCCTTGTAGTGTAGTTTCAAGTTGGTAAGTGTGATGCTTACGGCTTTGCTCTTTTTGCTTAGGACTGCTTTGACTATTCAGGCTCTTTTTTGGTTCTATGTGAATTTTGAAATTGCTTTCTATACTTCTGTGGAAAATGGCATTGGTAGTTTGATAGGAATAGCATTGAATATATGGATAGCTTTGGGCAGTATGGCCATTTAAATGATATTAATTCTTCCCACACATGACCATGGAATATTTTTCCAATTGTTTGTGTTTTCCAATTGTTTCTTTCAGCATTGTTTTGTAATTCTCAATGTAGAGATCCTTCATGTTCTTGTTTGGATGTATTCCTAGATATTTTATTCTTTTGTGGCTATTGCAAATGGGATTGCATTATTGATCTGGTTCTCATCGTGAATGTTATTGTCATGTAGAAGTGCTATTAATTTTTGTACTTTAATTTTGTATCCTGAAACTCAACTGAAGTCATTTTTCAGTTCTAGGAGCCTTGTGGCAGAGTTTTCAGCATTTTCTAGTGATGGAATCAAATCATCTGCAAAGAGAGATAGTGTGACTTACTCTTTTTCTATTTGGGTGCCTTTTATTTCTTTCACTTGCCTAATTGCTCTGGCTACAACTTTCAGTAGTGTGTAAAGCAGGAGTGGTGAGAGTGGGTATCCTTGCATTGTGCCAGTTCTCCAAGGGAATGCTTCCAGCTTTTGCTCATTCAGCATGATGTTGACTGTGGGTTTTTCAAAAATGGCTGTAATTAGTTTGATGTATGTTCCTTCAGTGCCTAATTTGTTGAGGATTTTTAATATGAAGTGATGTTGTATTTTATCAAAGTCTTCTCTGCATCTATTGAGATGATTACGTGGTTTTGTTTTTAATTCTGTTTTGTGGTGAATCGCATTTATTGATTTGCATATGTTGAATCAACCTTGCATCCCAGTAGTGAAGCCTATTTAATCATGAGGTATTAATTTTTTGTTCTGGTGCTCAATTTGGTTTGCTACTATTTTGTTGAGGATTTTTATGTGTATGTTCATCAAGGGTATTGACCTGAAGTGTCCTTCTATTTTTGTGTCTCTGCGAGGTTTTGGTATCTTAATGGTGCTGACTTCATAGAATGAGTTAGAGAGGTGCCCCTCCTCCTTGATTTTTTGCAATAATTTTAGTAGGATTGGTACTAACTCTTCTTGGCACATTTAGTCAAATTCAGCTGTAAATCCATCTGATCTAGGGCTTTATTTTTGGCTTGGTAGGTGTTTTTTTACTACTGATTCAATTTCAGAAGTTGTTATTGGTCTACTCAGGGTATCAAGTTTTTCATGGTTCAATGTTGGGAGGATGTGTGTTTCCAGAAACAACTTCTAGGTTTTCTAATTTATGTGCATAGAGGTGTTTGTTATAATCTCTGATTTTTTTTTCATATTTCTATGGGATTAGTTGTAATGTCACTTTTTTCCATTCTGATCAAACTTATTTTTATCTTCTCTAATTTTTTTCTTTGTTAATTGAACTAGCAGACTATCAATCTTGCATATTCTTTGAAAGAACAAACTTTTGGATTTTTAGATCTTTGTATGAATTTTTGCATCTCAGTTTTATTTGGTTTTCCTCTGAGTTTGGTTATTTATTTTCCCCTGCTAGCTTTGGGGTTGGTTTGCTCTTGTTTTTCTAGTTCCTCCAGGTTTGATGGTAGGTTGTTACTTTGAGATCTTTCTAACTTTTTGACGTATTTAGTGCTATAAACTTACCTCTTAACACTGCTTTAGCTCTGTTCCAACAATTCTAGTATGTTGTGACTCTTTTTTCATTAGTTTCAAATAATTTATTGATTTCTCCATTAATTTTGTTTTTTACCCAGTCATTTATAAGCACATTGTTTAATTCTATGTAATTGTTTGTTTTTGAGAGATCTTCTTAGTGTTGATTTCTATTATTGTTATACTTTGGTCTTAGAATGTGGGTAATATGGTTAGATTTTTTTTTTTAATTTGTTAAGACTTGTTTTATGGTCAAGCATGTGATCAATCTTACAGCATGTACTGCATGCAGATGAGAAGAACGTGCATCCCATTCTTATTTGGTGGAGTATTCTGTAGATGTCTATTATATTCAGTTGTTCAAGCGTTGAGTTTAAATCCAAAATATCTTTATTAGTTTTCTGCTTTGATGATCTGAAACATTGTCAGTGGGGTGTTGATGTCTTTTAATATCATTGTATCATAATCTACATCTCTTCATAAGTCTCTGTGTACCTGTTTTATGAATCGGAGTTTTCTGAATTTGGGTATATATATATTTAGAATAGTTAAGTTTTCTTGTTGAATTGAACCCTTTTTCATTATGTAACAACCCATTATGAAATGTCCCTCTTTCTCTCTAAATAACTTTTATTGTTAGTTTAAAATCTATCTTCTGTGATATAAGTATAGTCACTCATCTTATTGTTGTTTTTCATCCTTTCACTTTCAACCAGTTATTATCTTTGAATTTAGAGTGTGTGTCATAGAAATATAAAATTGGATGTTGGTTTTTTTTGTGATGTTATCTGCTTTTAGATTGGATTGTTCAATCTGGTGACATTAATGTTATTATTGATATAGTCGGATTGACATCTGTGATTTTGCTTTTTGTTTTCTGTTTCATGTCATTTTTGTTTCTTCTCTACTGTCTTCTTTTAAGTTAATTGGATATATTTTTAGGGTAACCTTTTAATTCTGTTGATTATTTTAGAATTGTATTTTTAGTTATTTTCTTAGTGTCTCTGTCTAGGGCTTACAATATGCATTTTAATTTATCAAAATTTCCTTCAGATTCATATTAACTTAATTTCAGTGAAGTATGGAAAGTTTACTCCTATAAACTCTGTCCCCTTTTACCATTTTCATGCTATTATAATTATACATATTGCATCTATATATATTACAAATCCATAAGTACATTGTTTTAATTATAGCATTATATATTATGTCTTTTAAAGAGACTATGAGAAGAGAGCAGAACACAAATATAGGGATTTTATAATATGTATACTCTTATTTACCCTTTTGGCTTTCCATTTATTTCTGTGGAATTGAGTTACCATCTTGTGTCATTTCCTTATGACAGTACTGCTCTACGCCCTTAGGGAAAACTTCCAGAAACTTTAACTTATGTTTTAAATAATTTTCATTGTTGAATTGTTTTGTTGTATCAAAGACTGCCATGTTCCTCACTCTTCCATTACAAAAGCTCAGCATGGTTGCCTTTTACAGTAAAGTAAATCTTATTTCATATACAAATTTAAAAGTTTTGACCTACCAAATCATTTAACTGACTGATACTTTAAAAATCTTTGAGCTTTTAATTTGCATTACTACTCAAGTAATGTAGCGGAAGGGGCAGAGAGACAGTAACGGGCACATGTTTTTAGCACTTTCATTTTCCTTCTCCTACTTTTGAGTAAAGTACAATGGCTATAGAACTTATATAGAACACCTTTCTCTTCTCCATTTTTTAAAATCCAAGTCCCAATTGTGTTATCGTGAATGGGCATCACGAAAGTTGTGCGCCTACTCTGGGCACTCTGCTAGATACTCTGCATACGTAATTTCACTTAATCTTCACAATAGCCCTGAAAAGTAGGTACGAGGGTTAATTTTATGTGCCAACTAGACTATGATGCCTAGTAGTTTGATCAAACACCAGTCCAGATGTTCCTGTAAAGGTGTTCTTTGGATATGATTAACATTTAAATTAATAGACTTTGTGAAACAGATTACCCTTCATAAAGGTGAGCAGACCCCATTCAATCATGTGAAAGCTTTAAGAGAAAAAGGTTGAGGCCCAGTGAGGGAGCAGCAACTCTGCTTCCAGACTGCTTACAGACTCAAGACTACAACATAAACTCTTTCTGGAATTTTCAGCTGATCAGCTTGCTCTGCAGATTTCAAACTTGCTGGCCTCCACAATTGTGTAAGCCAGTTGCCTAAAATGTATCTTTTAAATTAATTTCTTATATGAATCACTCTTTTCTTTCTCTCTTGCTATATATGTATATATAGACATATATACAAAATACAGATAGAAATACATGCATATCTATGTATATCTACATAAATATATATCCTTTTTGATATGTAGACATTGATCAATATACATAGATGCATAGATGTATGTCTTTATAGATGCATAGATATCTATATGAACATAGATATGAGTATAGCACATATATGAAGATAGATATAGCTATCTCTTTCTATATATCTATTCCCATAGATATATAGATATCAATATTTATATATAGAGAGAGAGATTTATATGTATATAGCTATTTACATATCTATCTGTTTATCTGGAGAACCTTGACTAATACTGTAGATTTTATTATCTCTACAGTTTTGATGGAGAAACTGAAATTATGCAACCTTCCCAGGGTTACACAGCTGGGAAATAGCAGTTCTCTAAATATTAATAACTCTAAAATCTATGTTTTTGCCACTCACTGCCATTCCTCTTAAAGTGAGGCTGAAAGGAACCATTTTTCCTGCCTCTCTCTACCCCTGAATTCTCTTTAGATGACCATATATAAAATAAATACATTCCTGAACACTGACTATAAAGTCAAATTTTGGGGCACAAACACTTTTTTTTTATTAAATTTAAAAATTACATCCTGGTCTTACTGAATGCTGCAGTTTCTGTGGCAGCAGAAAGTCTAAACTTTGAAATAGAATTTTAAGGCAAATACTACAAGCAAGTAAATTAGATAAACAAAGCAGAGAATGTACATATTTTACCTCAACTATTTATCTTGTATAATTTTAATCTAGCTCTTTATTCACAAAGAATTTTGATACTTATGTTGGTTTTATCAGCTCCATCAGTAAAAATAAGTGAAATGAAGAATTGGACTGACAGTTTCTGGACTGGCTAGAAGAGGTGAAGTCAGTTAAAATAATCAAACAGGTTTGTTTATGTTGATGATAGTTGAACGAAATAATGGATAGTTTTATTTCCTTTCAGTTTTTTTTTTTACTATATATATTGGAAATATATACAGATAACATGTGATATAAACTATTTCTAAGTGTTAGTAAAGTGTTAAGTGGAAGAATTGGGGAAGCATGTGTTTACTAAATTTATAATAACTAGCTTGGAGTGGAGGTGGGAAAAACACAAATTAGCATCTGGTTTAATGACTGACTCCTCAGCAAATGGGACATTGGTTAATGGCCAATGGACATTTCAACTCAATTCTACTTTTCTTTGTTGTTTCCTACAATGTATCTGCCACCATGCTGTGATTTGGGAATATATAATTAAGGAAGAAGACATTCTGGGTCATCAAAAAACTCAGTCTAAAAATCAAATTCTCTACATTTTGTAACGTTTAAGCTGCAAAGTGCTACTGTCAATAGTGATTATAATTATTCACTGATTTCACCCATATTTTTAACTGTATACTATGTAGCAGGCACTTTGTTAGAGAATGAGAATACTATTGTGAACAAAACATTATGTCTACTTTTAGAAACTGATTGCTATGGTTTGGATATGGTTTGTTTGTTCCTAACAAAACTGATCTTGAAATTTAACCTCCAATGTGGCAGTGTTGAGAAGTGGAGACTAGTGAGAGGTGTTTAGATCATGAGGGATGACCCATCATGAATGGCTTAGTGCCATTTTGACAGTAGTCAATGAGTTCTCTCTCTGGTGAGACTGAATTATTTCTTACGGGAATGGATTAGTTTAGTTCTCATGGAAATGGGTTCATTACCTCAAAACTGGGCTGTTAATATAAGCCATAACGTCCTTTGGGTTTTGCCTCTTTGTACGTGTCTATTTCCCCTTTGACCTTCTCTGCCATGTTATAACCACATAGTATGAAATCCCTCAACAGAAGCCAAAGCCATGCCCTTGAACTTCCCATCATGCAAAACTGTGAAGTAAATAAACCTCTTTTCATTATAAATTACTTAGCCTCAGGTATTCTGTTATGGCAACAATGAATTAACTAAGGCATAAAATTGGTACCAAGGAGTGGGTTGTTATAGATACCTGAAAATGGGGAAGTGGCTTTGAACTGGGTAAAGGGCAGAAGTTGGAAGAGTTTGAAAGAGCAGGCTAGAAGGAGATGGTATTGCAGCGATGGGAGCATTAGGGTACTTTTGGTGAGTACTCAAAAGAAGACTTAAAAAAATGAGGGAAAGTTTGCAACTTTTTAGAGATTGGGTAAGTGGTAGTGATAGACAGTAAAGGACATTCTGATGAGATTTCAGATAAAAATGAGTATTTATTTGAAAAGTAGAACAAATGCCACTCTTGTTACAAAGTTGCAAAGAATTTGGCTGCATTGTGTCTATCCTCTACAGCTTTGTGGAAGGCGAAACCTAAGAATAATGACCTAGCATATCTGATGGAAGAAATTTCTAAACAGCAAAGTGCTCAAGAATTAGTGTGGTTACTTTTAATAGCTTATGATTAGTTAAGGCAGCAAAGGAATGACCTAAGAGCCATAATTTATAATTAAAAACGAAGCAGATCATAAACATTTGGAAATTTCATAGCCTGGCCTTGTGGTAGAGAATAAAAAGGAATTTTCAGGAGAGGAATCAAGACTGGCTGAGCAACCTGTTGCTAAAGAAGTTAGCATGGCTAAAAGGGAGACAGGTGCAAATAGTCAAAACAATTAGAAGAAGGCTACACTGGCATTTTAAGATCTTCATGGCTGTCCTTTCCAACACGAGCCCAGAGGCCTGGGACGGCAGAATGGTTTTCTAGGATGATCCTGGGGCACCACTGCCTTACATCAACTCACAATGCTGCTCCCCAATTCTCAACCACTCTGGGTAGAGCAGCCATCACTTTAACAGCCTCAGGTATGGCTCAGGTCACTGCTCCAGAAGGCCCAAGTAGTAAGCCTTGATAGTTTCCACATGGTACTAAGTCTACAAGTGCCTAGAATGCAAGAGTCATGGAGGCCAGGTGGCTTCCACCTAGATTTCAGAGGATGTATCTGAAAGCCTGGGAGCCCATCCAGAAATTTGCTACAGGGTGGAGCCACCACAGGAAACCGCTACTAGGGCACTATGTAATGGAGCCATAGGGGCAGAGCCACCACTGGGCCCCCAGAATGATAGAGCCACAGGCGGTGTGCAATACCAGCTAGGAAAAGTCACAGGCATTCAACACTCCAACCTGTGAGAGCAGTCACGTGGGCTACATCCTGGAAACTTATGTTGGCAGGTCTTCCCAGGGTCTTGGGAGCCCACCCCTCACACCAGTGTGCCCAAGATGTAGGACATCGATGTCAAAGGAAATTGTTCTGGAGCTTTAGGATGTAATGTAATCCCAGCAGTTTGAAAGGCCAAGGCAATAAGGTCACGTGAGCCCAGGAGTTCAAGACTATCCTGGGCAACATGGGGAGACCCTGTCTCTGTGAAAAGTAAAACAAATTAGCCTGGCATGGTGGCACACACCTGTGATCCTAGCTACTCAAAATGCTGAGATAGGAGGGTCAGTAGGGTCCAGGAGATTGAGGCTGCAGTGAGCCATGATCATGCCACTGTACTCCAGTCTGGGTGACAGAGCAAGACTCTGTCTCAAAAAAAAAAAAAAAAAAAGGATTTAATTCTGCATGTCTGCCCTGCTGGATTTCAGATTTATATGGGGCTTAGCATTTTACTTTTGGCCTTTTTCTCCCTTTTGGAATGGGAAAGTCTACCAAATGTCTGTCCCACCATTATATCTTGGAAGTGAAAAACTTGCTTTTTATTTTATAGGCTCATAGCTGGAAGGAACTTGCCTGAGTCTTGAATGAGACGGGATTTTGGACTTTAGAGTTAATGCTGGAGCAAATTAAGACTTTTGAGACTACTGAGATGAAATGACATATGTGAGAAGAACATGAGTTGAGCGGGGGGCGGGGGGAAGAATGCTTTGGTTTGGGTATCATTTGGATGATTGGTTTGGTCCCACCACAGCACTTTGAAATTTGGTCCCCAGTGTGGCAGTGTTGGGAGGAGGGGCCTAGTGAAAGGTGTTTGGGACATGGGGGAGGATTCCTCATGAAAGGCTTGGTGCTATTCTTATAGTAGTAAATGTTCTTTGTCATTTATTAATGTGCTTTACATTTTATTTGATGTGTTCCTTGCTCTTTTTATTTAAAGTATGTTACATTGTTTACAGTTGGAAGGAAATTTAAGAGATCATCTGGCCCAGGGATATAAAATATCTTGCATAAAAGCTTCCACACTTATTCCCTTGTCTGTGCCAGATACTGTTTAAATTATTATAGTGATCTTTCCTATGGAGTCTCAGAATTCTTCTGAACACATTACTTTAGGAAGATGCTACCAGTCATTACATCTGGCACAGGAGTTAAAACCTATTTGCTACTTCAATCTAGTCTAGACAACCTCATTTTACCAACAAGGAAACTGAAATACAGAAAAATCAAATGATACCCCAGGACTCAAAACTTGTAACATGCAAAGGAAGAATAATTCTGGCGCTTCTTACTCAATCCAGTGGTATTTCTACTATATGTCTTTTAAGGTCATCTTGAAATAAATTTTCTGAAGTAACAGGAAAATTACTATAAAGTGCACACTTCAAGATTTTCTTGAAAAACGTGCATTTCTGTTTTCAATGCTAATCCACCCTGGTTATGATTAGTGTCTTAGAAAACACCAGAAAGAGTTCTTTATTTGAACAACATATAAGCCCAGTATGAAATATTTGTAAGTGAAGCTTTTCTGAGTGAAATAAGTGTGTGTGTGTATTTGTTCTCTCCCCCACTCCATCTCAAGCACCAAGTAACTCTTGGGACACCCTAAGCCTTTTTAAAGAACAGTTTGAAAGCCATTACACTTGAGGAACAAATGTTTCTGCCTAAAGGAACTGTAAATATTATATATTCATAATTTAAAATATATTTTTTCAACTCGGATACCATATCTATTTTTTAAACACAAAGAGCCATAGACTGATATTTCCCTGAACTATGCTAATAGACTTCATATATATAACAAACTAGTGATTCATTTTTAATGTACTTGATTAATAAGCAGATTTTATATTGGATCATTAAATCAGGCAAGTGATACTACAAGAGACTATCTATGGATAAATAAATGAAATATACTTTACTATTTATCCTTTGGACTGCTACCATTACAAGCACTTATTCTGTGTTAGATATGTTGCACACAATGCTATTAGTTTTCAAAATTAACCTGAAATAAAGTCTCAGCTAAGTATTTTTGACATAGAAGGGAAGGAGTCAGAAAACTCTGGGTCCCAAATGTTCTTTAGCTTGTCACACCCTTCACATACACAATCTGAAATAATGTAAAGTAGCCTTAACTTGAGTCATTTATTTTCAACCTATTATAATAATGGCCTTCAAACTTTTTGGTTATGATCTCCAGTGAGAAGTGTACCTTAAAGCATGACTCAATAAATAAGTAAATGTAGATCTATAAGTATATAAGACTTTATCTACATCAGTCACTATATACATATGTATAAGCATGTATATCTATCTCCCCATAAAGACTGTAATTGGAAAATAAATTTAATGAAAATTCTTTTTGCTTGTCCTACTTTCTCCAGTGCAGTTAGGAGTAGCCTGTCAATATCATTATAACCATTAGTTTGACAAAAATGTCCTAAGCTATCAAATACAAGGTAACCCAGAACCTTGCCTTTATAAGTATTTAATTAGAAGTATCCAATGGTCAAATTTTGCATATCTCTATTGACACATCATGCCATGGACAGAGTGCCCTGTTTACCACTTGAAAGAGAGTCTGTGATATCTTTAATTTGATTAGAGAAAAATTTCCAGAAAACCCAGAACCAAACCAGAAAATTCATCTTTAAGAAATCATCATATATACCATAAATATATATAATTTTTATTTATCAGTTAAAAAATAGATATCTTAGCCAGATATAAAGTAAAACATAGAGAAATGCAGCCTCGCCAGCATCTGTTGTTTCTTGACTCTTTAATAATCGTCATTCTTACTGGCGGGAGATAATATCTCATTGCGGTTCTGATTTACATTTCTCTAATGATCAGTGATGTTGAGCTTTTTTTCATATGTTTGTTGGCTGCATATATGTCTTCTTTTGAGAAGGTTCTGTTCATGTCCTTTGCCCACTTTTTAATTGGGTCGTTTGTGTCTTTCTTGTGAATTTGTTTAAGTTTCTTGTGGATTCTGAATATTAGACCTTTGTTAGATGGATAGATTGAAAACATTTTCTCCCATTCTGTAGATGGTCTGTTCACTCTGATGATAGTTTATTTTGCTGTGCAGAAGCTCTTTAGTTTAAATAGATCCCATTTGTCAATTTTTGCTTTTGTTGCAATTGCTTTTGTTGTCTTTGCCATGAAATATTTGCCCTTCCCTATGTCTTGAATGGCATTGCCTAGAATTTCTTCTAGAGTTTTTATAGTTATGGGTTTTACTTTTAAGTCTTTAATCCATCTTGAGGTTTTTTTTAAAATAAGGTTTAAGGAAGGGGTCCAGTTTCAGTTTTCTGCAAATGGCTAGCCAGCTCTCCCAGCACCATTTATTAAATAAGGAATCCTTTCCCCATTGATTGTTTTTGTCAGGTTTGTTGAAGATCAAATCGTTTTAGATGTGCGGTCTTATTTCTGGGATCTCTATTCTGTTCCATTAGTCTATGTGTCTGGTTTTTGTACCAGTACCATACTGTTTTGGTTACTGTAGCCTTGTAGTATAGTTTGAGTCAGGTAGCATGATACCTCCAGCTTTGTTCATTTTGCTTAGGATTGTCTTGGCTATACAGGCTCTTTTTAGTTCCATATGAATTTTAAAGTTTTTTTTTTTTTTTTTTTCTAAATCTGTGAAGAATGTCAGTGGTAGTTTAATGGAAATAGCATTGAACCTATAAATTTGGGCAGTACAGCCATTTTCAAGATATTGATTCTTTCTATCTGTGATCATGGAATGCTTTTTTCATTTGTTTGTTTCCTCTCTTATTTCCCTGAGCAGTGGTTTGTAGTTCTCCTTGAAGAAGCCTTTCATTTCCCCTTTTCACTCTATTTCTAAGTATTTTATTCTCTTTGTAGCAATTGTGAATGGGAGTTCATTCATGATTTGGCTCCCTGCTTGTCTGTTGTTGGTGTATAGGAATGCTTGTGATTTTTGCATATTGATTTTGTATCCTGAGACTTTGCTGAAGTTGTTTATCAGCTTAAGGAGTTTTTAGGCTGAGACGATGGGGTTTTCTAGATATAGGATCATTTTTTCTTTTCCATTTTAACAATAGCCCTTTTGACTAGTGCAAGATGGAATATTATTTGGGGTTTGATATGCATTTCTCTACTGATTTAGTGATGTGGATCTTTCCATCATATCCTTATTGTCCTTGTGTATGTCTTCTTTTGAAACATTTCTGTTCATGTCCTTTGTCCACCTTTTAATAGGGTTGTTTGGTTTTTGCCCTTTTTTTTTTTTGATATAGAGTTTTACTTTCCTGCTCAGGCTGGAGTACTGGAGTGCAGTGGTGTGATCTTGGCTCACTGCAGCCTCCACCTTCCCAGGCTCAGGTGACCCTACCACATAAGCCTCCTGAGTAGCTGGTTCTACAACTGCAGGCCACCACACATGGCTAATTTTTGTATTTTTTGTACAGACCAGATTTTACCATGTCGCTCAAAATGATCTCAAACTCCTGGGCTCAAGGGATCCTCCCACCTTTGCATCTCAAAGTGCTGGGATTACAGGCATGAGCCACAGCACCTGGACGTATTTTGCTTGTTAATTTAAGTTCCTTATAGGTTCTGTATATTAGACCTTTGTCTGATGCATAGTTTGCTAATATTTTCTCCAATTTAATAGGTTGCCTCTTTACTCTGTCGATAGTTTCTTTTGCTGTGCAGAAGTTCTTTATTTAGGTCCCATTTATAAATTTGTATTTCTGTTGCAATTGCTTTTCAGATCTTCCTGAAATCTTTGCCAGGTCCTATGTCCAGAATTGTATTTCCTACGTTATCTTCTAGCCTTTTTATAGTTTTAGGTTTTACATTTAAGTCCTTAATTCATCTTGAGTTGATTTTGCATATTGTGTAAGGAAGGAGTCCTGTTTGAATTTTCTGCATATGGTTAGTCAATTATCCCAGCACCATTTATTGTGGCTATTATGAATGGGATTGTGTTCTAGATTTGGCTTTTTGTTTGGATGTTGTTGGTGTATAGGAATGCTACTGAATTTTATACATTAATTTTGTATCCCATAACTTTACTGAAGTTGTTTATCTTTACAAGGAGCATTTGGTCAGAGACTATGGGGTTTTCTAAATATAGAACCATATGATCTGCACACAGGGATAGTTTGACTTCCCTTTTGGATGACCTTTATTTTTATTTTTTTCCTCTTGCCTGATTACTCAGGACAGGACTTACAGTATTATGTTGAATAAGAGAGTTGAGAGATTGCATCCTTTTCTTGTTCTAGTTCTTAAGGGGAATGCTTCCAGTTTTTGCCCATTTAGTATGATGTTGGTTGTGTGTTTGTCATAGGTGGCTCTTATTATTGTGAAGTGTGTTCATTCAATGCCTAGTGTGTTAAAGGTGTTTAACATGGAGGGATGTTGGATTTTATCAAACTCCTTTTCTGCATCTATGAGATGTCAAGGTCATTTTTGGTTTTAGTTCTGTTTATGTGATGAATCATATTTATTGATTTGTGTATGTTGAACCAACTTTACATCCTAGGGATCAAGCCTACTTGATTGTGGTGGATTAGCTTTTTTATGTGCTGCTGGATTCAGTTTGCTAGTACTTTGTTGAGGAATTTGTGTCTGTGTTCATCAAGAATATTGGACTGAAGTTTCATTGTTGTTGTTGTTGTTTCTCTGCCAAGTTTTCGTATCAGGATAATTCTGGGCTCATAGGATGACTCAGGGAAGAATCTCTCCTCCACAGTTTTATGGAATAATATCAGTAGGAATGGTACCAGCTCTTCTTTATTCATCTGGTAGAATTTGGCTGTGAATTTCCCTGGTTCTGGGCTTATGGTTAGTAGGTTTTTTATTACTGATTCAATTTCAGAACTTGTTGGCCTGTTCAGGGTTTCAATTTCTTCCTGATTCAGTAGTCAGAGCCTGTATGTTTCCAGGAATGTATTCATTTCTTCTAGGTTTTCCATCTTGTGTGCATACTCGTGTTCTTAGTAGTCTCTGAGGGTTTTAGTATTTCTGTGTGGTCAATGATAAATGTCCCCTTGGTCATTTCCAATTGTGTTTATTTGGCTCTTTCTTCTTTTTTATCAGTCTAACTAGTGATCTATCTATCTTATGAGTTATTTCAAAGAACCGGTCCCTGGATCCATTTATCTTTTGTATGTTTTTGTGTCCCAATTCCTTTCAAGTCAGCTCTGATTTTGGTTATTGTCTTCTTCCTGCTTTGGTGTTGTTTGTTCTTGTTTCTCTAGTTCTTCTATGTGTGATGTTAGATTATTGATTTGAGATCTTTCTGACTTTTTGATGTGGCTGTATACTGCTATAACCTTCTCTCTAAACACTGCTTTAGCTCTGTCCCAGAGATTCTGGTATGTTGTATCTTTATTTTCATACATTTTAAATAATTTCTTGATTTCTGCCTTAATTGTGTTATTTACCCAAAAGTCATTCAAGAGCAGGTTATTCAATTTCCACGTAATCGTATGGTTTTAAGTGAATTTCTCAGTCTGATTTCTAATTTGATTGTACTGTGGTCTGAGAGATTCTCTGTTATGATTTCAGTTATTTTGCGCTTGCTGAGAAGAATTGATTATGTGATCATTTTTAGAGTATGTGCCATGTGGTATTGAGAAGAATGTATATGCTGTGGTTTTTGGGTGGAGAGTTCCATAGATGTCTCAGTTTCATTTGATCCAGTGCTGAGTTCAGGTCCTGAATATCGTTAATTTTCTGCCTCAGTGATCTGTCTAATACTGTCAGTGGGGTGTTACCATCCCCCACTGTTATTGTGTGGGAGTCTACGTCTCCTTAAAGGTCTCTAAAAGCATTTTTTTATGAATCTTGCTTCTCCTGCATTGAGTGCATATATATTTAAGATACTTAGGTCTTCTTGTTGGATTGAACCCTTTACCATTAGGTACTTCCCTTCTTTGTCTTTTTTGATCTTTGTTGGTTTAAAGTCTGTTTTGTCTGAAATTACAATTGCAGCCCCTTCTTTTTTCTGTTTTCCATTTGCTTGGTATAATTTTCTCCATCCCTTTACTTTGAGCCTATGGGTATTACTGCATGTAAAATGTGTCTTTTGAACACAGTGTACCATTGGGTCATACTTCTTTTTACAGCTTGATATTTTGTGCCTTTTAATTGGTACATTTAGCCCAATTATATTCAAGTTTAATGTTGACATATGTGGATTTTATCCTGTCATCAGTTTGTCAGCTGGTTATTATGCAGTGATTTTTGTGTGGTTGCTTTATAGTTTCAATGGTCTATGTATATAACTGTGCTTTGGTAGTTTTTGGTAATAGTCTTTCCTTTCCATATTTAGCACTCATTTAGGGGCCTCTTTTAAGGTAAGTCTTTTGGTTACAAATTCCCTTAGCATTTGCTTGTCTGAAAAGAATCTTATTTCTCCTTCACTTATTAAGTTTAGTTTGGCTAGATATGAAATTCTTGGTTGGAAATTATTTTCTTTAGGAATGTTGAATATAGGTCCCCAATCTTTTCTGGATTTTAGGGTTTCTGCTGAAAGATCTGCTGTTATCCTGATGGGGTTCCCTTTGTAGGTAACCTGTCCCTTCTTTCTAGGTGCCTTTAACATTTATTCTTTCATTTCAACCTTGGAGAATCTGATGACTAGGTATCTTGTGGATGGTCTTTTTTGGTAATATCTTGCAAGGATTCTCTGCATTTCCTGAATTTCAATATTGGCCTCTCTAGTGAGGCAGGGGAAATTTTCATTGACAATATTTTGAAATATGTTTTCCAAGTTGCTTGCTTTTTCTCTTTCTCTTTCAGTGATGCCAATGAGTCATAGATTTGGTCTCTTTGCATAAGCCCATATTTCTTGGAGGTTTTGTTAATCATTTTTTATTCTTTTTTCCATTGTCTGACTTAGTTCAGAAAACCCATCTTTAAGTCTGCAATTCTTTTCTCATCTTGTAATCTGCTGTTAATATTTGTGATTTCATTATGAAATTCTTTTAGTGTGTTTTTCAGCTCTATCTGATCAGTTTGATTCTTTCTTATAATGCCATTTGGTCTGTTAGCTCCTGTATCTTTTTATTCTAATCCTTAGATTCTTTGGATGGGGTTTCAACTTTCTCCTGAATGTCAGTGATCTTCATTCCTCTCCATATTCTGAGTTCTATTTCTGACATTTCAGCCATTTTAGCCTGGGTAAGAACCCTTGCTGAGGAAGTGGTGCAATCATTTGGAAGGAAGAAGACACTCTGGCTTTTTGGGTTGCCAGAGTTACCGCACTGTTTTTTTTTTTTTTTTTCTCATCGGTGTGGACTGATGTTCCTTTCAGTGTGGTGTAATTTGAGTACAGTCTATTAACTTCTTTTCTCGATATTTTCAGAGGGCTACAGCTTTGTGTGGCGTCCTTATTTGTTGCTGAGTTATCTTCCTTGGCTTTACAGGGGGTCATAATAGCAAAGTGTTTCTGGTGTTTAAAGGTAGGCTTGATCCAGTGATAACACTTAAGTGTAATGGCCAGCAGGTAGGCTCTTGCTCAGCTACATGGTTCCTATGCATTTCCTCATAATTGCAGCCATTCTCCCTTTCAGATTCTTTGAAAGTGTGGACTCCTCTCTCACTTGAGTGCTGACTCCAGATCTTGGCTTGGCAGTCCAGAGCCGCACACTGCAGCCCTGGGGCGAATAGGGTTTATGTTTCTTTCCCAGCTTTGATCCAGCAGGGAGAGGGAACTTGGCAATGGCTGTGGCAGAGGACT
Organism: Mandrillus leucophaeus; assembly: GCF_000951045.1. NCBI lineage: Eukaryota > Metazoa > Chordata > Mammalia > Primates > Cercopithecidae > Mandrillus > Mandrillus leucophaeus. The sequence goes on along the minus strand of NW_012110608.1, from coordinate 135,467 downwards.
TTTTGCTTGTTTCTTGGGGATTCACCACAGAGAAATGCAGAGCTACTGTCAATAGGTGTGACTGACCTGGGGTGGGGAAGCTGCATTGTAGGCCCAAGCTGGAGAGCCCTGTCTGATGATAAGCAGTGGTTGGGGGGTTCATGGGGAGACAAACTGGCCTCTGTTCCTTAGGGCAGCTGCTGCTTGTTGGAGGTGTGGTTAAAGCATGCAGATTCTTTTCTCCTTCCCCAGTCCAAGGGTAGTAAGGGCAGTACCATTGGCAGCAGTGCAGAGGTGCTTTTGGGTGCCTCTGGAAACTCCACCTCAGAAAAATGAAGAGCCACTGCTACTGGGCATGTTCAGCCAGGAGTGGGGCAGCTGTGCTGCTGGCCTGAGCTGAGGGCTCACAGGGAGAAGAGACTGGGCTCCTCTCCCTGTGGGGTGACTGTGTCTTGCTGGAAGCACCATCAAAGCCCTCAGGCTCTGTTTCTTCTTTAGTCTGAGGGTATCAGGGGCAGACCTACTGCTGGATGTTGGTTGCCTCTATGAGCCTGTCCCCAGGGAAACACAAAGCCACTAGAGGCGGGTCAGGATCACAGTGGCTGAATGCTGAGCTAGGAGTGGGGTGACAATTCTGTGCTTCTGTGTTGAGGGCCCTGCCTGGTGAGGACTAGGGGTTGGAGGGTCACAGGGAAGAGAGACTGGACCTCTCTCCATATAGTGGCATGGCATGCTGGGGGTTCCAGCATAGCAATCAGGTCCTTTGTTTTTTCCCCAGCCCAAGGACAGTAAGGAAGCTTACAGTAAGGAAGGACAGTAAGCAGCTGCAATGGCAGAGTGGCTGTGAGTTGTTTCTGGAATTTTCTCCTCAAATAAATGCAGAGGCACCACCGACTGAAGTGTTGATGCCAGGACAGGGTGGTTGTGCTTGGTGCCTAGGTAGAGAGGCACTGCTTGGTGAAGAGTAGCAGAAGTGGGGGACTCACGTGGAAAACAGTCTGGCTGCTTTTCCTTGACACAGCTGTGCTATGCTGTGGGTATCCATTAGGCTGTAATCACTGTGTACCCTCTCAAGCCTGAGGGCAACAGAAGCAAGGGCTGCAGAAGCAAAATTGCAGGCTGGCTTCTCCCTGACTTCTCTCTCTGGAAGCTCTGTTCCAGGGAAGTGCAGAACTACTAACAGCCGGAGAGCCCAGGCAGGGTGTGGCTCGGGTCCCAGGTCCTTAGGCCGTTCCCAGTGAGTAGTAGCAGGGTGGGGGACCCACATGGAAGGCAGTGTGACCACTTTTCCATAAGGCAGCTGCACTGTGCTGGGGGATCCATATTAGTCCCTAATCACTGCACACTTTCCTGAGCCTGAGGGCAACAGGAGTGAGAGTTGCAGAGCAACAAAAATGACTGCCTGCTTCTCCCTCTGAGAGCTTTGTCCCAGGGAAGTGCACGGAGCTCTTGGCCCAAAGACTTATATAGGGCTGGGGTGGCCTCACTAGCGTCCAGGCCAGTGGTTCTTATTCTGCAAGTTGCCGGGCAGAGGCCTGCAGTCTGTCCCTGCTCAACCCCATGGATTTGGCCCCTTTCCTGGGTGTGTCTGAGAGAGCCTGGCCTCCTCCATTGCATGAGCTGCAGCTACTGGTTCCAGGCTTCCTAGGGATCCAAGGCTTCTGGAACTCCATGTGCGCCTGAGCAGCAGCCCTGCCAAGAGTCCTGGTAGCTCTCTGTGTTGATCTGGAGGCCTGGGAG
>NW_012110608.1:103469-133263 GCF_000951045.1 Mandrillus leucophaeus | reverse complement strand
CCGGCTAGTTTTTTGTATTTTTTAGTAGAGACGGGGTTTCACTGTGTTAGCCAGGATGGTCTCGATCTCCTGACCTCGTGATCCGCCCCTCTCGGCCTCCCAAAGTGCTGGGATTACAGGCTTGAGCCACCGCGCCTGGCAAAGAGCTAGTGTTTATTTGCCACTCTTTCATCTCTCCGTGAAAGTGGCGCAGACTAGCCACTTCTCGTCAGCCATTTTTCCACGCCTGGATGGACCATGTTTTTAATCCATTCTGCCAATTTTTCCTATTGATTTGAGGGTTTAATTCACTTACATTTAGAAGTAATTACTGATAAATAAAACCTCTGACATTTTTGTTTTTGTTTTGATAAATTTTATACCATTTCTGTCCCTCATCTCTTCATTAGTGCCTTCATTTGTTTTTGTTTTTGTTTTTTTAATTGTATTATAGGGAATTTTGATTCCTTTCTCATTGCCTTTCATGTATATTTTAAAAATCTTTTCTTAGTGATTACCATGGGAATTATAATTCACATTCTCAATTTATAACAATGTAGTCTTAATTGATATAACCTTGTCCTCAGTAGCATATAAAAACTTTGCGTCTATATAGCTCTGTCATCTCCCCTCTTTATCTTGTTGTTCTCATCACAAGTTACATCTTTCTACATTGTGTAATCAATAACTGATTTATTTTTTATGCATTTGTATTTTAAATCAAGTCTAGTCTTTTTAATGAAGTCCGGTGTCATTTTATTTGAACCTAAATGACCCCCTTTGACATTTGTTATATGGCAGACTTATTGGCAATAAACTTTGTCTCAACATTTGTTTACCTGGGTATGTCTTAATTCATCCTTCATTTATGAAATATTGTTTTTAGAATTCTTGCCTGACATGTTTTATTTTTCTTTTAACACCTTAAATATGTTATCTCACTGCTTTCTTGACTCCGTGGTTTGTGATGAGAAATTGGCTGTTGTTCTTATTGAGGATTCCTTGTATTCGATGATTCAATTCTCTTGCTGCTTTCAAGATTCCCCTTCTGTTTTTAGCTTTTGACAGTTTGATTATAATGTATTTCCTTGTGAATCTCTTTGAATGTATCTTAAAGTCTGTTGAGTTTTTGGATGTGTAGATTCATGTATTTTATCAAATTTGTGTTGTTTTATTTCTTCAAATAATAATTCTATTTCTTTCTCTTTTGCATTGCTGTTCTCATTATGCACATGTGTGTTGATTTTCTTGATAGACCCCCACTAGTCCCTTAGGATTTGTTCACCTTTGTTCATTTTTTTCTGCCTCTCAGACTGGATTATTTCAATTGTCTTGTCTTCAAATCTGCTGATTCTTTATTCTCCCTCTTAAAATATGATTTGAATCTCTAGTATTTTTTAAATTTTGGTTATTGTAAGCTTAATAATTTCACTTTGGTTCCTTTTTTATACTTTCTCTTTATTAAAATTCTCATTTTGTTCATATATTGCTTTGTTGGTTTCCTTTAGTTCTTCATTCATAGTTTCCATTAGCTCTTTGAGTGTATTTAATACAATTGACTTAAAGTCTTTGTGTAGTAAGTCCAATATCTGGTCTTCCTCAGGAATGATTTATTTTTTCCTTCGAATGGCTATACTTTTTTGTTTCTTTGCATACTCATTGTATTTCAAAAATTGCACATTTGACTTTTATAATGCAGTTATTAAGGTTGGTTGTTCTTTATTTCTGAAGGTTACAGTTTTTCTATTTTTCTATGCGAAGATTGTATTCACTGAACTTGTGTTCACTGAAGTGTCTAGTTCGATTAGCTTCCGTTTAGCTTGTATTTTCTGAGATTTTCTTAAGATCCAGGAGTTCAAAAGAATAAACACATACAAAACACCACTCCCAGTCTTCGAGTATTGGCTTTGTGCTGTGGCAAGGCTTTTAGTCTTAGCCAAGCCATTTGCAACTCTGACATAACCTTCACTTTCTGCTTGCCTTGAGCCTAGATATTAGCCAGAGGTGAAATCTTAGGGTCTTCTCAAGCCTTTCCTGAGCATGCATTCTGTCCTTAGCATTAAGTCCATTTTTAAATTCCCCAGTATATAGGAGGAATTTTGCATGCCCAAGCTTCCCAAATAAACTTTCTCCTCAGGTTTTCCTACCAAGATTTAGACAGTGTGCTGTATGTATAGGTCATAATCATTTGCTTCAGGTGGCTGTGGGTTTCTTATTCACCTTACAATGTTTTCCAGCAGTGCCCGCTGTTTTTCCACCCCGAGTGAGTTCTGAGTTAAGTACTTTTATATATGTGCTATATACTGTAGTATTTTCTGCTGTTTTATTTCTTTTTCTCAACAAGGCCAGTAGCATACTACTAGATTAATTTCACACAACCTCCTTTCTTTTCAAAGTCTCTGCATTACAGAATTAATATAAAAGATACTTGGGATTTGAGAGTGACTCTTGCCCTATTCCAATAGCTTTCACCCATAGTGCAACCTTAGGAGTATCCCTATGTCCATCCTTTATCAGTGTAAAGGGAAACCTTTTCTTCTTTCAACTTCAACCATGATCCTAGATATTTTAATTATATTCTGCTTTCATTTTGGGAAATGGCGGTTGCGGTATATATTAACTTCCTGTGAATTCCATAACAAATTATCACAAACCAAGTGGCTGAAGACAATAGAGATTTATTCTCTCACAGTTCTGGAGGCCAGAAGTTTGAAACCAAGCTGTCAACATTTCTACATTCCCTCTGGAGACTCTAGAGAAGAAAATGTTCTTAGTCTGTTTTGGCATCTGTTGGTTTCTGGAAGTCCTTGGCACGTGGCTGCATCACTCCCATCTCTGTTTCCATGATCACAATGCCTCCTGTTTCTTCTCCTCTCTGTCTAATCTCCCTCTTCCTTACCCTTATAAGAAAACTTGACAAGAAAACTTGTCACAAGTGATTTAGGGTTCACTTGGATAATTAAGGTGATAACCTCATCTCAAAATCCTTAATTACATTTACAAAGAACACTTTTTCCAAATAAGGTAACATTCATAGGTTCCAGGGATTCAGATGTAGACATCTATTTTGGCAGGGAGGAGTCACCTTTTTACCCATGACAGGGGATTTAGGACAAGAGAAAAGACCTTCCCAGTGGATGGTTGTCAGGGTGTTGTATATGCAAAATTAGTAGACATTTTTATGCCACCCAGGTTAACAGTCTTATGGGAAGTTCCAAGGAATGTTATGCTAAGTGACAATCCTTAGTTTTTTTAGTCAGTGTCTGAAAGCTGGAGGAATAAGGTGGTAATGGGGGAAAATCTCATTTGTATATAGTATGTATTGTCTTTATTTTAAAGGAGAAACGAACTTTAAACTGTGAGTGATTTGTCTATTTCCCTCTACTTATTTGTCATTAGGTTCACAAAGGTCTCTAAGCATTCATTTTCTGAGTTTGAAGGTTCTATATCTTCTGGCTCACACTTCACATATTTTAGCATCTCATGGAGTGGAGAAACTGAATATAGAGACAGACAATGGACAGTTTTTATATAAAAATAGATATCTGACCCGTAACTTGCAACATCCAAACTAGAAAGCCAAAGCTTGAACTCTGAAGCAAACCGTTCACGAAGTCAAACCACGGCCTCTTTGAGGTCAGCCTCAAACAGCTAGTACTTGGTTAACAACTGCCAGCTTCCTTACTTTTTGTCCCTACTTCCACCTTAAGACCAATTGGAGACAGCCATATATGCTTCTTTAATCAATCATGTAAGATGCCTTGCTTCTAGTTAGCCTGCATTCAACTTCCCCATGCCAACAGCCTCCAATCAGGGTGTATATAAAGCTTTTCCTTTTTTTATGCCATAAAGATTTCCCACTTCTTTGCCTTATTTTCAATCTCTGCAAAATGCAAGTGATTGTGGGTCACTCCTTTGCTATAACAAACTGAATAAATAGTCTTTCATTGTTCTCATTTTGGTGGTTTTCATTTATTTCCACAGGAGGCATATGAAACTTTGGAAGGCTCTCTCACTCACTGAAATGAAGTTGTAGGGCTCTGTGAGGCTTCCCTGAATGCTGTCATCCTAGACTCTCACTTAGGCACTGCAACTCTGCAATTGTGTTGCAATGAGAGGCTCCCAGTCTTCTCCAGCTAGACTTTGGGAATGAGATACAACAGTCGTTTCTGCTTTCTGGTCCTCCTAAAATTAGCTGAGAGATTTTTGAAGAGTCTATTCCTCCATCTCCCTGGGAGTTTTGGGTTTTGGGTTTTAACCATAGTAAGGGCCAAGTTTTGGGACTTTTTTTTTTTTTTTTTTTGAGACGGGACTCTGTTGCCCACTCTGGAGTACAGTGGCAAGATCTTGGCTCACTACAACCTCTGCCTGCTGGGCTCAAGCGATCCTCCTGCCTCATTCTCCTGAGTAGCTGAGACTACAGCTGAGTGCCACCATGCCTGGCTGTTTTGTGTGTGTGTGTATTTTTTTGTGTGGATGGGGTTTCGCCATGTTGTCCAAGCTGGTCTCTAACTTCTGGACTAAAGTGATCCACCTGCCTCGACTTCCCAAAGTGGTGAGATTACAGGCATGAGCCACCGTGCCCGGCTGGGACTTCTTTTTTAGGGACCCCTACTACTGACTCATTTTGTTGCTGCCTTCTCTCTTTTCAGATCCTCCCTTCTCTTCCTGTAACTCCATTGTCTAGGAAAGGCCTTTTATTTTGCATCTGTAATGGATTGAAGACCTGACGTTATCACTAATTAGCTGTGTCATCTTGTGCAAATTACTAACTGGCAATTCATTTTCCTCCTCCATGTAGTGGGGTTAACAAATAGTACCTGCTTCATAAGGTTGTGAGGATTACATGAGGTAAATTCATATAAAAAACTTTAGTAAAGTGCCGGGCATATAGTAAGTATTCAAAAGTGTTGGCTTTACTTTTAAAGTAGACAATAGTTCTAAACTTTTATAAGGGCTGTGATAGAAGTAGATAATTAATATCATCTGGGTCATAAAGAAGAATGGAGTTATATTCTATTAGAGAAGGAAGATGTCAAAAAGTCATCCTAGGAAAGTTGTACTTCAAAGATTAATAATTACTGTCAAGCAGATGGTAGGAAGAAGCAGGACTGCAAGTGTCTGCAAAAAGGCAAGGAAATGCAAAGGTGATGCATGCAGGAAGCTACAAATAGTTAAGTCAGTTTTTAATGGTGGAGAAGGATGGATGTAACTGAGAGGTGGAAAAGGATGATCTGCAGATGCCTGTTTCAAAGAATGAGTATAGAGGCATATTGATCAATAGGTTTCAAAAATTACTGTTTAAGAAGTACCTGGAGCTACTCATTTAAAATTCAACTATCTTGGCCCCAGCTTTAGGGTTCTACACTCCAGATGATTCTAAGGAACGTGAGTTTCCTACACCAAATGCTGAGAAACTTTCTGTTGCAGGCTATGTAGACTTGATTAAACTTATTTTTAAAAAGACCCCTTTAATGCCATCGTTCTGAATCCTAGCTTCCCATTAGAATCATTAAGAATGTGATCCAGACATTATAGTTTTAAAAATTCCTTAGAAGATTCCAGTGTTCAGCCAAGGTTGAAAAGAACTAATCTAGCAGCAGTGTGGAGGGCAGACATCAGAATAGTAAAATTAGAAATAGGAGGTTAGTTAAGATATCATTGGCTGGGCGCGGTGGCTCAAGCCTGTAATCCCAGCACTTTGGGAGGCCGAGACGGGTGGATCACGAGGTCAGGAGTTCGAGACCATCCTGGCTAACACGGTGAAACCCCGTCTCTACTAAAAAATACAAAAAACTAGCCGGGCGAGGTGGCGGGCGCCTGTAGTCCCAGCTACTCAGGAGGCTGAGGCAGAAAAATCCGGGAGGCGGAGCTTGCAGTGAGCTGAGATCCGACCGCTGTACTCCACCCTGGGCGACACAGCGAGACTCCGTCTCAAAAAAAAAAAAAAAAAAAAAATCATTGCTGTAGTGCAGGCAAGAGTGATGAGGACATGAACAAAGACAACAGCTGGAGAAGTGGAGTGTAACTGAGATATTGAGACTAACTCATCTAGGGCTTGGTGATTCGTTCCATATGGGGGTGAGGGAGTGGGTAATTACCAAGTTTCTGAGTTGGGATTTGAGTGGATGGACTTGCCATTCAACATAATAGAACAACTGGAGAAGAAACAGATTTGGAAGAAGACTATCATTTTACAGTGGAGGTGGGGGCAAGGGAGAGATGACCTAAAATTATTGTTATTCTTTAGTATTGGTTCCCAGATTTCAGTGTACAAGAAAAATCACTTGAGATCTTGTTAAGAATATAGATTTTTACTCTGTTCTCTATTTTCTTTTTAGGAGGAGTTGGAATAAGGCCCCGTGATCTGTTTTTTCTTTCCTTTTTTTTTTTTTTTTTGAACAAATAGCCCCAGTATGATATTTAAAACTTATTTAAGTGTACTAAGAAATAATTACCCTCCCTGTGTCCGTGTGTTCTCATTGTTCAACTCCCATTTATAAGTGAGAACATGCAGAATTTGGGGCCTGTCAGGAGAGGATGGCGGGGGTAGAGCACTAGGGAAAAGAGCTAATGCATGCTGGGCTTAATAGCTAGGTGATGAGTTGATAGGTGCAGCAAACCGCCATGGCACACGTTTCCCTGTTTAACAAACCTGCATGTCCTGCACATGTACCCTGGAACTAAAAAAAATATATATATATATTTTTTAAAAAGAAGCGCTTACAAAATAAAACTGAAAGCAAATTTAAAATTGTACTGAAAGTATATTTCATGCTTAAAAATGGAGAGTGATTCTTAAAAGTTTGATTATGATGGACAATTTACAATGTTTCTTACACAGCTATATAAAATATTCACAGTGTAATGAAATAATTTTAATGCACGATTGAAACAGGAAAGGCCCATGTATCAAAATGGTTATGTTAGTGAAAGAGTTCTGTTCTTATACTTTTAAAAGTAACTGATATATATGGATGTATATGTGGATCCATATCAGTAAATGTCTCTTGTATCATAACTACCCATTCATTCCATCTTCAGGATTAATTCGTAATTAATTAATTTGTAATACTACTGCTAAAAATAATTAATTTGTAATATTACTGCTGATAATTTTTAATTATGAAGTTATTAAGTTCAAGTATCTAGGTTAAGTTTGCTAATTATCTTGCTGGACCTTTGCAAATCTCTGGCAGCTGTTAGATGAAAAATTTCCCCAGAACACCAGTCATTTCATACTATAATGTATGGTGAAAACTACTGCATAAGTATCCCAAAATAAGTAGCATGATATATTTTTCTTTTATGATAGTCTTTTTTTATCAAAAGTACAAATTGTTTTATCTTCAGAGACATGATTAAGTTATTCTATAGATAGATAAATCTGAATCTCATACCCCCTAAATGTAATATTTCCCCATGCATATGACTTTAAGGTGTAAAAATAAAATTACAATGGACATTTACTCTTACTCCACAATATTCTTGACCATTTAATATCTGAGGTGGTAGAGTCTTAAGGGTAGAAACCTTCATCCTCATTTATTGAAGTACTTTAAAACTGATAGAAACATCTATTAATTCATACTTTATTTTGTAAGTCTCTAAAATTCTAGTAACTTCTTCCTGTCTCTACTTCACCCAGATAGACAGAGGGATAGAGAAATAGAAAGATGTTAATCTGCTGGCTGGTCCCAATGTTTTTATATTTTTTTCATTTTCCCTGTCCATTATGTTATGGAACAGGAACAGCTTTTAATGGTGTCATTTTCTTTGATGAGTAAAAGTTAGATAACTTTCTTGTGAAATCATATATATATACACACATATATGCCGTATATAAATACATTAAATAGGTGTATCTGATATGTAATATATATTTTATTTTTCATCCTCCCATGGGTTTTATTTCTATATTTAGGCATAGTTTCTGATTGTGATTTGGAACATGTAGTATGTTTTCCTCAAATTAAAAAACCTGGTATCATGTTCATTTCCATATATATATATGAAGAATTTCAGTGGGGTCAGAAAATCCCTAATGGGTTATAAATATTTACCAGATTGATTTCATACCACACTTGAAGTGGTAAGAACATTCTACTAACAGTTGAGGCAGTGTTTGCACTCCTCACTGCATTAATTTATGCTAATATCTATGGCAGCTTTGTGTAGGAAATGGACATGATACCAGGTTTTTAAGTTTGTGGAAACCATACCCCAAGTTCCAAATTATAATCGTAGACTGTGCCTAAATATCGAGATAAAATCCACAGGATGGAAAAATAAAAGAAACTAAATATGGCCGGGCGCGGTGGCTCAAGCCTGTAATCCCAGCACTTTGGGAGGCCGAGACGGGCGGATCACAAGGTCAGGAGATCGAGACCATCCTGGCTAACCCGGTGTAACCCCGTCTCTACTAAAAAATACAAAAAACTAGCCAGGCGAAGTGGCGGGCGCCTGTAGTCCCAGCTACTCGGGAGGCTGAGGCAGGAGAATGGCGTGAACCCGGGAGGCGGAGCTTGCAGTGAGCTGAGATCCGGCCACTGCACTCCAGCCTGGGTGACAGAGAAAAAAAAAAAAAAAAAAAGAAACTAAATACATAGGGGATTAATATTTACAAATATGTGAGTGGATAAAAGTGGTCAGTTCTCCCTATGTTCTCTTGTGTGAACTGTAAGGTTTGTATCACCTGTTAATAGACTGTTTTTTCCATTGTCTTTTCCCCTGAAACACATACAACTGCTAAAGTAAAATTTTAATAGTTGGCTGTCTTTTAAACATATTTGTAACTACAATTTTAAAAATAAGTACAGCATGAATCTTAGGTAAAGGTTGAGGTTTCTGTGTTTTTACACAACAATCTTAAGCCATTTTGTCACATAAAGCCTCTAATGCTAGCAGGAGAAAACATATGTGAAAGCGATTTGAGAGGTACAAACCCCATTTTATTCAAGTGGGATTCCTGTGAAAGTCAATGGGCTTTTTGTTTAATGATTTGCAAATATTCCAGCCGTGCTTAGAAAACTGCCTGTTTCCAACAGACAGCAGAAAAAATTCTGAAGTTCCAAAATCCAGCATTTCTACCTTCTAAGCCTTCTTAGTTTCTGAGGTTGCAAAAGCATGTTGAATGTGACATGTCACATTTTTGTAGTAGTTTTTCAAAACCTTTTCAAAGGAAATCATTAAGAGAAGAACAGCCTAGACTAATTCTGTGTGTGATTCACAGACTGGCAGCATCAGCATTACTCCACTTTAAGTCTACAAATTCAGACTCACTGGGAGTAGGTCTTAGGTATCTGTTTTAACACGTCCTCTAGATGATTTTTTTTTTTTTTTTTTTGCTACAGTTTGGGAGTCATGGACCAATAGTTCCATCATGGTCTTTATTTATTACAAGTTATTCTCTCTTATGGACACTTAGTACCGTACCCAATAACATAAATCACAGTGTTAAAAACAACAGCAACTAGTCAAATGGTCCATAATTTTCTTTTTCTTTCTTTCTTTTTAAAATTTGTGTAAATTTATGGGGTACAAGTGCAGTTTTGTTGCATGAGTATATTGCAGAGTGGTGAAGTTGGGTCTTTTAGTGTGTCCATCAACTGAATAATGTACACTGTACTCATTAAGTAATTTCTCATTGCCCACACCCCTCCCACCCTCCCAGGTTTTATGCAAAAGCAATGCACTCTTTCCAGGCTGAGATCAAACCTCATTCCTGTTTGCAGTTATCATGGCATCTGGTACATAGCAATCATGTAGCGTGTTTGTCAACCATTTATAATCATGTCCACATCTTTCAGTTTTCATTCTTCTCTAAAAACTTTGCAGAATCAGGTTCTAAGTCATATAATCGTCCTTCTTAAACTGTACTATCCAATGTGATAACCACTAGTCATATGTGATTATTGTGCTTTTGAAAAGTCGCTAGTCCAAAATGAGATGTGCCATATGCATGCAAATCATACTGGATTTTGAAGACTTAATGTGACAAAAAAGTAAGTAACATTTTAAAAAAATATTGACTACATATTGCAATGACATTTTGTAAATTTTGTGTCAAAACTTTAGTATCTTTTTTTAAGTGGCAACTAAAAATTTTTTAATTTGATATGTGACTCACATTATATTTCTGTTGGGAGGCATTGTTCTATAATATTTCTTTTATCCCCATCAAAATAATTCATCTAAACGTTAATTCATCTAAGAAATGTCTCATCTAGTTCATGTCCTTTGTAGGGACATGGATGCAGCTGGAAACTATCATTCTCAACAAACTATCACAAGAAAACCAAACACCGCATGTTCTCACTCACAGGTGGGAATTGAACAATGAGAACACCTGGACATAGGAAGGGGAACATCACACACCAGGGCCTGTTGTGGGGTGGGGGGAGGGGGGAGGGATAGCATTAGGAGATATACCTAATGTAAATGACGAGTTAATGGGTGCAGCACACCAACATGGCACATGTATACATATGTAACAAACCTGCACGTTGTGCACATGTACCCTAGAACTTAAAGTATAATAAAAAATAATAATAATAATAATAATTTGGGGAATTAAGACCTGGTGATAAATGAACTACGAGCCCCAAAGCACTCTGTAACCATATTCTTAATCAAGAAGATAATTTACCAAATGTTAATCTAAAGACGACATCTGAAATTTTGATTATGAGATAATGTTTATTTAAATTTACATATCAGAAATGCTGTGCCACTTCAATCTTAAATTCAGAAAATGTGGTTTCTTGGGAAAAACTAGTAATTAAAAACTGTTGTTTTTATATAAAAAAAGAAATGTCTCATCTATGCAAATAAATTGCTTCTTAGAAATCAACAACGAGTTTGCCCTTCTTTTAGGTTGCCTTGTCTTCTTGGATGATTTTGGCCATTCACTCACTGACATTTTTGCTCTCTTGTACTAAACAGGATTTTTTACTTCTTACATTTGAAACATCTGCGAAATTATTGGAAGCCATTCAGATGTTCGAGCTCAGAATACTGAAACCTCCCGGATCATTCCGTTCTAAGAGCACAACCTAAGTGAGGGCAATAATCACTTTCTCTGTTCTTCCTTGCACCTCCCACCTTTGGAAACTTAGAGTTGAATAATAGAAGGCAGAATAGGCTGATAATGTCTTAGCATAATCTTAAGTCTCCACTCCTACCCCGTACCCACGCCCCACTGGCTGAGGTTCTTGTCTTCCCACTCACCTCCCTAGAGCCTGACATGCTGGTGTAATAGACTTTAATGGAGCTCATTGTTTCCACTGAGTCTACTTTGCAGAAGCAACACAGGGTCAGCCTCTTCACTGCTGCTTCAGGCTCAACTCCCACACCCAGCCGTGACCTTATCCTTGGCCATTGGTAAGGGCCAGCGGCCCATGCACTGACCATTGGCTGGGAAACAAGTGCCTCTGTAGCCTAGGCGAGGGTCCGTTCCAGGGAATGCTGGTGAAGAGGAAGTAGAATCCCCACTGGCTTTGGGGAATGATTTGGAAACCTAGGGATGATAAACTCCAGGTAAGTCCTCTTCTATTGTCTCATCTGTGAGGCTCAGGGGAGGTGGAGCAGGAAGAGCAAATTGACTCTGCAATCCTGCTGCCCTTTCTCCCCTTCCCGGCTTGGGAATGGAGGAGAACACGAACTTTCCTTTTGGCAACTGAGGCCATACTTGAAAGAACTAGATACCTGAGGGAGAAAATGGCCGAAATAAAATGTAATCAGTGAAGAACAGATAAATAAAAATCATGTTACTTGTGCTTGTAGGGACAGAGCAAATGGTGCCTGTCAGGACATGACCACTTTATCAACTTTTGTTATCTCTTAGGACAGGGAAATGCCTCCATTCTCCAGTCCTCCTCCCTTCTTGAGGGCATACTTTGTAAGCTGCCGTTTCCTTTTGGGAGTTGTCCTTTTGGTTTCTGAAATAGCAGGTTCAGTTGTCCCTGTCTGTCCTACACTTCCTCTTCCTTTTTCCTGTCTAAAAGGGACCTCTGTCTTAAATGCTTGCTTCCTCTTCAATACATTCATATCTCATTTTTTCAGCCTTTATTTTTGATTGTAACCTTGTAAAGTAGTGAAAAATAGGAACAATATTTACAGAATTTGTGCAGTTTGCCAAATGTGGGGAATGGAAATAGAGAGTGAAGGGCCAAAGAACCTCAACTCCAAACTTTTGGGTTAGGCATATTTATAATCTATGGTTCTACCACTTAATAACTATGAATCTTGGGTAAATTACTTCCTCCAGTGTCAGTTTCTTTATTGTTAAAAAGAGAGTGGTGATGCCAACCTAAAAGCATCATTGTGAAGATTAAAATAATTGAGTACGTAAAAGTGTTTGGTAAACTGTCTGACACGTTGTAGGTAGTGCAGAAAATGATAGTAAGTTTTATTGATGATAATAACTGCCACACTCTCCATATTGCTTGGAAACATATGCATGAATAAGACAAAGCATTTACCTTCAAGGAACTCACAGAGTGATGGTAAGATTAAGTAAATACAATTAAGAGAAACAAAACTAGGCTAAGTAGGTTAAGGCATGTATTTTTAAAGAACTGAAACCTGATGGATGTATATAGTCAGCCAGGAAATTATGAGAAGGAAAACATTTCAGGTTAAAGGACCGATAATGAAGCAATATGGCAACTGGAGCTTTGGGAGCAAGTGGAGGAAAAGATGAAGGCTGAGGAATTAAACAAAGCAAATCACAGAGGCTTTCAGGTTTCATACTGTATTTTGAATTTTAATCATTGGAGTTTATTTCCTGTTTTTTAGAATTGTGGATAATCACAACTGGCAGATTTGCTGCGAAGATTAAGAGTAGAAGTTTCCTAAGAACATCGTTCACTTATGAGACACTCAATAAATTGAGTCTATGCTTATTATTAATTGATGGGTGATCAGAAGCCATTGAAGAGTTCAGAAGGTTTGTGTGAAAGGTAGACCAATCTAGGATGGCAATTGGATTGGAAAGAGGCAAGGTTGGAAGCAACTACAACAATTCAAGAATGAAAAGTCATGAGATAAGTGAAAAGGCAGAGATTCTGAGAACAGGGTATTGCTACAACTTGATTGAGCTGGAGGTAGGGGTGAGAATGGCAAAAGAGGTAGCTATAACATATAAAGGAGTCTATGTTAGAAGCAAAAAGTGTTCCATTTTCCCAACACCTCACCAGCATCTGTCATTTTTTGACTTTTTAATAATAGCCATTCTGCACTTTTACACTGTTGGTGAGAAGGTAAATTAGTTCAACCATTGTGGAAGACAGTGTGGTGATTCCTCAAGGATCTAGAATCAGAAATACCATTTGACCCAGCCATCCCATTACTGGGTATATACCCAAAGGAATATAAATCATTCTATTATAAAGATATATGCACCCGTGTGTTTATTGCAACACTATTCACAATAGTAAAGATATGGAATCATTCAAATGCCCATTAATGACAGACTGGACAAAGAAAATGTGGTGCATATGCACCACAGAATACTATGCAGCCATAAAAAGGAATGAGATTATGTCTTTTGGACCTGGAAGCCATCATGATCAACAAAGTAACACAGGAAAATAAAACCAAACATCACATGCTCTCACTCATAAGTGGGAGCTGAATAATGAGAACACATGGACACAGGGAGGGGAACAACACAAACTGGGGCCTGTCAGTGGGCAGGGGGAGGTGAGCATCAGGACAAACAGCTAATGCATGTTGAGCTTAATACCTAGGTGATGGATTGATAGGTGCAGCAATACACCGTGACACACATTTACCTATGTAACAAACCTGCGCGTTCCGCATATATATCCAAGAACTTAAAATAAAAATAAATAATAATAACAATAGCAATTCTGACTGGTGTGAGATGGAATCTCATTTTGAATTTGATTTGCACTTCTCTAATAATTAGTGCTATTGAACATTTTGTCATATGCTTGTTGGCTGGGTGTATGTATGCCTTCTTTTGAAAAGTGTCTGTGTCATTTGCCTGCTTTTTAATAGGGTTGTTTGTTTTATGCATGTTACTTTAAGTTCCTTACAGATTCTGGATATTAGACCTTTGTTGGATGCATAATTTGCTAATATTTTCTCCAATTTAATAGGTTGTCTGTTTACTCTGTTTATAGTTTCTTTTGCTGTGCAGAAGCTCTTTAGTTTATTTAAGTTCCATTTGTCAATTTGTGTTTCTGTTGAAATTGCTTTTGGCATCTTGGTCATAAAATCTTTGCCAGGTCCTTTGTCCAGAATGGAATTTCCTAGGTTATCCCCCAGAATTTGTATAGTTTTAGGTTTTACATTTAAGTGTTTAATCCATCTTGAATTAATTTTTGTATATGGTGTAAGGAAGGGCTCCAGTTTCAGTCTTCTGCAGATGGGTAACCAGTTATTCCAGCACCATTTATTCAATAGGGAGTCCTTTCCCAATTGCTTGTTTTTGTCAATTTTGTTGAAGATCAGATGGTTGTAGGTGGGTGACATTATTTCTGGAGTCTCTATTCTGTTCCATTAGCCTGTGTGTCCTTTTTATTGTACCAATATCATGCTATTTTGGTTACTGTAGACTTTTAGTATTGTTTGAAGTTAGATAATGTGATGCCTCCAGCTTTGTTCTTTTAGCTTAGGGTTGCCTTGGCTATTTGGGCTCTTCTTTAGTTACAAATGAATTTTAAAGTAGAGTTTTCTAATTCTGTAATGAAATTGGCAGTTTGATAGGAATAGCATTGACTTGGTAGTTTCATAGGAATAGCATCGAATGTGTAAATTGCCTTGAGAACTCTGGCCATTTTAACAATATTGATTCTCCCTACCTAAGAGCATGGAATGTTTTTCCATTTGTTTGTGCCATCTCTGATTTCATTAAGCAGTATTTTGTAATTCTTGTTGTAGAGGTTTTTCACCTCCTTGGTTAGCTATATTCTTAGGTATTTTATTCTTTTTGTGGCTATTTTGAATGGGATTGCATTCTTAATTTAGCTTTCAGCTTGGATGTTGTTGGTTTATAGGGATGCTACTGATTTTTGTACATTGATTTTGTGTCCTGAAACCTTGCTGAAGTTGTTTATCAGATAGATCAAGGAACTTTTGGGCAGAAACTACAGGGTTTTCTAGCTATAGAATCATATTGTCTACAAACAGGGAAAATTTGCCTTCCACTCTTCCCAATTGGATGCCTTTTATTTCTGGCTCTTGCCTAATTACTCAGGCCAGGACTTCCAGAACAAAGTTGACTAGGACCAGTGAGAGAGCGTATCCTTGTCTTGCTCCAATTTTCAATGGGAATGCTTCCAGGTTTTACCCATTCAGTACAATGCTGGCTATGGGTGTTTCATAGATGGTGCTTATTATTTTGAGGTATGTTCTTTCAATGCCTAGTTTGTTGAGGGTTTTTAACATGAATAAATATTGAATTTTATGGAAGACCTTTTCTGCATCGATTGAGATGATCATGTGGTTTTTACTTTTGGTTCTGTTTATATGGTGAATCACATTTATTAATTTGTGTATGTTGAATCAACCCTGCATTTTAGGGATCGTGGTGGATTTGCTTTTTGATATGCTGCTGGATTTCGTTTGCTATAATATTAACAGTATTTTGTTGATGATTTTTGCATCTATGTTCATCAAGGATATTGCCTTGAAATTTTCTTTTTTTGTTGTGTCTCTGCAAGGTTTTATATCAACATCATGCTGGCATCATGAGTTAGGGAGGAGTCCATCCTCCTCATTGTTTTTGAAATATTTTCAGTAGGAATGATATCAGCTCTTTTTTATGCATCTGGTAGAATTCAGCTGTTTTCATCTGGTCCTGGGCTTTTTTTGGTTGGTAGGGTTTTTATTACTGATTCAATTTCAGAACTTGTTATTGGTCTATTCAGGGATTCAATCTCTTCCTGGTTAAATCTCAGGAGGTTGTATGTTGCCAGGAATTTATTTCTTCTAAGTTTTCTGGCTTGTGTGCATCGAGGGATTCATAGTGGTCTCCGAGGGTGTTTTTTGTTTGTTTGTTTGTTTTTCTATTTCTGGAGTATCATTGGTAATGTCCCCTTTGTCATTCTGATTGTGTTTCTCTCTCTCTCTTTTTTTTAATTAGTCTAGCTAGCAGTCTAATTTCTTTCAAAGAACAAGCTCCTGGATTCATTGACCTTTTGTATGATTTTTCTTCTCATTTTTCTTCAATTTAGCTCTGATTTTCGTTATTTATTTTGTCTTCTACTAGCATTGGGTCGGTTTGCTCTTTCTCTCTTCTTCTTCTCTTCTTCTTCTTCTTCTTCTACTTTTTTTTTTTTTTAATAAGTTTCATTATGTTTCTGGTGTAGGATTGTGACATACTTCCTCATTTCACTGTGAGCCATTCCCTTGACTCTAAGCTAAATTAGTGCACTATTTCTTACAAGAGGATATCTTTGACAACCTAAAATAATTAGGTTGTTATTGCATACAAAATTATAACCTACTCTATAGTATGTTTGTGATAATAATTTGTAATGGTAAAACTATAAAAAAAGCCATATTGATAATTGTAGACAAAAATGTGAACTATATAGATATTTTGCTTATGCTTCCTACTCTACTTTGGCAGTTTGTATCTGGGTGTAAAATCATTCTAAAAATCGGATAAGACATTTGTGAGACTGGGAAAATACATTATAAAGAAGGTAGTAAAGATTTTTCTTCTTTTGTGTGTGTAAACGTTTTTTTCGTTTTTTTAATTATTCAAGTAATACGTGAATACATGCTCATTAGTACAAGAATTCAAACTGTATGTAAATATATACAGTAAAAAGTTACTCCAGTTACCTCCTAACACTCTCCCTCCAGAGGAAGCTACTATTAAGAATTTGATTTGTATTCTTTTCCGCCAACATGGTTACACCTATTAAGGTAACTAAAAGGCAGAAAAAATCAGTTTAACAAAGAAGTTAAGCATGCTTTCTTTGAAGGTGGGCTGCCTGGGTTAAAACCCAGACTCTGCTACTTAATATTGTGTGATATTGGTCATGTTATCTAACGTCTCTGTGCCTGGGTTTTCTCATAGGTAAAATGGGGATACTAAGAGCTTCACAGACATGTTATGAGGATATCTTTAGCATGTGCGAAGTATTTAGAATAGTGTCTGGCATATAGTGCACACAATTCATCATGGAATCATGATGCATATATTGTTTCACAGCTTGTATTCTATACACATAGGGGAAACGTAGTGTAGCCATTAAGAGCATGAATTCTGATTCTGAATCCAATTATCAGGTGTAAATCCTAGTTCTATCATTTACTAGCTTCATGACTGTCAGGAAGTATATAACCTTTCTTTGTCTTTGTTTCCTCTGTAAAATGGGGGTAAGAGATTTAGCTCTAAATTAAGTAGTATATATAGGACATTTAGAATGACTGTCATGTAGTAATTACTCAGTAGATGCTTATTATTATGTCATTGAAAGCACTCAGTTTATTATTTAATGTTATAGATATATTACAATTAATTTAACAATTTGTAGTTTATGGTCATTTAGATTACTTCTAATTATTAATTGTTACAAAATATTCTGGTGTCCATATTTTAACTGAAAATGGAATTACCATTTGACCCAGTCGACCCACTGCTGTGTATCTATCAGAAGGAAAATAAATTGTTATATCAAAAGGACACCTGTACATTTGTGTTTATCACAGCACTATTCACAATAGAAAAGTCATGGAATCAATCCAAGTGTCCATCAATAGATGATTGGATAAAGAAAATGTGGTATATACACACAATAGAATACTACCCAGCCATAAAAAAAGAGTGAAATCATGTCTTTTGCATCAGCGTGAATGGAGTTTGAGGCCATTATCCTAAGTGAAATAACTCAGAAAGAGAAAACAGAATACCACACGTTCCCACTTACAAGTGGGAGCTAAATGGGTATAAATGAGCATACAGAGGAAAATAATAGACACTGGAGACTACAGAAGGGGGCCAGGTTGGGAGGGGTGTGAGGGTTGAAAAATTACCTGTTGGGTACAATGTTCACTTTTCAGCTGATGCGTATGCTAGAAGCCTAAACTCCACCACTGCACAATATATCCATGTAACAAACCTGCACATGTACCCCATGAATCTATAAATATTTTTTAAAAATTAAAATAACTTTATATCTACCTTAACATGTATGAAAAAAAGCTAGTGCTGTTAACATTTTCCCATTCTCATTGTCACTGAAAACTTGAATAAACACTTTCAAGATCCTCTTTTGGATCATTACCATACTGTATACGTGATCAATCCACGTCATTTTCTTATTAGTTTGGTTCAGTCCCAGGGTGTGAGTGGAAAGCAGAACAATTTGTGTGGTTAAAGCTTTATTTCTGAAGAGTAAATGAAATATGAAAACTACATGAGCCAAACAGGATTTCTTCTGTGTTTGCACTGTTGGAGTCTCAGAAAAACAAATCTTTAGGTATCCTGATATTTGAAAAAGGTAAGTCTAAAATCTTACATATTTTAGTTCTTTTTTCATTTTCTTCACAGTAGGCTTTAAATATGAATATAAGTGCATTTCTTGGAAACAGTTACAACAAAGAGTGTTGTCTTATAAGAGGAAAATTGTATCTTGAATCAAGTCTGCTTTTTTCTTTCATGCTTTTATAGTGTTTATAGAGAAAATTGGAAGTCTAAAGATTGCCAGTTGCACTAAAGAGCCACACAAAAGTCTGCAATAAGTGCTAAGTAAGATTTTAATACAAAAGAAGAGAGGAGAAGAAAGTGAGGAGGAGTTGAGGGAGGGAAAGGGAAAGAAAAAGAAAAAAGATTGGTAATGAAATTGACAAACGTATTTACATTTACATTATTTTTTAAATTGACAGAGAACATTGTATGCTTTTATTATGTACAACATTTTGGAGTGGTTAAATCTAGCTGATTAACAAATGCATTATCTCGCATAGCTCTCACCACAGAAATGATAACTATTCATCTACATTATTCAAAAAGTAAAGTGGCTATATTTATGTTTTCAATCAACAAATTTGCATGAGTCCAAACTATATATAAATTTCCACATCTTATATATGTTCTAAGGTATAGTAATTCATTTCAATCTGTGACTCAAATGACATTAATTAAAAGGATAGTTAAAACCAATTCCTTGACAGCAACCTTCATTTTAACTAGACTCTTTGAAGATAGAAAATTTATCATTTCTAAATAAACCCTTAGACATAGTTGAATATAATAATTATACATTTGTATGTTTGTACTTCTAACACTTTCATGTGCACCGTATAATATTATACTGACAATAATCCTGTGAAGAGTCATTAAATGATGTGCAGTATCATCATTTAATTGCTGAAAAATTTGAGACCGCAAAATGTTAAATAAATTGGCTTATGTTAAAAGTTCATGGCAGAACGGGAACCCAGGTTTCCTTATTCCTGGTCCTATTTCCTATCCTTTGAGCAACACTGCCTCCCTAAATTACTTTTGTTTCACGTAGGAGATAAATCGTTATTTTGACATTTTAAATGTACATTGCCTTAATGAGTTATTTTATATTACAGGAATATACTAGGCACTTACTTTGTAAAACTTGTCTACCAAATGCTTGGAGAAGCTTTCTTAATTGATCTTCTATACAAAGAACAGAAATATGCAAAATTTTGCAAACCATTTATGTGT
Organism: Mandrillus leucophaeus; assembly: GCF_000951045.1. Taxonomy (NCBI): domain Eukaryota; kingdom Metazoa; phylum Chordata; class Mammalia; order Primates; family Cercopithecidae; genus Mandrillus; species Mandrillus leucophaeus. Next base: position 113,600 of record NW_012110608.1, on the reverse strand, counting down.
AAGAAGACTGAAAAGGAAACTTGGAAAAAGAAGATTTTAGATAGAGAAGAAAATTCACTTTCCTCTGCTGAGATGGAAAATCAAGAAACAGCTAGGAAAGAAAGTGTAACAGAGCAAAATGATGATACAGATCAAATAAAATCTGTGGATGAAACAACCGTAGCAAAATGCAAAGGTATACCTCCTCCAGGAAATGTGTCAGTTGCATTGCCCATTTCAAAGAGAGAACAACATGATCAAAGACAACCAGATTTATGTAGATCATGGTTGTGTATGAGTATTTGCCACAATTATCCTGACCTACAGATTGGAGGTGACGACATGAAGAACATATGTGATTCAGACTGCTTTATGGAACACACACATAATGATGTTTTTAATGGTCCCCTTTTATTTTCAGTTGGTATGCCACTGGGTCATTCTCCTGTCATTGGGCCTCCAGAGACATTACCTACCTCAAAATTATTGAACGGGGATGAAAGCCAAGAAAAAAGTATGTTGTTTCAAAAACAGCCCCTCTCTAATTCTATGCTTAATACTTATATGGAAAGAAAGGTGGACGAGCTCTACAAACAATTATTGGAAGAAAATCTCACCAGATGCCACTCTATAACCAATCTTATGGCTTCCAATTTGCTAATGAATAATGTAAATTACACCAGCCTTCAAATCTCTCAAGAGCAGAACGTTGAATTATGGAAAGATCAGGAAGCTATCCTACACTCTCTACCACTATGTAATCTCTGTAACAGTTCTCATGGAAAGAGTTCTGAATTCAGTACTCCTAACTTACAAATATCAAACCAGACAGTTAGGGAACTTCTATGACATCTACAGTAGAAACCAAATGTAGATTGTTTGGACATACTTAAGGGACTGCAATAACAAGAGTTTTCTCTGGCTTATCATGTCACATCTAGCCTTCTTTGAGGTGTGGTTATTATAGTTTTTGAGAAATGATTTGTCCCATGGTACGTCTGAATTCTTGTAGGAGACAACTATAGTAACTACATTTTTGAGTGCATGTTCTTTTTTTTTTTTTTTTTTTTTTGAGACGGAGTCTCACTCTGTCACCCAGGCTGGAGTGCAGTGGCCAGATCTCAGCTCACTGCAAGCTCCGCCTCCCGGGTCCACGCCATTCTCCTGCCTCAGCCTCCCGAGAAGCTGGGACTACAGGCGCCCGCCGCCTCGCCCGGCTAGTTTTTTTTTTTTGTATTTTTTCACCGGGTTAGCCAGGATGGTCTCGATCTCCTGACCTCGTGATCCGCCCGTCTCGGCCTCCCAAAGTGCTGGGATTACAGGCTTGAGCCACCGCACCCGGCCTGAGTGCATGTTCTTAATGTGTTGATATTTTAATTGTTGCCAGATTAAACTCTATATGTGTTTACCTATTTAATTTTCACTGGCACCCCAAATCAATTACTTCAGTGTCACACAGCTTTATTTACAACAAAAATGGGATGAGGAGTGAATTATTGCTCTAAGATACTGAGGACAACTAGAAGGTATATCAGAGAGGGACATTTATTTCCCCACAAAATTGCATTGATACTGACGATCAAAATAGTCTAGGGGAAATAATGATATGTAGTTATGGATATGGATATGTATATCTGGATATCTATATGTGGATATCTATATATCAAGATTGAGTATGGGGACATATAAAAGGAAATACTTTAAACAAAAGTCAAATTTAAATGATATTTGAAAGAAACATGGACGGGGGGCTTAAGGAAAAATGGAAAATTCCTAAGTACCATTTGTATTGAAACTTGGTGCTTTGGAACTTACCTGGAACGATCATTAACTGTTTTATATGACTGTTATCCCTGGTTGTTTTTAGGGATGGGAGGAAACAAAACATACAGGTAGAGTGAAGAAAGCAGAGTACCACCATTTAGAAATAAAAAGGCTCTCAGCAACTTATTACACAACAGATTATCCTCAATCATGATCCTGGCTTAGAGTGAAAGGCAGCAGTGTATTATGGAAATTTTCGGATCTAAATTAAATACATTGACAAAATATATCTAAAGTAACAGTATAATTTATTGCAGACTTGGAAAAAAGCTTCCACCCTTTTAATAGAAATAGGAAGATGATCGGCATGCACTTGTGTGTTGTAAAATAAAATGGTGTTAATTTCTGTTATAGAATACTTATGATTATGTTATGCATTAATAAGATTTGTGCATTGACAATCACATATTCCCTTCCAATTTTTTCTTGGGTCTTTGATTAACTCTTGTAGAATGAGTCACCGTAATGCCCTAATAGCTTGTTCTTTATGATCACACAATACTTAGTTTATTTTCACCCTCTTCAAATGTATGCGAACTAATAATAAGTACCCCTGATTTGTCTTCTGTTTTTCTCTTTATTGCTCCCTTCCACACAATCCTCTACCATAACTGTCCCAATCAATTTTTATCATTCAGACATTTGACTCTGAAGAGACAATGAGTAAGAGTTTTGGAAAAACTAACTCAGTATCTTTAGATACTGAAAAACAGTTGTATCTATATTGTCTTTTATGCTGTTAAATTTCAGCATTTTAATAGAAGAGTTACTAAAATTATGAAATACTAATGTCAAAATTTACAAAAGTGAATTAAATGTCATGGGACAGTATTACTAGTGTGAATGGTTTTCTTAGGTACAGTAATATGTATTAATACTTTATGAAGCAGTTATATTCATAAAGTGTTGAAATTACATAGTAGCATATAAAAAGCCACAGTGTTTAGTATTTATCAAATTTATAATTATATTTAATTACACTCTCATATTTAAAATTTCCTCCTCTTTATCTGTGTCATCAAAATATTTATCATCTAAAGATACTCACTTATGGTTAAAATGGTTTAAAAATATAATGCAATTCTTAAGTAAGGAAGGATGATGAATTTGGTGTTATGTTTTATCCTGACCTCATACCTACCGACTTTAGTGCTGGAATGAAATATGCATATGACGTTGTGATTTATCACAGTTTGGCTTTAAGTAGTCATTCTTCATTCTGTTTTTCACCATGGGTATTATTCATATGACCACAATGTTCCCTTTCGAAACATTTTTTGAAACGTATGGAATAATAAGTTTCTTTTTGTCTCACATTTGCAGAAGTTGAAAGTATTAGTTTTGTGCTTCTGTGAATATATGAAATGTAAATGATTCATTCGTTGGGGAGGATCATCATGTTTTCTGGTAGGAAAAAAAGTCGAGGAGGTTATGAAAGATGTTGAATACAATGTTGTTCCCTGCTTATACAGAGTTTAATTTACACCCCGTCTTTGGATTTCAGGTCACTATTGTGGGTCCCAAAGTAGATTTGACAAAGTCTAAGGTAGTTTCTGTCAGGAGTGTCCTTTAAACATCACACCTATTTAAAAGATACAGTCTATACTGTACTCCTGGAATTTTCAGGCTCATTTTGTCTCATAGGTTAGTCCTCAAAAGAAGCCAGTCTCCCTGGGGTTATTAAGACTTGATCTGACACTGTGATGGTCCATTCAAGGTTTTAAGCAGAGTTTCTGGGTCTTACTAAAACTTGTTTTTGGAAATGGAGAAACAAAGTAAATAGTTCCTGCTTGAGGGATGGAAGTATCAAATACCATGAATTTATTTTCCTGTTAAAAAATTAAAGAAATATTTTCATAAAAAGTTTTACTTTTAAAAGGTAAATGGCTAATTTAGCATTATTACATGATGTATGCGTGGATGAAGGGTGGAGAGGTGACTTGATGTGAATTAGTGTGTAGGATAAACTGGAATAATGTGTAGTTAAAGGAATGATTTTTTCTAGCCAACGAAGAAAGAAATCAACAAATTAATATCAATAGATAGCCATTAAATCAAATTAAGTGTGGTTTAATGTTTTCATAACTAGTCATTTGCATGGAAGTTTAGCCAATCAACTATGTACGTGTGAAAATCCATGAAAAATGAAATAGTAATTCGAAAGCAAAATAGTTATCAAGTGTTAAAATTAAGCTAGGTGTCCTTTTATTCCCCAGGGGCAATTTGGAGCTTTTGCTCCCCAATTACATTGTTATGTTCTTTTCCTCAAGGTCTAGTAAATTTGTGAAAACGGCCTTATTATTACACATTGGTTCAGTATTTGTTAGGGTATAAATATACACCATAACTTGGAGTTTTATGAAATAGTCTCTAAATAATTACATTTAAGATCATATCTGTAAAGCAATGTGAAACAAATTAAGGTATATTGACTGCAACTTAAAAATACTGAATCATTGTTACGGGAAGCTGTCTTTGAATTGTTCTGCTATTTCTATTTAAAGCTGAGAAACTTGTAGCTTATGGAATTTCTCAATAGTTCTGGTTCTATTTCCCCAAATGAGTGGTGGCAGTTTACTATGAGAAAAATAAATTGTGAAAGATCTTGGTTTTGTCTGAAAGTGACCAAAGTCTTTTCCTGAATATACTATTTATCTTTTTTTTTTCTTTTTTTTTTTTTGTGGGATGAACTCTCACTGTCTCCCAGGCTGAAGTTAAGTGGTGCGATCTTGGCTCACTGCAACCTCCACTTCCCGGGTTCAAGCAATTCTTGTCACTGCAACCTCCACTTCCCGGGTTCAAGCAATTCTTGTCTCTCAGTCTCCTGAGTAGCTGGGATTACAGGCACCCGCCACCATGCCTGGCTTTTCTTTTTTCTTTTCTTTTCCTTTCTTTTCTTTCTTTCTTTTTCTTTCCTTTTTTTATTTTTTGGAGAGAAAGGGTTTCATCATGTTGGCCAGGCTGGTCTCGAACTCCTGGCCTCAAGTGATCCACCCGCCTCAGCCTCCCAAAGTGCTAGGATTACAGGCGTTAACCACCACTCCCAGCTATGTATCCTAATAATTGTAAACTGAACCCATTTCTGCTAAATAGATTTTGAATAGAATTGAAAAAGTTTAACAACTCAGGATCCCAGGGACTTGTGTGGGTCTACCTCTTTCATTTAAGTGTTCAGCTTTACTTTAGGGAAGTCATGTAATTGTATAGCATCCTTGTAGTCTTCTGCTTAAGAGAAGCTTAGAAATTCATATTATAAGGATTTTAGTGGTATGGGACCGGCTTGTGTCTGTAGCAGATCTCCAAGGCCAGTTGAAAACCAAAAAAGAATTTTCAGATCTTTCTGTCTTTCATGTAGAAATATCTCCAGAGGCTGACTCTCTTTTCGGACTCAGCCCGCCTGCACCCAGGTGAAATAAACAGCCATGTTGCTCACACAAAGCCTGTTTGGTGGTCTCTTCACACGGATGCGCGTGACATTTTGGTGCCGTAACTCGGATCAGGGGACCTCCCTTGGGAGGTCAATCCCCTGTCCTCCTGCTCTTTGCTCTGTGAGAAAGATCCACCTATGACCTCTGGTCCTCAGACCCAACAGGCCAAGGAATATCTCACCAATTTTAAATCGGGTAAGCGGCCGCTTTTTTACTCTCTTCTTCAACCTCTCTCACTATCTCTTAACCTCTTTCTCCTTTCAATCTTGGCACCACTCTTGAATCTCTCCCTTCTCTTAATTTCAATTCCTTTCATTTTCTGGTAGAGACAAAGGAGACACGTTTTATCCGTGGACCCAAAATGCCGGCGCCGGTCACAGACTGGGGAAGGCAGCCTTCCCTTGGTGTTTAATCATTGCAGGGATGCCTCGCAAGTCCCACTTTTCTGGGGGATGGGCAAGCACCCCAACCCCTACCCTCCCTGTCTCTACCCCTTGTCTGCTTTTCTGGGGGAGGGGCAAGCACCCCGACCCCTTCTCTCCCTGTTTCTACCCCTTCTTGCTTTTCTGGGGGAGGGACAAGCACCCCAACCCCTTCTCTCCCTGTTTCTACCCCTTCTCTGCTTTTCTGGGGGAGGGACAAGAACCCCGACCTCTTATTTTTGTGCCCCCTCTTATTTTTGCACCCTGACCTCTTATTTTTGTGCCCCAATACCTTAGTTCCACACCCTGACCCCTTTCCCACTTTTCTGGAGAACAAGAACCCCTGAACTCCTTCTCTCTGTGTCTCTACTCTCTCTTTTATCTGGGCTTGCCTCCTTCACCATGGGCAACTTTCCACCCTCCATTCTTCCTTGTTCTCTGTAACCTGTGTTCTCAAGAACTTAAAACCTCTTCAACTCACACCTGATCTAAAACCTAAATGCCTTATTTTCTTCTACAATGCTACTTAACCCCAATACAAACTTGACAGTAGTTCCAAATAGCCAGAAAATGGCACTTTTGATTTTTCCATCCTACAAGATCTAAATAATTCTTGTCATAAAATGGGCAAACGGTCTGAGATGCCTGACGTCCAGGCATTCTTTTACACATTGGTCCCTCCCTAGTCTCTGTTCCCAATGCAACTCATCCCAAATCTTCCTTTTTTTTCTCCTGCCTGTCCCCTCAGTCCCAACCCCAAGCGTTGCTGAGTCTTTCTAATCTTCCTTTTCTACAGACCCATCCGACCTCTCCCCTCCTCGCCAGGCTGAGCTAGGTCCCAATTTTTCCTCAGCCTCCGCTCCCCCACCCTGTAATCCTTTTATCACCTCCCCTCCTCACACCTGGTCTGGCTTACAGTTTTTGGCTTACAGTTTCCTTCCACGACTAACCGTCCCCCACCTGCCCAGAAATTTCCTCTTAAAAAAGTGGCTAGAGCGAAATGCATAGTCAAGGTTAATGTTCCTTTTTCTTTATCCGACCTCTTCCAAATCAGTTAGCATTTAGGCTCTTTTTCATCAAATATAAAAAACCCAGCCCAGTTCATGGCCCGTTTAGCAGTAACCCTGAGACACTTTTCAGCCCTAGACCCTGAAAGGTCAGAAGGCTGCCTTATTCTTAATATGCATTTTATTTTATTACCCAATCTGCTCCTGACATTAAATAAAACTCCAAAAGTTAAATTCCGGCCCTCAAACCCCACAACAGGACTTAATGAACCTTGTCTTTAAGGTGTACAATAATAGAGGCAGCCAAGTAGCAACTTATTTCTGAGTTGCAATTCCTTGCCTCCACTGTGAGACAAACCTCAGCCACATCTCCAGCACACAACTCCAAACACCTGAACCGCAGCTGCCAGAGGTTCCTCTAGAACCTCCTCCCCCAGGAGCTTGCTGCAAGTGCCGGAAAGCTGGCCACTGGGCCAAGGAATGCCCGCAGCCCGGGATTCCTCCTAAGCTGTGTCCCATCTGAGCGGGACCCTACTGGAAATCAGACTGTCCAACTTGCCAGGCAGCCACTCCCAGAGCCCCTGGAGCTCTGGCCCAAGGCTCTCTGACTGACTCCTTCCCAGATCTTCTCGGCTTAGCAGCTGAAGACTGACGCTGCCCCATCGCCTCAGAAGCCTCCTGGACCATCGATGCTTTGGGTAACTCTTACAGTGGAGGGTAAGTCTGTCCCCTTCTTAATCAATACGGAGGCTACTCACTCCACATTACCTTCTTTTCAAGGTCCTGTTTCCCTTGCCTCCAAAACTGTTGTGGGTGTTGACGGCCAGGCTTCTAAACCTCTTAAAACTCCCCAACTCTGGTGCCAACTTGGACAACATTCTTTTATGCACTCCTTTTTAGTTATCCCCACCTGCCCAGTTCCCTTATTAGGCTGAGACATTTTAACTAAATTATCTGCTTCCCTGACTATTCCTAGGCTACAGCCACACCTCATTGCTGCCTTTTCCCCCAGTTCAAAGCCACCTTCACATCCTCCCCTCGTATCCCCCCACCTTAACCCACAAGTATAAGATATTTCTACTCCCTCCTTGGCAACTGATCATGCACCCTTTACCATCTCATGAAACCCAATCACCCTTACCCCACTCAATGCCAATATCCCATCCTGCAGCACGCTTTAAAAGGATTAAAGCCTGTTATCGCTTGCCTGCTACAACATGGCCTTTTAAAGCCTGTAAACTCCTCTTACAATTCCCCCATTTCACCTGTCCTAAAACCAGACAAGCCTTACAGGTTAATTAAAGATCTCTACGTCTTATCAACCAAATTGTCTTGCCTCTGCATCTCAAACATACTTTCTTTACTATTCCTTTACACCCTTCATCCCAGCCTCTCTGCACTCTTACTTGGACTGACCCTAACACCCATCAGGCTCAGCAAATTATCTAGGCTGTACTGCTGCAAGGCTTCACAGACAGCCCCCATTACTTCAGTCAAGCCCAAATTTCTTCCTCATCTGTTATCTATCTCGGCATAATTCTCATAAATACACACTTACTCTCCCTGCTGATCGTGTCTGGCTAATCTCCCAAACCCCAATCCCTTCTACAAAACAACAACTCCTTTCCTTCCTAGGCATGGTTAGTGCCGACAGAATTCTTACACAAGAGCCGGGACCGTGTACTGTAGCCTTTCTGTCCAAACAACTTGACCTTACCATTTTAGCCTAGCCCTCATGTCTGCGTGCAGTGGCTGCCACTACTTTAATACTATTAGAGGCCCTAAAAATCACAAACTATGCTCAACTCTCTACAGTTCTCATAACTTCCAAAATCTATTTTCTCCTCCCAACCATCGCTCAGGGCAATGCTTATGCTGATAAGTTACCTAAAAAAGCAGCTAGCTTCCAACTTCTATTCCTCAGGGCAGTTTTCCTCCTTCATATCGGCCACTCCCACCTACTCCCCTTGCTGAAACTTCCACCTATCAATCTCTTCCCACACAAGGCAAATGGTTCTTAGACCAAGGAAAATATCTCCTTCCAGTCTCACAGGCCCATTCTATTCTGTCGTCATTTCATAACCTCTTCCATGTAGGTTACAAGCCGCAAACCTGTCTCTCAGAATCTCTCATTTCCTTTCCATCATGGAAATCTATCCTCAAGGAGATCACTTCTCAGTGTTCCATCTGCTATTCTACTACCCCTCAGGGATTGTTCAGGCCCCCTCCCTTTCCTACACATCAAGCTCCAGGATTTGTCCCTGCCCAGGACTGGCAAATTGACTTTATTCACATGCCCCGAGTCAGAAAACTAAAATACCTCTTAGTCTAGATAGACGCTTTCACTGGATAAGTAGAGGCCTTTCCCACAGGGTCTGAGAAGGTCACTATGGTCATTTCTTCCCTTCTGTCAGACATAATTCCTGAATTTGGCCAGTTTTGCCTCCTACAGGGTCTCTTCTTCCTCTGTGGATCCTCTACCTACATGTGTCTACCTGCTAATTGGACGGGCACATGCACACTAGTTTTCCTTACTCCCAAAATTCAATTTGCAAATGGGACCAAAGAGCTCCCTGTTCCCCTCATGACACCGACATGACAAAAAAGAGTTATTCCACTAATTCCCTTGCTGGTCAGTTTAGGACTTTCTGCCTCCACTATTGCTCTCGGTATTAGAATAGCAGGCATTTTAACCTCTGTCATGACCTTCCGTAGCCTGTCTAATGACTTCTCTGCTACCATCACAGACATATCGCAAACTTTATCAGTCTTTTATCTGCCCAAGTTGACTCTTTAGCTGCAGTTGTCCTCCAAAACCGCTGAGGCCTTGACTTACTATATTCTTAAATGAAGAGTATTGTTTTTACCTAAATCAATCTGGCCTGGTATATGACAACATAAAAAACTCAAGGACAGAGCCCAAAAACTTGCCAACCAAGCAAGTAATTACGCTGAACCTCCTTGGGCACGCTCTAATTGGGCGTCCTGGGCCCTCCCAATTCTTAGTCCTTTAATACTCGTTTTTCTCCTTGTTTTATTCGGACCTTGTATCTTCCGTTTAGTTTCTCAATTCATCCAAAACCGTATCCAGGCCATCGCCAATCATTCTATACGACAAATGTTTCTTCTAACGACCCCACAATATCACCCCTTACCACAAAATCTTCCTGCAGCTTAATCTCTCCCACTCTAGGTTCCCATGCCGCCCCTAATCCCGCTTGAAGCAGCCCTGAGAAACACCGCCCATTCTCTCTCCGTACCACCCCCAAAAAATTTTTGCCGCCACAATAGTTCACACTATTTTGTTTTATTTTTCTTATTAATATAAGAAGGCAGGAATATCAGGCCTCTGAGCCCAAGCCAAGCCATCGCATCCCCTGTGACTTGGATGTACACGCCCAGACGGCCTGAAGTAACTGAAGAATCACAAAAGAAGTGCAAATGCCCTGCCTCGCCTTAACTGATGACATT
>NW_012110608.1:102554-103419 GCF_000951045.1 Mandrillus leucophaeus | reverse complement strand
GCCCCTGGAACTCTGGTCCAAGGTTCTCTGACTCCTTCCCAGATCTTCTCGTCTTAGTGGCTGAAGACTGACACTGCCCCATCGCCTCAGAAGCCTCCTGGACCATCACAGACGCTTTGGGTAACTCTTACAGTGGAGGGTAAGTCCGTCCCCTTCTTAATCAATATGGAGGCTACCCACTTTGCTCACACAAAGCCTGTTTGGTGGTCTCTTCACACGGATGCGCGTGACATTTTGGTGCCGTAACTCGGATCAGGGGACCTCCCTTGGGAGGTCAATCCCCTGTCCTCCTGCTCTTTGCTCTGTGAGAAAGATCCACCTATGACCTCTGGTCCTCAGACCCAACAGGCCAAGGAATATCTCACCAATTTTAAATCGGGTAAGCGGCCGCTTTTTTACTCTCTTCTTCAACCTCTCTCACTATCTCTTAACCTCTTTCTCCTTTCAATCTTGGCACCACTCTTGAATCTCTCCCTTCTCTTAATTTCAATTCCTTTCATTTTCTGGTAGAGACAAAGGAGACACGTTTTATCCGTGGACCCAAAATGCCGGCGCCGGTCACAGACTGGGGAAGGCAGCCTTCCCTTGGTGTTTAATCATTGCAGGGATGCCTCTCTGATTACTCACCCACGTTTCAGGGTTGTCTGACCACGCTGCAGGGACGCCTGCCTTGGTCCTTCACCCTAAGCGGCAAGTCCCACTTTTCTGGGGGATGGGCAAGCACCCCAACCCCTACCCTCCCTGTCTCTACCCCTTGTCTGCTTTTCTGGGGGAGGGGCAAGCACCCCGACCCCTTCTCTCCCTGTTTCTACCCCTTCTTGCTTTTCTGGGGGAGGGACAAGCACCCCAACCCCTTCTCTCCCTG
>NW_012110608.1:67849-98969 GCF_000951045.1 Mandrillus leucophaeus | reverse complement strand
AAAAAAAAAAAAAAAAATTCTTCAGAACACTCCATGTATTAAGAAAAATTGATTGGCTCTTCATGTATTAAACAAATATTTACTGAGCACTGTGATAGGTAATAGGAATAAATGGCGAACAAAAATGATGCAATTCCTGTTTTTCACTGAGCTTATAGTATAGATGATGTAAAAGCAGAGAGCAATAGTAAATCATCACAATCTAACATTAGGGATATGAGAAGTACAAGCATGCAGCTCTAGATCATTCCACACTGGTAGTTCTGTCTGCTTGTTCTGTTCATAATCTAGTCTGAATCTTGTATCCAGGACTATTTTGTTGGTGTACACCAGTGTGGCTCTAATGGCCATTAAACAAGTTGAACTCTTTCCATAGCAGCTGATATGAAGCTGCTGCCCCAACCCTCCAAATCCTCCCATCATGAGAATCTTGGCAACTCTGGCTTCTCCCTCTGATCCTTTGTATCTTCTCATGATCCAGCATCTACACAGGCAAACATGGAGCCTCTAGTACTCAGCTCCAATACTACCTGTGGTACTTCCTGTCCCTATGAGTTGTTAAATATTTCAAGTCTCATTTCTGCTTGTATGTACTTCATTATTGAGATACCCGTTTCAAAATCCTGCTCAATATCACTAGTATCCCTAGGCTTGGGCCCCACTTTTTTCACACAGTTTCTAAGTAAATGAAGACCTATTCCGGAACCTCAAACTTTGACTGGCTTTCCTCACTTTTACTCACCTTTCTTGATTCTCTTTTGCTTTGTTTTCAATCTTTATTGCTGTGTGCTTCTTTAAGGCCACTTGCTTCTTGATATACTGTACAAATGCAGGTTGACATGGAATTATTTATTGCCTGACACCTGTTGACCAAATTGAGATACTAAGTGATCTGAGAGGACCACATTTTGGATACTGGATATTGATTATCCTGAGCATTTATTCCTGATTTATATATCATCTAAAACTTAAAAACTACTGATAGTGCATTGTGCTTCATAAAAGAAGGTATTTCTGTTTCAAACACTTATACTTTAAGGCTCAACCATAAAAAAGTGTCCATGCCCTGAAAAAACCTGTCTATGTGAAGTTTTCTAAATGAGCTTTGCCCATGAACTGACAATATTATTACCTATTAAATGCCTGTCTGTTTAGCAGGGAGTGTGCTGCTATTATTCATTGTCATTCAATGATAATAACAGTTACCATTTGGAATATCTATTATGTGGTATGCACTCTACTAGGAGCTTTATTCACATTATCTCAATTATTTCAACAACCTTATTATATTATTACCCCTATTTTAGACAGGAGGAAATTAAAGTTGAGAAAAGTTAAAAATTTGTCCAAGATTATGCAGCTCATCAGAATCAGTATTCAAATGAAGATATTTTGACATCAGAACCTCTGCTGTTAACTAGGGTTGCCAGATCTATCAAATAAAAATACAGGATACTCGGTTAAATTTGAATTTCAGATAATCAACAAATTACATTTTAGTATAAAGTATGTCCTCATGCAATATTTGGGACACACTAATACTAAAACATTATTTCATTATTAATCTGAAGTCCAAACTTAACTGGGCATCCTCGTAACCCTACCTTAAAAACTGCCCTATACTTTTCCCGGGGTTATTTAAAACAAAACAAAACAAAACAAAACAAAACAAAAAAAACCCAGAGAGAATGTGGAAGATAGAAAGGGAGTAGTTGAGCAGAACCTGAAGGCAGTTGGTAGAGAATTGACGGATCCAATGAAGGAGGAAAAGACCAATAATTCTGGAGACTACAAATACAAGGTACCATTTTATAGAGTCATTACCTTGAAGGAGAGCTGGGGAGAACGATTTGTCTTCTAGGAACTCTGTTGCCTACTAGAGATTTTTTTTTTCCTGTGTTAGGTGTGTGGAGACATCCCTGTTTCAATCCTGTTAAACAAGTGAATCATGTAATGAAACAGGTGGAAAGAGGGCTGGAAAGAGCAAAGAATGCATAATGGGAATATTTATGTTTTAATAATGTTCCAATTCAGCACTCACTAACTGCCTGACAAGACACACTGTTTCTCCCAGTCTCAATCTCCTCATCTGGAAAATGAGGATAGCAACACTTGCCCCAACTATATCACAGGAATTTTATGAAAATTAAAGGGAGGTGAGAAGACTTGGTAAGTGGTAAAACATTCTACTAATATAAATCCTTTTAAACATCAGCAAAATTCTAACAAATTAATTAATCATCATGTTCAAGATTGGGATGGGGGAAATATTTATTTTTGCCAACCTAAAAAACACTTTGAATAAATCCCTTCTGATTACTTAATAGGACCATCTGAAAGTAAAATAAGAGATGAGAGTCCACACAAGTTGCTACAGTTTACTGCTGGGAGTGACAGACTTGTGTGTTCTACAGGAATATATGAAGAGAAAGATTTCTCTGGTTGTTTCCAAATGTTTGAGAAACTTCATAGCATTTTGATTTAAAGTAACATTTCTGAAAATAAATATTTCTGATAAAGCAGGAAATTTAAGCTGGATGATTTCTAATGAGAAATCATATTGTAAACACTGGATGAGAGAAACATAAACTTTTAAGTTTAGTTCACAGTACTTTCTATTACATTAAAGTGTAGAGAGACTGGTGCAAACCTTTGTGGAAGAGTTATGGTAGGTTTCAGCAGCAAAGTCTATAGCTATAGAAGTTTACTTTTCTAAGTGAATGTAATATTGGCAAAGCTTAGGATATGACCTAAAAGAGAGAACTGACTCCATACTGTCAAGGAAGTGTGACAGCAGGATTGTATAATTGGTAAAATTTGACTTCTAGCTTCCCCATCCTAGATCCTTTACCTAATAATAATAATAATAATAATAGTAATAAAGTTATAAATAACAGAGGCTTTATCATTGTAATAGATAATTCACTACCTTATAAGGATAATTCGCTCACCTTATAACATGAGGACAAAATGGATAGTGTAAGTCAAGGGTCTCATACGATGTTTGATTCCCCTTAAAGACTCAATAAATTGTCAGTGTCATTGTTATTTTTATTATATTTGTCATTATTCCCATATTATATATGAAGAAATTGAGATGTGTTCCATCTTGAGACTTGAGCTACTCAATAATTCAGTTTTTCCATAATCAAAAGCTCATGCCCAGATAAAAGTCATTTCTAATTGAGTGTAACTATGTCAATGTTCTTTCTCCCAGAAGGGTCTGCCTTATAAACCTAAATTCTCCATGTGTAACAACAGGTTCTATTCTCTGAAAAGGGCATTCAGGCTTCAGCTAGCAATGGTACGGGATGAGAATTTGAGTCTCCCATGCTAGTTTCTCAAAATTCCACTACCTGTATAACTCTGAACCTGCTTAGGTCTTAAATCAGTCCTATGGGGGTAATAGTGTTAGTACCATTCATTAGGCACTTTATGACTTGAGGCTCAGGAGGATGGGGGTAGAGGGTATGAAAGCAATAGCAAAAGATCTAATAGAGGCCAAATAAAGGAAGTATTTATCGTGAAGATCTTTGGAAGATCTTTGTTTTCTAATCGTAGATACTTCAGAGTTCTAGGACATCATAGATATAAAGTCCCATATTCCAGACTAAATTTATTCTTAAAAATCCAGGAAACTAAATCTCTGTTTTCTTTCTGTCTTTCTGTCATACACACACACACACACACACACACACACACACACACACACACGAAGTAGCCCACTACATAAAACAGGCATTGGAAGAGGAAGAGTTGCTCTGATTGAAAGAGGGAGAATAAAGATTCTGCTCCCTCTTACCATATTCAGGTAGCCATTGAGGGGAATCCTTAAATAACAGTTTGAATATTATTGGTCTAATACAACCTTCTTATAGATGAAAAAAAAAAAAAATCCCCAAAGAGAGGGAATGAAATTTCCCAAGTAGTTAGTGAGTGACCAAACTGGCATTGGTGCCTATGTCTTCTGATTCCCAGTCTAGTTTTCTTTTTGCTTTTTAAATTGAAGTACCAGGCATTTATATGCTAGCAATGTGATGATTTCATAGAGCTATACTGCTTCTTTATCATTTTGAGAACAGAATATAACCGTCATCATTAACGTCATTATTAGCATCATCACCAGCAGCTGTAAGAAAGTTTATCCTGTGGCATGCATGCCAAAAATGTTTGCATGCTTCTGTCTAGTGGCAGAACTTGCTTCCAAATGGTGCCATAAACTGCTGCTCCAGGCCTCCAAGCACCACAGGGACCAGTTGTCACATAATCACTGGCAGTCACTCATCATTTCGCATCTCCCATCCCATCCATTATTCTTAATGGATCCGTAGATCCATTAAGAATAAATGTTGAGGTATTTTATATGATGTGATTATTATGTTTTCCATGCCTATATCAAAGCATCTCATGTACACCGTAATTATATACATCTACTAAGTATCCAAAAAATTAAAATTAAAAAAATAAAAGAATAAATGTTTTTACACTCTGTGTTTTGTAAATGTATTCTATTTGGGGAGGGGAGAATTTTTTTTTTCAAAGAGAAATAATAACATTGGATGTGATCATTTTCCCATTGTTTTAATTTTACTGACTGAGCAGTGGTGATGAAATAATCAAAATGAGCAATAAAGAGTTCATACAATGAATGGAAAGACTACTGAAACGCAGTGACTATAGAATCTCCCTAAGAGGAAAGAAAAGCCATTAAAAATGAATCTGACGGCCATTATTTGTTTGAATAAACAGTTAAACATTTTCTCTCTTCTCTCTTGCCACTTCAGACCATTAAAACTGCTTTTTAATATATAAATATATATCAGACATCCATTTCAGCAATGCTAACATCCAAACAAAGAATAACAAAATAAATTGTTATACCCAGACCATTTGTTCCCCAAAGAAGACCACCAGAGTCCAGAGTCAAAGCCAAGTGGCAAGGATCTTTACTACAAGTTCGAACTTGGTCCCTCCCTTCCATAGCATACAAGAGGGCCTCGAACAATGCGAGTGCTTGCTTTTTATAGCCCGATGTAAACAGGATATGTAAAGTTACAGGGAACAAGGTAATTCTCTCAGTTACTGCATTACAATTGGTTAACATTATACATTTAGCATTCCTTATCGGAGATCTCCCAGGTGATGTTTTTCTGAAGTTTGAAAGAAATATGGAGGAATGTGTTTGTGCTGGGCTCAGGAAGTTGGGAGATATATGGGGGATGTGCCTCATTCCTTTCAAAATCTCATTACCTATCACATTTAGTAATCTAGATGTTCCAGACTGTGAGAACTGATAGCTGACTGATACAGAGCAGTGGCTGAACTAGTCAGTGTGAAGAACCCTAAACAAATACAAATCACAGGAAGGACTAGACATTTTTATATGATCTACAGAAAAATAACATGTTTATAGAGTGGTAGATTTCTTACAGCTCATTTCTCAACATGGGATCTACCTCAGAAACACATGAGAAACTTCTCTGAGATAAACTTTATTGGCCTTATCCCTGATCTACTAAACTTGACTTTGAGGTTTGGACTTGGAAAAGTTATCTGGTTTCTAATACAGAAATTTGGTGAAGAACTTCTGACCTAGATCAACTCCTTCACTGTAAAGATAAGGACATTTAGAGGAAGAAAGAGTAAATGACTTGCTGAAAGTAACTTATTTTTTTTTTTTTTTCCTTTTTACCTGTATCCATGAACAATGAATGTTGGAGCATGAGGGAAGTAAGTGGTACAGGAGGGTTCCCCTATTGGAGGGAGTTGCATATTCTAAATGGGAAGATAAGATTAGGAAACATTAAACAGGTAGAAAATAATTCAAGACAATTAATTCTTTTCCTGAAGAGGTTGGATGCCTAGGTGAGGACCTGGGAGACCCAATATTGAAGGACGTAGATGGATACAGGGTCATCCACCCTTGCTTTGCAGAATCTCACATACAAAATTATGGGAAAGATTAGACTCTGTTGAAGTGTAATGTGACTTGAAAATGCAGGTGTGGTTTTTATGCTTTTTTTTAAAAAAAATGTATTTTAGGTACAGGAGTACATGTGCAGGTTTGTTATGTAGGTAAACTGTGTGTCATGGAAATTTGTTATACAGATAGTTTCATCACTAGGGTAATAAATGTGATAACCAATAGGTATTTTTTTGTGATCCTCTCTCTCCTCCCACTCTCCACCCTCAAGTGGGCCCCAGTGTCTGCTGTTTCTCCCCTGGTATCCATGTGTTCTCATTGTTTAGCTCCCACTTATAAGTCAGAACATGCACTATTGGTTTTTTGTTCCTGTATTAGTTTGCTTAGGATCATGACCTCCAGCTCTATCCATATTGCTGCCAAGGAAATGATCTCATTCTTTTTCATGGCTGCATAGTATTCACTCGTGTATATGTATCACATTTTCTTAATCTAGTCCACTGTTGATGGACATTGGGGCTGATTTTATGTCTTTGTTATTGTGGAGAGTCATGCACACATACACGTGCTTGTGTCTTTATGATAGAATCATTTATATTCCTTTGGTTATATACCCAGTAATGAGATTGCTGGGTTGGAAGGTAGTTCTGTTTGTAGCTCTTTGGAGAATTGCCACACTGATTTCCACAATGGTAGAATTAATTTACACTTCCACCAACAAAATAAGCGTTCCCTTTTCTCCACAAAAAGGTGGTACGTGTATATTTCTAAAAGAAGACTGTTGTTTCTACATAAATGAATCAGGGCTTGTGGAGGACCGGGTCCAACAGTTACGCAAGTTAAGCACTGAAGTAAAAACACGGCAGTTTGCTTCAGCTGCAGACCAATGGTGGAATTCCTCTATGTTTTCTCTGTTAGCCCCCTTCCTTGGACCCCTGCTAAGTCTACTATTTCTGCTTACCGTAGGACCTTGTGTTGTTAACAAAATTTTACAATTTATTAGAGATAGATTTGACACCGTACAACTCATGGTCCTCAGAGCCCAATACCAACCTGTAAACGCTGAAACAGAATCAGACTTATAAGACCCAAGATTGGCTCTAAAGATACCTGAAAAGAAGGGGGGAATGAAAGGAGCTGGGCACATTCCTCAGCCCCGGGCTCAAAACTCCCTGAGCCTAGCACAGACACATCCCATCCTCCCATCCCACCACCATATATCTCTCAAACTCCCTGAGCCCAGTATAAACACCACCTGGAAAGTCTCCGATAAGGAGACAGCCGTTCAAGGCTACTGAAAGCGCGGGAGCCAAAAGAATTTCTTTGTTCCCCTGCAACTTTCGGGCTATAAAAAGCAGACGCTCGCATTGTTCGGGGCCCTCTTGTATACTGTGTAAAGGAGGGACCAAGTTCGAACTTGTAGTAAAGATCCCTGCCGCTTGGCTTTGACTCTGGACTCTGGTGGTCTTCTTTGGGGAACAAACAGTCTGGGCATAACAATTTCCACAATGGTAGAATTAATTTACACTTCCACCAACAAAATAAGCGTTCCCTTTTCTCCACAACCTCGCCAACATCTGTTGTTTTTTGACTTTTTAATAATAGTCGTTCTGACCTGTGTGAGATGGTATCTCATTGTGGCTTTGATTCGTATTTCTCTAATGTTTAGTGATATGGAGTAATTTTTCATATGTTTGTTGGCGGCATGTATGTTTTCTTTTGAAAAGTGTCTGGTAATGTCCTTTGCCCACTTGTTAATGGGGTGGTTTGGGGGTTTTTGGTAAGTTTGTATAAGTTCCTTATAGTTTCTGGATATTAGACCTTTGTCGATTGCACAGTCTGCAAATATTTTCTGCCACTGTGTAGGTTGTTTGTTTATGCTCTTGATAGTTTCTTTTGCTGTGCAGAAGCTCTTTAATTAAATTACATTTGTCAATTTTTGTTTTGTTGCAATTGCTTTGGTGTCTTCATCATGAAATCTTTGCCAGGTCCTATATCCAGATTGATATTTCCTAGGTTATCTCCCAGGATTTTTACAATTTTAGGTTCTACATTTAAGTCTTCAATCCATCTTGCATTGATTGTTGTATGTGGTGTAAGGTAGGGGTCTAGTTTCAATCTTCTGCATATGGCTAGCCAATTATCCCAGCACCATTTATTGAATGGGGAGTCCTTTGTTCTTACAATTTTTCACACGTAGAATAAATATTAAAAGTACCCTATGAAAAGTCTATAAAAGGCTTAACCTGAGCAAGCAAGCCATTTTCTGGCTTCATCTTTAGCATTCATTACACACAATGCAAAAACCTTTGGATGATCCCCCCAAAATCTCATACTAAATACCCTTAAAACATATGAGACAAGTAACGTACCTAATTGTAATGGATGTGATCCAAAATGGTGCAAGACTTGTTAAAGAAGCATAATGGAAGAGAAATAAAACTATGTGCTGTTTTTCTATGAGTAAAGCAGTGTTGTCTTCCTTTAGGAAGAAGTGTCTAGTGCAGAAGAGAAAGAAAAGGATGTTGGAGTCTCATGTGTGGAAAGAACAACTAATTACAGGAATAGCTCCTCAGCTGGAAGGGACAGAAGAACATAGTTCTAAGGAACAGGTACAGAAGCCAGAAAGAAGGCTTTTCTGAGAGAATTTTACAAAGTAATCAAGAAAATAATGATAAAGTTGTGAATAATTATTTTAGATTTCCTGCTCTCCATTTAAACTTAGACTGATTTGGACCGGTTAGCTTTTTAAGGTTTCTTTTTCAGCTCTATTATTATCAAGGGAGGCAGTAGAGAAAAAAGAACACCAGATGTGAGGTCAGATTAATCAGGCTTACACTATAGATTGCCTATTATCAGAGCTTTTGGGAGTCACTGCCTCATCTGTAAAATCAGGTTACTACTTTTGCTACTTATACCTCAAATGAATACTGTGAAAATTATATATGTATATATATATATATAAATATATACTCTGCATATAAAAATATATAATATGTATATATACTCTGCATATATAATATGTATGTATAATGTGTTTGGAGATGCTTTGTAAACCAACAGTAAAGTCTGTACAAATGTTAAAATATTATTCATTCAGTTTTTTAAACTTTCTTTCCCTCCTGCAAATTCCAAAGTTTCTTAAGTTTCTTGTGACTCATTCGAGAGATTGAAGTAAATATAATGGTAGTAACAATAGTAATGATAATAATAATAATGTAACATTTATTGAGTGCTTATTATGTGTCAAGCAACATTTGTAGGTGATTTACCAAAAATAACTAATTTAATCTATGTGATGGAAAATTATATTTGAGGTTACAATTTTCTTTGGACACCAGAAAACAGATTCTACGTTGTTGTCTTAGTCTTCTGGGGCTCCTATAATAAAATAACATAGATGGATGGCTTAAACAACAGACACGTATTTTCTCACAGTTGTGGAGGCTAGAAGCCCAAGATCAAGGTGGGAGATTCCGTTCTTGGTAAGCCCTCTTCCTAGCTTTCAGACAGCCACCTTCTCATTGTATGTTCATGTGGTGGAGAGAGCTCTGGTCACCTTCTCTTCTTATAAGGATACTAATCACATCATGAGGACCCTACCCACCCGATCTCATCTAACTCTAATTACCTCCCAAAAGTTCTGCTTCTGAATATATCATATTGTTGGGTATAATTATAACATATAAATTTAGAGGAGATACACTCAGTCCTTAGCAGCTGGAAATGAAGATGTTAGGTTATGCTATAGTACTGACTAACTTCCAGAGATGTTGTTACTGAAGACACCCCCAAATATGCTAATCTTCATCAAGCATCCTATTTTCTCATGAGAGTCTCCTATCTTCCAGAGGGTTTATGCAAACACTCTTACCATAATTGTTCTTTCACTTCTAGTCCATTGATGCCTCCGACTTTTTCCTTTATGGTAGCCTCCTTCTATTTTCACTTTCCTCCTCATCTATTTCAGATTTCATGAACCATTTATTTCAATAACTATCTTGACAAACAGGCACTACTTGTGAAAAGGTGGTTTGTTGTATTGGTTTTCTCCTAAATTCCTTTATAACCCGCTGCTTTTGTGTAAGACAGGGAAAGATAAGGGTGCTTGATCTGTGTTTAATGTGTGTCTTAGCCTCTACACTATGACTGCCGTGTTTCCTGTTACAACTTCCAGGCCCAGCACGGTGTCTGTTACATATTTATCAAAGGAATAAATAAATTATTCAGACCAGAATGAAGACCAGCTTATAGGCATTCGAGATAGATTTTGGATCATTGAAACAAATATTTTAACATTTAGAACAGTCCAAAATAGAATGGGCTGCATTGTGAATTCTGAATTTTTATGTCACTGAAGATATTCAGGGAGGGCGCAGGTACAGTTAAGGAGAGTGCATGAGACAAGGTGTTTTATGAAGTCTTATCCAATCCTGGATTCTGTTATCTGGAAATAAAACTTGAATAAGGGATTGGAAGTTCATTCATGAAAGAAGAAAATATGAGTAGTTTTTGATTATACATTTAAATTTAATAGTAAATTTTTAAAATTTGTTCTATTGTATTAATATAATTTATACAGGAATTGTGACTTTCATAAGCCATTTATTCAAGTGTTCCAAAAGTCATTATTTTTCTATAACCAAACTTAATTTCACCTTTGAGTTTTGAGTCCACCTAGTGGCTGAAATTTGGTATTAATCAATTCTGGGTAAGCTCAAGTAACTTTAAGGTTTCTCAGTTATTTTTGGGTTCAAATTCAGTCTAACAAGAGCTTGTCCTCACCTCATCCTCTTTCCCCAGTGTGGCATATACATTTCCAGCTGCTCAAATAGTATCATGGCATCTGCAAGGAGGCACTTAGTCATTAATGTCTGTCTGTACTGGCATCTGCTAAAGCATGGAAATCCATCTCTCTTTAGCTAATGTTTCCCCTATGTTAGAATCTGCATAGATGGCTTCAATTACATATTTTATTTGCCCAAACTACACTTCACCTAATCCCCCACCCTCTGCAGTATTTACTTCTCAAAATCAAAATCACAACCCGTCAGGATTTCTCTCTTTTTCCCTCCCTCCTTCTCCCATCCCCTCTCTTGTTGTACTTCATCATTTTTTGCTAGTATGAGAAAATATAACTACCCCTGTATCTTGCTGTGCCATGTGAAGTTCCCTCCATCCCTGCTAACATGTTGATGCCAGGAACCTCTGGGAAGCTACTGTCTTCCAGGATTCTAAGTCTAAAGAAGGACGCATGCTTCCTCATTTTTCAGATGTTCTGTTCTCAGAGCCCTTTCTAAGAAACCATAACTGGAATAGGACTGTATTATTATCTGTGATGCTTCACCTCCTTAGTCTAGTCTATGAACCTCATAGGTGGAAATATGCCTCTTATGCCAGCTTCTATTATTCTCAACATTTTTTTTTTTTTTTTTTTTTTTTTTTTGAGACAGGGACTCAATCTGTTGCTCAGGCTGGAGTGCAGTGGCATGGGGTGATCATGGCTCACTGCAGCCTCAACCTCCCTGGCTCAGGCGATTCTCTCACCTCAGTCTCCCATATAGCTGGGACTACAGGCATGTGCCAGCACATTGGGCTACATTTTTTAATTTCTTTTTTTTTTTTTTAATAAACAGGGGTTTTCACCATGTTGCCCAGGCTGATCTGTAACTCTTGGGCTCAAGGGATCCTCCCTCCTCTGCCCCTCAGAGTGCTGGGATTATAGGCATGAGCCACCGGGCACAGCCAAGACTATTATTTATAGTATAATTTTGGCTACAGATGCCCAGAATATTTTTTAATAACAGATTTATAATTCACACACCATAAATTACATCTGTTTTGCTTTAAAATGTACAATTTTTGTTTGTACATTTTTGTTTCATTTGTTTTTTAGTATAGTCACAAAGTTGTGCAATCATCACCACTATCTAATTTCAGAACATTTTTGTTAACCCAAAAATAAACTCCATGCTCATTAACAGTCAGTTCCTATTACTCTCTCCTCCAAGTTCTTGTCAATTACTAATCTACTTTCTGTTTCTGTGAATTTGTGTTTCCTGGACACTTCATATAAATTGAATCATGAAATAAATGGCCATTTGTGACTGGCTTCTTTCATGTAGTATAATGCTTTCAAGTTTCATCCATGTTGTAGCATGTTATAAGTACTTCATTCTTTTTATGGCTGAAAAATACTTCGCTATATGAATATACAAAATTTTGTTTACCCATTTATTGGTTGTTGAGCATTTTGATTTTTAACTGTTTTTTGGTTATTATAAATAACGTAGTTATGAACATCTGTGTAAAAGTTTTTGTGTGGGGATATGTTTTCATTTATCTTGGTTATATATATATAAGTGAAAATGCTGGGTTCTATGGTAACTGCTATGTTTAACTTTTTGAAGAAATGCCAAATTGGTTTTCCCGGAATGCCACCATATTCCATTCCAATCAGCAATGTTGGAGCATTCTAATTTTTCTATTTTATCATCATTTGTTATTGTCCATTTTTTAATCATAGCTATTCTAGTCAGTCTGAAGTGATATCTCATGGTGTTTTGATTTGCATTTCCCTGATGACTAATGATGTGGAGCATTTTTTTCATGTGCTTGTTAGCCTTCTGCATATCTTTTCTGGAAAAATATCTGAAAATTCTTTGCTTACTTTTAAATTGAATTTTTTGCCTTTTTGTGGTTGGGTAGTAATAGTTCTTCACATGTTCTGGATACTATACTTTTATCAGTTATATAATTTCTAAATATTTTCTCCTATTCTATGGATTATATTTTCACTGTCTTGATCATGTCCTTTTACATACAAAATTATTTAATTTTGAAGTTCGATGTATATATTTTTCTTTGATTACTTGTGCTTTGTAATATCTAACAAGGCTTTGCCAAATCCAATGTAACAAAGTTTGCACTTATGTTTTCTTCTGAGTGTTTTATCATTTTAGTGCCTATATTTAGGTCTATGATTCATTTTGAGTAAATTTTTGTTTATGGTATGAAGTAGGAGTCCACCTTCCTTGTTTTGCATGAGAATATCTAATTGTTAAGGTACTATTTGCTGAAAAGACTATTCTTTCCTCAGTAACTTGTCCTGGCATCCTTGTTGAAAATCAATGTACCTTAAATATGAAGGCTTTATTCTTATATTCTTAATTCCATTTCATTGAGCTATATGTTTCTCTTTATGCCAGTACTATGTAGTCTTGATTGCTTTAGTTTAGTAGCAACCTTTTAAAATCATAAAGTATAAATCCTTTACCTTTTTCTTCTTTTCCAAGATTGTTTTGACTATTCTTTTTTCAGTGTTAATTAATAAAGTTTTATTAGGACACAGCCATGTCTATTTCTTTACATATTGTCTATGGCTGCCTTCATGCTACAAAGACAGAGTTGGGTACTTGAAATGGAGACTATGTAACTTACAAAACTAAAGGTACTTACTCTCTAGTCCATTACAAACATAATTTGCTGGCTTCTGTTCTACAAATATATTTCTTCCAAGGCTATAGACTACATAGTTTTTAAGTGTTCAAATTTACTATCTTACAGTTCTGTAAGTTAGAGATCTGACACAAGTCTCACTGGGCCAAAATCAAGGTGTTAGCTGGACTGTGTTCCTTCTGAAGACTCTAAGAGATAATTTATTTTGTTGTCTTTTCAAGCTTCTAGAGCTGCCACATTCCTTGTCTCATGGCTTCATCCTTCATTTTCTTCTTTTATTTTTAATTTTTAAAAATTTACCATCATTGCCATTTTAAGTATACAGTTCAGTGGCAATAAATACACTTATGTCCTTTTTTTGTCCCCTCTTATTCCACTCCCTTCTCCTCTTCTGGCCTCTGGTAATCGATAGTCCATTTGCTACCTCCATGAGATAAACTTTTTTAGTTCCTCTATATGAGTGGGAATGTGCAGTATTTGTCTTTCTGTGCTTGCCTTACTTCACGTAACATAATGGCCTCCAGTTCCATCGATGTTACTGCAAATGACAGGATTTCATTCTTTTTTTATGACTGAATAAATATTCCATTGTTTTTGTATCACGTTTTCTTTATCCATTCATCCACTAATGGGCACTTAGGTTAATTCTATATTTTGACTATTGTGAATATTGCTGTTTTGATTATTCTGAGTCCCGTGCACTTCCATATAAATTTAAGGATCATCTGGTCAATTTCTTAAAAAAAAAAAAAAAAAAAAATGCTATCCAGGATTTTGATATGGATTGCCATTCATTTTGTGGAGTATTGGCATGTTAACATCATTACACTTTCTAATCCATGAATGAGCTATTGACTTTTTCTTTATTTGGGTCTTTAAAAATTTCTTCGAAAATGTTTTGTTATTTTCAGAAAATAAGTTTTGAAATTCTTCCATTAAATTAATTCTTATTCTTTTATTTTTTATAATATTATACATAGAATCTCTTTGTTAATTTTATCTCCAGATTATTCACTGCTAATGTAGAGAAACACAATTTTTTTTTAATATTGGTCTTGTATTCTGCAATCTTGTTGAAGTTCAATTTTGTTCAAATTGTTTGATAGTTTTAATTATTATTTGCTGGATTCCTTAGGATTTTCTACTTACAACATACTGTCATCTACAAATAGAGGTAGTTTTACTTCTTATTTACAAGCTGTATTACTTTATTTTTTTTTTCTTAGTCAAATTGTCCTGGCTCAAATATACCTGTTTTTTGGCATATGGTATATTGCATTTCCTTATCATCTTTTCTATTTTTATAAGTTCAGTAGAAATGTACCCCCTTTTATTCCTAATGTTAGCAGTTTGCATCTTTCCTTTTTTTCTCTGTCCATGTTGATAAAATTTGGCCCTGTTTCTTGATGTTTTCAATGAGCAAACATTTGAGTTTGTCGATTTTTCTCTATTGTTTTTATTCTCTATTTCATTTATTTATACTAATATTTATTATTTCCTCCTTCTCTTCTTCTCTTGGTTTGGATTTAGATTGTTTTCCTATTTTTAATTCTTAAGGTGGAAGGTTAAGGTATTTGTTTGAGATCTTTATTGTTTTTGGAATATTAAAATGAAGCCTTTCCTTTAAGCTTCAGATTTCACTGTGTCTTAATTTTTTGGTGTATTGTGTTTTCATTTATATCAATCTACAGATATTTTCATACTCATTTTGGGATTCCTTCTTTAATTCATTGGCTATTTAGGAGTGGGCCATTTAATTTCTACATATTTGTGAATTTCCCAAATATTCTCCTGATATTTATTTCTAGTTTTTTGACCCTAACCCTCCTCTCATCCTCCACCCTCCAGTAGGTCCTGATGTATATTGTTCACTTCTTTGTGTCCACGTGTACTCAAGGTTTAGCTCTCACTTACAAGTGAGAATATGCAGTATTTGATTTTCTGTTCTTTCATTAATTATCTTAGGATAATAGCCTCCAGCTCTATCCATGTTGCTACAGTAAACACAATCTCATTGTTTTTTTATGGCTGTGTAATATTCCATGGTGTATATGTACCACATTTTCTTTATCCGGTTTACCATTCATAGGCATCTAGGTTGATTTAACATCTCTGTTATTATGAACAGTGTTGCAATAACCATATGTGTGCATATGTGTCTTTATGGTAGAATAATTTATATTCCTTTGGGTATATACCCAATAATGGAATTTCTGGGTCAAATGGTAGTTCTGTTTTAAATTCTTGGAGATATTTCTAAACTGCTTTCCACAGTGGCTGGACTAATTTACATTTCCTCCAGAAGTGTGCAAGCATTCTCTTTTCTATGCAACCTCACCAGCATATGTTATTTTTTGACTTTTTGATAATAATCACTGTGACTGGTGTAAGATGGTATCTAGTTGCACTTTTGATACACATTTCTCTAGTGATTAGTGGTGTTGAACATTTTTTCATAGGCTTCTTGGCCACATGTATGTCTTCTTTTGAAGTGTCTGTTATGTTCTTAGTCTACTTTTTAGTGGAGTGACATTTTTTGTTGTTGTTAATTTGTTTAAGTTCCTTATGGATTCTGGATATTAGAACTTTCCCAGATGCATAGTTTGCAATTTTTTTCCCCCATTTCGTAGTTTGTCTGTTTATTCTGCTGATAGTTTCTGTTTAGTTTAATTAGGTCTCTGTTTTTGTTGCAATTGCTTTTGCCATCTTCATCATGATATCTTTGCCAGGCCCTATGTCTGGTGTTTCCTAGGTTTTTGTCAAGGGTTTTTATACTTTTAGGTTTTACATTTAAATATTTGATCCATATTAAGTTGATTTTTGTATATGGAGTAAGGAACCCAGTTTCAATCTTCTGCTGCCAGTTATTTCAGCACCATTTATTCGAATTAAAAAGTCCTTTCCCCATTGCTTGTTTTTGTTGGCTTTGTCAAAGACCAGATGGTTGTAGGTGTGCTGTTTTATTTCTGGGTTTTCTCTTCTGTTCCATTGGTATATGTGGTTTTTTTTTTTTTTTTTTCACCACTACTATGTTGTTTTGGTTACTATAGAGTTTTAGTATAGTTTGAAGTCTTCTAATGTGATGCCTCAACCTTTTTTTTTTTTTTTGTATGGTATTGTTCTAACTATTCAGGCTCTTTTTTAGTTTCATATTAATTTTAAAGTAGTTTTTTTCTAATTCTGTGAAGAGTTTCATTGGTAGTTTGAGAGGAGTAGCAATTGAATGTGTAAATTGCTTTGGACAGTGTGACAATTTTAATAATATTGATGCTTCTTATCCATGATCATGGAATGTTTTTATTTGTGTCATCTCTGATTTTTTTCAACAGTGATTTGTGATTCTCATTTTAGAGATCTTTCTCCTCCCTGATTAGCTGTATTTTTAGGTATTTTATTATTTTTTTCTGATGCATATTGTGAATGAAATTGTGTTTTTGATTTGACATTCAGCTTGCATGTTCTTGTATAAAAATTGCAGTCAATTTTGTACATTGATTTTTATCCTGAAACTTTGCTGCAGTTGTTTATGACATCAAGGAGCATTTGGACAGAAACTAAGAGGTTTTCTAGGTAAAGAATCATATCATTTGAAATCCATAGATATTTTGACTACCTTTCTTCCTATTTGGATGCCTTTTATTTCTGTCTCTTGCCTTATTGCTCAGAGTAGGACTTCCAGTATCTTGTTGAATAGGAATGTTGAGAGAAGGCATCCTTTTCTGTTCCAGTTCTCCAGGGGAACATTTTCAGCTTTTGCCTGTTTAGTATGATACCGCTCAGAGATTGTCATAGATGGCTCCTATTATTTTAGGCTCCTAAAATATGTCATAGATGGCTCCTATTTTAATATATGTCCCTTCAGTGTCTGGTTTGTTGAGAGGTTTTTTTTTTCTTTAACCTGAAGGGATATTGAATTTTATTGAAGGCTTTTCTTCATCTTTTGAGATAATTATTTGTTTTGTTCTGTTTATGTCATGGATTACATTTATTGATTTGTGTGCATTGAATTGACCAGGCATCTCAGGGATGAAACATACTTGATCAAGGTGGATTAGCTTTGTGATATGCTGTTGGATTTGATTTGCTAGTACTTTGTTGAAGATTTTTGCAACTCTGTTCATCCAAGATATTGCCATGAAGTTGTGTGTGTGTGTGTGTGTGTGTGTGTGTGTGTGTCTGCCAGGTTTTAGTATCAGAATGATGTTGGCCTCATAGAATGAGTTAGGATTCCCTCCTCAATTTTTTGGAAGAGTACCAATCAGAATGGTACTCTTGTTTATAAACTCTTGTTTATACATCTGGTAGAATTTGGATATGAATCTGTCTGATCTTGGACTTTTTTTCTGATTGTAGGCTTTTTATTACTGTTTTGATTTTGCAACTCATTTTTGGTCTGTTTGTGTGTTCAGTTTCTTTCTAGTTCAATCTTGGGAGGTTATATGTTTACAGAAATTCACCTATTTCTTTCAGGTTTTCTAGTTTGTGTACACAGAGATATTTGTAATAGTCTCCTAGGGTTATTTATTTATTTATTTATTTATTTATATTTCTGTGGGATCCGTAGTAATATTCCCTTTGCCATTTCTGACTGTGTTTATTTGGGTTTTCTCTCTCTTTATTAGTCTAGTTAATGGTCTATTAATTCTATTTATTCTTGCAAATAACCAACTTCTAGTTTTCTTGATCTTTTGTATGTTTTTTATATCTCAATTTCATTCAGTTCAGCTCTGATTTTAGTGATTTTTTGTCTTCTGCTCTCTGAGGTTGTTTTGCTCTTGTTTTTCTAGTTCAGCTTGTAGTCCTAGATTGTTAATTTGAGATCTTTCTACTTTCTTGACATGGGCATGTAGCACTGTAAAGTTTCCTCTGCACCCTGCTTTAGCTGTTTCTCAGCTATAGGAATGTTGTATTTGTTATTCTCATTACTTCAGAAGAATTTATTGATTTCTGCTTTAATTTCATTGTTCTCCCAGAAGCAGGTTGTTTAATTTCCATTTGCTTATCAGCTCTAATCGATTTGTGGCGTCTTTAGGATTTTCCAAATATAAGATCTTCTCATCAGCAAACAAGGATAATTTGACTTCTGTCTTTCTAATTTGAATGCTCTTTATTTCTTTCTGTTTTCTGATAGCTGTTGCTAGGACTTCCAGTATTATGTAGATAACAGTGGTGACAGTGGGAATCTTTGTCGTGTTCCAGATACTATAGGGAAGGCTTTCAGTTTTTCCCCATTAAGTATGATGCTAGCTGTGGGTTCATTGTATATTGCTTTTATTATGTTGAGATAGGTATTTCTATCCCCAGTTCTTTAAGTGTTTTTATCATGAAGGGATGTTGAAATTTAGCAAATGCTTTTTCAGCATCAATTGAAATAATCATATGGTTTTCATTCTTCATTCTGTTGATATGATGTATCACATTGGTTTTCATATATTGAACCATGCCTGCATCCCAGGGAGAAATCCCACTTGGTCATGATCTTTCTAATGTACTGTTGAATTCAGTTTATTAGTATTATATTTAGGATTTTTGCATCAATATTTAACTGAGATATTTTTTCTGTAGTTTAATTTTTAATTTCTTTTTGGTTTGGTATCTGGTGAAAACTACCATCATATAATGAATTTGAAACTATCCCCTCCTCTATTTTTCAAAATAGTTTGAGTAGGATTGTTATTAGTCTTTTTTAAGTGCTTGGTAGAATTTAACAGTGATGCTATCAGGTCCTGGACTTTTCTATACTGGAAGACTTTTTCTTATGACTTCTATATGTTACTTGTTATTGGTACGTTTAAGTTTTGGATTTCTTCCTGGTTCAATCTTGATAAGCTGTATGTATCTATAAATCTGTCCATTTCATCTAGATTTTCCAATTTATTGGCACATTGTTGCTCCTAGCAGTCACTAATGATCCTTTGAATTTCTGCAGTTATCAGTTGTAATGCCTTCTTTTTTATTTCTGATTAATTTGATCTTCTCTTTCTTTTTTTCAGTTGGTCTGGCTAAAGGATTGTAAATTTTGTTTAACTTTTCAAAAAGACAGCTTCTTTATTGATGCTTTTTTAATTGTAATTATATGTATTTCTTCTCTGATTTTTATTATTTCTCTTCTTCTACTACATTTGGTCTTGGTTTGCCCTTGCTATTCTAGTTATTTAAAGATGCATTATTTACTTGGAGTTTTTTTTGTTATTATTTTTTTAATGTAGACACTTATAGCCTTAAACTTTCCTCTTAGTATTGCTATTGCTGTATCCTATAGGTTATGGTATGTTGTGCTTCCATTATCACTTGTTTCAAGAAATTTTCCAGTTTTCTTCTTAATGGCTTCATAAACCCACTGGTCATTCAGGAGCATATTGTTTAATTTCCATGTATTTGTATAGTTTTAAAAATTCCTTTTGTTATTCATTTCTAGCTTTATTTCATTGTGGTCAGAGAAGATGCTTGATATTATTTCAGTTGTTTTGAATGCTTTAAGAGTTGTTTCATGACCTAACATATGGTCTCTCCAATGATCCATGTACTGAGAAAAATAATGTGCATTCTGCAACTCTTGGCTGAAGATCTCCTGTAAATATTTATTAGATTTCTTTGTTCTATAGTGCAGATTGAGTGTGATGTTTCTTTGTTGATTTTATGTATGAAAAATCTGCCCAATGCTGAAAGTGGGGTGTTGAAGTCTCCAGCTATTATTGTACTAGGGTCTATGTCTCTTTTTTTTTTCTTTTTTCATTTTTTTTTTCTTTTTTTCAGACAGTCTTGTTCTGTTACCCAGGCTGAAGTGCAGTAGCACAATCTTGGCTCACTGCAAGCTCCATCTCTCAGATTCACACCATTCTCCTGCCTCAGCCTCCTAACTAGCTGGGACTAAAGACACCTGCCACCATGCCTGGCTAATTTTTCGTATTTTTAGTGGAGACGGGGTTTCACCATTTTAGCCAGGATGGTCTCGATCTCCTGACCTTGTGATCTGCCCGCCTCAGTCTCCCAAAGGGCTGGGATTACAGGAGTGAGTCACTGCTCCCGGACCTCTCTTTTTAGCTCTAAAAATATTTCCTTTATATATCTGGGTGCTCCTGTGTTGGGTGCAATTATTTGAAATTGTTATATCCTGTTGCTGAATTGATGACTTTTTCATTAAGTGGTGACCTTCTTTGTCTCTTGTATAGTTTTTGTCCTGAATTTTTATTTTCTGATATTGGTGCAACAACTCCTGCTCTTCTTTGGTTTCCATTGTCATGGAATATCTTTTTCAATCTCCTTATTTTCAGTCTATATGTGTCTTTATAGGTAAAGCGTGCTTCTTGCAGTCAAAAGATCAATGGATCTTGTTTCTTCATTCATTTTGCTGGTCTTTGTCTTTTCATTAGAGAATTTAGTCCATTTACATTCAGTGTTATTATTGATAAGGAAGACTTATCCCTGCCATTTTGTTATTTTTTCTAGTTGCTTTGTGATTTTCTCTTCCTTCTTTCTTTTTTCCTGTCTTCCTTTAGTGAAGATGACTTTCTCTTGCAATATGATTTAGTTTCTTGCTTTTTATTTTTTGTGTATTTCTGGTATTTTTTTGGCTTGAGGTTACCATGAGGCTCACAAATAGTTTCTTAAAATTCACTGTTTTAACATGATAACAACTTAACATTATTTGCATAAACAAACAAAGCAAAAAAAAAAACTAATCAAAACTTGCCTTAATTGCCCCACTTTTTAACTTTTCGTTGTTTTCGTTTATATCTTATTGTACTGAATATGTCTTAAGTTGTAGTAGTTACTATTTTTAATTGGTTCATTGTTTAGTCTTTGTATTAAGGATAAGAGTAGTTTACACATCACAGTTACAGTTTTATCATTTTCTGTGGTTTTCTATGTACTTACTATTATCAGTAAATTTTTCTACCTTCAGGTGATAATTTAGTACTCATCAGTGTTCTTCTCTTTCTGATAAAAGTACTCTCTTTAGCATTTCAGGTAGTATACATCTGGTGTTGATGAAATCTCTCAGCTTTTGTTTGTCTGGGAAAGTCTTTGTTTCTCCTTCACCTTTGAAGGATATTTTCACCAGATATACTATTCTAGGGTAAAGGGATTTTTCTTTCAGCACTTTAAATATGTCATGCCACTTTCTCCTGGACTGTAAAGTTTCCACTGAAAAACCTGCTGCCAGACCTGTTGGAGGTCCATACTATGTCATTTGATCCTTTTGCTGCTTTTAGGATCCTTTCTTTATCCTCGGCCTTTGAGAGTTTGATTGTTAAATGCCTTAAGGTAGTCTTCTTTGGGTTGAATCTGGTTGGTGTTTCATAACCTTCTTATACTTGGATATTGACATCTTTCTATAGGTTTGGAAAGCTCTCTGCTATTATCCCTTTGAATAAACTTTCTACTCTTATCTCTTTCTCTACCTTTACTTTAAGAACAATAACTCTTAAATTTGCCTTTTTGAGGCTATTTTCTAGGTTGTGTAGGCATAATTTGTTGTTTTTTTATCTTTTTGTCTTTTTACCCTCTGACTGTATTTTCAAATAGCCTGTCTTCAAGCATACTAATTCTTTCTTGTGCTTGATCAATTCTGCTTTTAAAGGACTCCTAAGCTTTCTTCACTAATGCCAATTTCATTTTCAGCTCAAGAATTTATGCTTAATTCTTTTAAATTATTTCAATCAATTTGTTAAATGTATCTTTAGAATTCTGATTATTTTATCTGTGTTATCTTGATTTTTTTGAGTTTCCTCAACACAGCTATTTTGAATTTTCTGTCTGAAAGATTATATATCTCTATCTCTGTTGCCATATTTAGTTTGTTTGTTGAGGTCATGTTTTCCTGTATAGTGTTGATGCTAGTATATGTTCTTCAGTCTCTGGGCATTGAAGAGTAAGGTACTTATTGTAGTCTTTACTGTCTGGGCTTATTTGCAGCCTTCCTTCTTCAGAAGGCTTTCTAGGTATTTGAAATTATTTTGGTGTTGTGATCTAAGCTGTTTCTGATTTAGAGGGAACCTCACACACAGTAACACTGTGATTCTTGCAGAATCATAGAGGTATATCTTTGATGGTTTTGGAGAACATCTGGTAGAACTATCTGGATTACTGAGCAGAGAACCTTGTTCTCTTTTCTTATTTTGTCCCAAAAATAAGGAGTCTCTGTCTCTGTTCTGAGCAACCTAAGACTTGGGGTAGAGTAACACAAATGCCTCTGTGGCCACCACCACTATAACTTCGGTCAAACCTGAAGCCAGCACAGCACTTGGTCTCACCTAAGGCCTGCTGTAACTACTTATTGGCTATTGCCTATGTTTGCTCAAGGCCCTGGGGCTCTTTAATCATTAGGTGAGAAAGCCAGCCAGGCCTGTATCCTTCCATTCAGGACGGCAAGGTCCTCCAGGTCCCAGGTAGGTCCCACAGTCCCACCCAACAATCAGGGACTAGAGTAAAAAATCTTAGAAGTCTACCTGGTATTCTATTTCTATTGTGTTGAAGCTGAGATGGCACTCACACCAAAAGACACAGTCCTTTCTGCTATTCTGTCTCCTTTCCAAAAGCAGAAGAGCCTCATCCCATAGCCACAACCACCCCTGGCCATGTGGAGACTGCCAGACTGCAACTGATGTTCTCTTAAGGCTCAATATATTTTAAGTCAGATTATGGTGAATACTGCTTGGCCTGGGAATCACCCTTCAGGGCAGTAGGCCCCCGTGTCACCCAGGGGAAGTCCAGAAATGCTGTCCAAGAGTCAAGTATTGGAACTGGGGACCCCAAGTGTTAGCTGGTTGCTCTACTCCTGTGGCGGTGTTGATACCTAAGATGCAAGTCAAAGTTCCCTTTACTTTTTCCTAGCTTTTCTCAAGCAGAAGGAGTTTCGTCCCACAGCCACCACCACTGGCAATGTGCTGAGTCTCACCTGCAGTCAGCAAGTCTCAGAGGCTCACCAAGGCTCTTGATGTAGTACCTGGATATTGCTTCTGTTTATTTAGGGCCCAAGGGCTCTTCAGTTAGCAGGTGAAGAATGCTAGCTGGACTGGGCCCTTTCCTTTAAGAAAGCTAGTTTTCTTCTGGCCCAGGTTGTGTCTAGAAATGTCATCTGCAAGCTAGAGCCTGAAATGGGGGCCTCTTGGCTCTGAGCAGTGCAAATCTTGCTGTGAAGATGCAAAACAAAGTCCTCCCCACTCTTGCCTCTTCTCTTTTCAAATGGAAGGAAATGTCTCTTTTGGAGCCATGTGCAAGCTGTGTAGCCTGGGATTAGGGTAGGGGTGATGCCAGCACTCCCTTGGCTGCCCAAGCTGTGTGTCAGTATGTTGCATGCCCCACTTCCCAGTCCACCGTCTCTGGGTCTAGTTGAGTACTAGGACTTGCCTATGAGTTGCTATTTTTATGGCCTAGACTGCCTTTCAAGTTTACTTAGAGACTGAGGGCACTTTGACCCTAGGTGACAGGTTTGCAGGCACTCAAGTTTGGACTGCTGGGATCTGTGATTCCTGTATTTCTGGGACTAGTTTAAATTGTTCCCCTATGGGTGGGCATCAGCTGATTTTGGTTCAGGTTTCTTTTCTGCTCTAACCAGGCAGTGCTGAGTTCAATGTCTCACAATTGCTGTGTTATTTCTCCTACTGAGCCCAGAATCTCTGCACTATGTTGCTGATACCAGGGGTGGGGGAGGGGCGGCATCTGTGATTTGTGACTGTTTGTTCTATCCCTTCAGTGCCTTTTTCAGAGATATGAAATTACAACCAGGTACTATGAGTGCTCCCTGATTTTTTTTTTTCTTTGTAGATAGTTGTTAATTTGGTGTCCTTGCAGGGAACGCAATCAGTGGAACTTTCTATTCTGCCATCTTGGTCTGCCTCCTTCCTGCTGTGTATATATACATATATATACATTTTTTTTTTTCAGAAGCCCAGTCATAGACTCTTTCCCACTATAGGAGCTCTGTGTCAGGTCAAATAAAGAAAAACTCTGCAAAGGTATTCTCTGGGAGCTGTTACTCATGCTAAACTATGAAATTTGTTTTGGACTAGGCCTTTTTGTGAGGCTCCAAGCCCATTCTCACTTCTCCAGTGATTGCAAGGCTGCATACTTTTATAACTATCATGATTAAATAGTGATGGGAAATAAAGAAATAGGGTAGAGATATATCATGGCTTTGGAAGTGTACTTAATGGCCCTGAGTGAAATCCTTCCAGTTAGTAAATAGCATAGCAGATAAGGAATGGGATTCATTCCCTCACTCAAGGAAAGCATCAACACAGGCCTTCCTCAATTAATATTCTTTTAATTACAATAAAGTCAGAAAGTATCTAAATAGCCACAGCATTAATATTTTGTAGGGCTGAAAGTGTCATGCAGCTGTGCAGACTCTGCAACTGTTAGTAGGGCTGAATCTCAGGCACTCTGTTTTCAACCAAGTTACAGCATAACCCAACTTCAATGTTTATTCAATCCATAGGATTAGGATTTATCTTGAACTCAACTATGCAGTCTGCCTTCTTGAACATTCTAGTTTTTTATTGGACATGAACATTTCCTGGGATCTTATCTATTTGGTACTTTCTAACACAATGCCTAGTCTGTGTCAATGCTTTCCTTGAGTGAGGGGATGAACCCCATTCTTTACCTGCTATACTATTTACTAGCTGGAAAGATTTCTCTTAGAGACATTTAAATACCTCTTTAGCCAGGATATATCTACACTCCACTGCTTGATTTCCCATCACTCATATCCTCTCCTGGCTGGACCTAGTCAAGCAACTTAGACCCTCTCTGATACACTGTTCACTAATCCACGATGACTCAAGTCTTTTCAACTAAATTAGTTTCTGAAGTTATTTATACATTCAATTTCCATTTTCTCCTCTACCTTATTGGCTTTTATATTGTATACCTGGTTCCAAACTTTCCCAAGTCAATATCTACTCCATTTAGATCAGTAATGACTACCTTACAGTTCCCATTACATATTATTATATTGGCTTGAATAAAAATTGTACATATTCATAGTGCCACCAGTAATGTACCATTGTTCCTGCAAACTCATAAAAGGTGTTGACTGGTATTAATTTAAAAAATTAAAACCAATTTAAAAAGTATAAAATAACAGGGCATATTTTTAAAATGTAAAGCAAAACAATATCTAAGGGAAAGCATATGTCTTCTTGGCATTTAAAATTTGATTTATTTAATATGATAATATTTCCTTATATTTATAAATAAATTTAATACATTCTTAAATCTATAATTTCTACTGCAATAACTATGAATAATAATTGAAGATGGCTTAAAATTGAAGTACACAGGTATGGAATATTACAACAAAAGGTAGGAGATATCACAAATAATATAGAAAATGAGAACATGAATAGTTTCTATTATTAAATTTTTTTCTGGGTATTCTGGCAGCCAAATTACAAAGAGAAACATGTTGGATGATTAAGATTTTATTATCTGGTAATCTATTTTCAAACATATGCTTTAAACACATATTCGAGAAAATTTGAGGTTATGATTTTTATTGCTGTATGCTCCACTGAAAATCCACAAATACACAACCCAAAACAGTTTTATTTCTATTTCTCTCCTGATCTATATTTGGTAGGTATTTTCTTCTTTGCTGCTTCAAATTTTGTAGATTCACTCATTTTATTTACCTTATAAATATACATGTATTATTTTTCTTTTGCTTTCTTTACCTGTTTCTGAAATTTGGCACAATCTCACAAAATAATCTGGATACGTGTTACGGTTCTTTGGGAAATACTGGCAAAATTGTCATTCTATTTTACCCACTAGTGTTAGATAGTGGAAGAAAGTGGGAATTGTGGGTTTATACTCAAGGAAATAAGTTTAGAAGCTAGTGAGAAAACATTTTATCTTCTTTCAAAGTTGTCCATGATGAATACATATTACTTTTAAATGGAGAGAAATAGGCCAGCTGTAGTGGCTCGTGCCTGTAGTGGCAGCACTTTGGGAGGCCAAGGCAGAATGATTTATTGAGCCCTGAAGTTTGAGATCACTCTGGGCAACATAGGGATACCCTGTCTCTACAATTTTTTTTTTTTTTTAATTGTCAGGTATGATGGAATGTACCTGTCATCCCAGCCACTCAAGAGGGGATATGAGAATTCTTTGGGCCCTGGAGGTGAAGGCTTCAGTGAACCATGATCACACCACTCCAGCCTGAGTGACAGAGTGAAATTCTATCTCAAAAAGAAAATGGAGAGAAATGAATCAAACCAAATAATTTGTAGGAAGAATAATATGTTATCCATTTCATCAGTTTTATTTCTGTAAGGGTTTCCATCTGCATGTTGAAACTGGAGATGTGTAACTGGGCACCCCTATTTTTCTAAGAGATAGTTTAATAATTTTTTACCTCCTCTTTTATCTTTTCTCCTATTCCTCATTCCCCACTTTCTCTTTGGCTCTTTAGAAATGCAATATATACCCTTTTTTCCTTTCCTTCACCAGACACTCCCTAGAAGACAAGCTTATCTAACTGTGTGATTACTTAAAAGCTCCAGAGTGGAACTCTCTCCCATCAGGAAATTGTCTAAAGAGACAACAGTCTATTTACAACTGAAAGTACAACCTACTTCTGCTACAATGACATCATCTTCACCTCCTCATAGATAAGGCACTGAAGTGAGTCACATGGACCCCCACCTGCTTGCACTATTTCCTGCATGCCATTCATACCAAAACCCGTTTTTAAAGCACCTGCTTTCTGCTCCAAAAGTGAAGCAGTACCCTTAAGGCAGGAAGTCAGTACTGCATGCCATTCATGCCAAAACCCCTTTTTAAAGCACCTGCTTTCTGCTCCAAAAGTGAAGCAGTACCCTTAAGGCAGGAAGTTGGTACTCCTTCCCTTAAGTTAGCTTTGGAGTGAAGTCACTTTTTAATACCAGACCTCATTTCATCAATTGGACTCTGCAAGTGGTTAGTGACTGAACCTGTGATTCAGTTACAGAAATGTTTTCTGTTTTTCACAAATAAAATTTCCTCTTTAGATATACAAGTAGAGATGACTTATATCCTTTAAAGTTCACAATAATAGCTACAATGTATTATTTAAAATGTATAATCTCATGTAATCATTTAAGGTAATGCTATCATAATATCCATTGTATATGAAACTGAAGATCATAGATCCTAAATGACTTTTCCAAGGTCTTTAAGGTAGGAAGTCACAGATTATACATTTGAATCCCAAGCTTTATGGCACC
Source organism: Mandrillus leucophaeus (assembly GCF_000951045.1). Lineage (NCBI taxonomy): Eukaryota > Metazoa > Chordata > Mammalia > Primates > Cercopithecidae > Mandrillus > Mandrillus leucophaeus. The sequence continues at coordinate 71,372 of NW_012110608.1, read as the reverse complement.
AAATTAGATGTTTTTAACCTCTGGGCTATGGTAATTCCTCTGGATGTGGAGTAAGACAGAATAGGAAACAATATCAATCTTTTGAGGGTGAATATGTAGGTTGAAAAATGACATTCGGGAGGGCCAGAGTGGTCGCTTAGAAGCAGCTGCGGTTGCTGTCCATGGCTCTCACAGAGAGGAATGAAAACAGTGAGTAAATTCTGCACCTTCAACTGAGGTATCCAGGTTCTCGCATTGGGCCTGACTAGGTAAATGGCTCAACCCACAAAGAGCAAGGAAAAGCAAGGTGGTGCTATGGTCCATCTGGGAGTGGTATGGAGCCAGGGGAGCCTCGACCCTCAGCCAAGGAAGTAGGTGATTGATTGTGTGACCTTGCCCGGGAAACCATGCTTTACCCACAGATATTTGCAACCCGTGGATCAGGAGATCCCTTCATGAGCCCATGCTACCAGGTTCTTGGGTCAAAGCACAGAGCTGTGTGGAGTCTCAGCAAAGTGCCTACTCAGTCATGCATGGAAACCCAAAAGTTTTTTGCAGACTCCGGCCCCGGGAATTCTGGATTCGCCAAAGATCTATCCATGCATTCCCCTAAGAAGGGGGTTGAATCCAGGGAGCCAAGGGGCATCATTATACAGGCATCACTCCCATGGTATCTCATAAGTTTAGAGCCATTGGAATTCCAGACAGCCAGCGGGTGCAGGCTGGAGACTGCCTGAGATGGACTGAGTTCCTGGAGGGAGGGGCAACTGCCGTCTCTGCAGTGCCAATCGTCAATTTTAACCTGCCAGCTCCAGGGAGTCCAGGCGATCCGGATGAGAGGAATTCCAGACAACACAGCACAGCTACTGAGCCAGATTGTGGCCAGACTGCTCCTTTAAGTGGAACCCTGACCCATCCTTCCTCACTGGGCGGGGCCTGCATGTGGGAATTTCAGCAATTATAGCCAGGGTTATGTGAACAGAACTCTGATGTCGCTGAGATGGAGCCCCTCGGGGGAGTGGAGGCCGTGGTCTCTGCAGTTCAGCCAACTTAGACTTTCCAGCCTGGTGGCACTGGAGAGTTTCGCTGGGTGGTTCGCAAAGCACAGGGCACCCATTTTCCAAGGGGTAGCCAGACTGCTTGTTTAAGCAGGTCCCAGGTCCCTCCTGACTGGGTGAGACCTCCCAACAGGGGTTTTCAGACACCTACAGGAGTATTTGTGAGAGATGAAGCCAGCTGGAATTCCTGGGTTGAGTGGGGACTTAGAGAACTTTTCTGTCTTACAAGAGGATTGTAAAACACACCAGTCAGCACTCTGCAGCTAGGATTGTAAAACGCACCAGTCAGCACTCTGTAGCTAGGATTGTAAAACGCACCAATCAATACTCTGTAGCTAGCAAGGGAATTGTAAAATGCACCAATCAGTGCTCTGTAAAAACACATTAATCAGCACTCTGTAGCTAGCAAGAGGATTGTAAAATGTGCCAATCGGTGCTCTGAAGCTAGCAAGAGGATTGTAAAATGCACCAATCAGTGCTCTGTAAAATGCACCAATCAGCAGAATCCTAAAAGTAGCCAATTGCAGGGAGGATTGAAAAAAGGGCACTCTGATAGGACAAAAATGGAACATGATGGGGACAAATAAGGGAATAAAAGCTGGCCATCCCAGCCAGCAGCAGCAACCCGCTTGAGTCACTTTTCACACTGTGGAAGCTTTGTTCTTTTGCTCTTCACAATAAACCTTGCCTGGTGTGAGATGGTATCTTATTGTGGTTTTATATATTATATATTTTATATATATAATCAGGTCCACTTGATACAGAGCTGAGTTAAGGTCCTGAATATCTTTGTTAATATATGTTATATTTGTTAATATATGTTATATATATTAATATATATTATTATATATATACACACATACAACAGAATATACTTTCTTCTCATTGTGATTTTGATTTGCGTTTCTCTAAAGATCAGTGATGTTGAGCTTTTTTTCATATGTTTGTTTGCTGCATTAACGTCTTATTTCGAGAAGGGTCTGTTCATGTTCTTTGCCTACTTTTTAATGGGGTTGTTTGTTTTTTCTTGTAAATTTGTATTTCTGTGACGTCAGTGGTGATATCCTCCTTATCATTTTTAGTTTATTTGATTCTTCTCACTTTTTAAATTTATTAGTCTAGCTAGCAGTCTATCTATTAAATTAATTTTTTTCCACAAAGCCGGTTCCTGGATTTGTTGATTTTTTGAAAAGATTCTTGTTATCTTTATATTCTTTAGTTCAGCTCTGATTTTGATTATTTATTGTCCTCTCCTAGCTTTGGTGTTTGCTTGCTCTTGGTTCTCTAGTTCTTTTAGTTGTGATGTTAGGCTGTTGATTTAAGATCTTTGTAGCTGTTTGATGTGGGCTTTTAGTGGTATAAATTTCCCTCTTAATACACTTGAGCTGTGTCCCAGAGATTCTGGAACGTTGTCTGTTTCTTCTTAGTAGTTTAAAATAACTTATTGATTTCTGCCTTAATTTCATTATTTACACAAGAGTCATTCAGGGGCAGGTTGTTCAATTTCCATGATTAGTTGTGTGGTTTGAGTGAATTTCTTAATCTCGAGTTCTAATTTTATTGCACTGTACTCTGAGGGACTCTTTGTTATAATTTCAGTTCTTTTTCATTTACCGATGACTGTTTTACTTCCAATTATGTGATGAATTTTAGAGTAAGTGCCATGTGGTGATGAGAAGACTTATTTATGGCGAGGAGTTTCTTCTGTACAATTAAATTGGTTTGTGAGCTCCACCCTGTCTTATAAGTGGTGGAAAATTAGAGGCTTGTCAATAGTAAAGGGTTTGGATGCCATCTAGCCACTGCTTTTCTCCTTTGAAGTATTCTACCTTTATTTGTAATAACCAACCTTACTGAATAGTAACACCCAATTACAAATCTTCAACTTTAAATTGAGGAACAAAGAGGTGGGCTTTCCCTGTTAAGTTATTCTGTAAGAATGCAGCAATTTCTATAATGTAAAATGTAAAGATAAAGAGCATCCCATGCTCCATTGTATTTCTTGTTATACAAATTGTCACATGAACATAGAGATGTTTAAGGCTTTCTTTGCCTTGCTTTTCTAATGTCAGTTTTCCAAATTTATATATTCACAAATAAAATAAGGAGTGTCATAAGAAAAATGACTGTGAAGTTCTCATTGTGCTTCTGCCAAATTACCAAATTATCTAAGCACCCTATGCGACACTCAATGATTTAATTTGGTTTTAGTAGCGATAACTTATTTTTAAATTTTGGGTAATAATAAAACAGTATGAAATTATCATGTTAAGTGAAACTTAAAACTGGAATTCTTCACAATAATAATCATTAGTTAGCCACTTAATGGTATAAAGTTTTTTTAAGTACTAGGGTTTGTAGTCCCAACTACTTGGAGGCTGAGGTAGGAGGATCACTGGAGCCCGGTAGGTCAATGCTGCAGTAAGCCGTGATCACGTCCCTGAACTCTAATCTGGGCAACAGAACAAGACTCTGTTTTGAAAAAA
>NW_012110608.1:60932-67799 GCF_000951045.1 Mandrillus leucophaeus | reverse complement strand
GCAGGTTGTTCAATTTCCATGATTAGTTGTGTGGTTTGAGTGAATTTCTTAATCTCGAGTTCTAATTTTATTGCACTGTACTCTGAGGGACTCTTTGTTATAATTTCAGTTCTTTTTCATTTGCCGATGACTGTTTTACTTCCAATTATGTGATGAATTTTAGAGTAAGTGCCATGTGGTGATGAGAAGACTTATTTATGGCGAGGAGTTTCTTCTGTACAATTAAATTGGTTTGTGAGCTCCACCCTGTCTTATAAGTGGTGGAAAATTAGAGGCTTGTCAATAGTAAAGGGTTTGGATGCCATCTAGCCACTGCTTTTCTCCTTTGAAGTATTCTACCTTTATTTGTAATAACCAACCTTACTGAATAGTAACACCCAATTACAAATCTTCAACTTTAAATTGAGGAACAAAGAGGTGGGCTTTCCCTGTTAAGTTATTCTGTAAGAATGCAGCAATTTCTATAATGTAAAATGTAAAGATAAAGAGCATCCCATGCTCCATTGTATTTCTTGTTATACAAATTGTCACATGAACATAGAGATGTTTAAGGCTTTCTTTGCCTTGCTTTTCTAATGTCAGTTTTCCAAATTTATATATTCACAAATAAAATAAGGAGTGTCATAAGAAAAATGACTGTGAAGTTCTCATTGTGCTTCTGCCAAATTACCAAATTATCTAAGCACCCTATGCGACACTCAATGATTTAATTTGGTTTTAGTAGCGATAACTTATTTTTAAATTTTGGGTAATAATAAAACAGTATGAAATTATCATGTTAAGTGAAACTTAAAACTGGAATTCTTCACAATAATAATCATTAGTTAGCCACTTAATGGTATAAAGTTTTTTTAAGTACTAGGGTTTGTAGTCCCAACTACTTGGAGGCTGAGGTAGGAGGATCACTGGAGCCCGGTAGGTCAATGCTGCAGTAAGCCGTGATCACGTCCCTGAACTCTAATCTGGGCAACAGAACAAGACTCTGTTTTGAAAAAATTTTTTTTAAAGATTATTTATGCATTATCGTTCAAATGACTGAGAGGCACAGGGTAACTGGAAGAAACCCAAAAAGGCAAACAAAGGGCCCATTTCATTACAATCTCTGAAGTCTCCACAAAATATCAACTATATTGAAAAGTAAAAAAGAATAATTCAAACTATTTTAATTAATCACATTTTACCTACAGCCACAGCAGATGTCACTGTAGTAACTGAGGAGAGTTTCTCTAGACAAAGGTGATCAATTAAAATGTATCTTTTAAATATAGAAAAATTAGCACGTTTTCTCCAGATATATTTAGCTATACACAATAAAAATACAAGTATATTTCATAATATATTTATATAGACTTTATTTTAGAGCAGTTTTGGGTTCTTAGGAAAATCATGTGAAATGTAAAAGGATTTCTGTGTACTTCCGGCCCTATTTATGCACAGCCTCCTCACTATCAATATTCCCTACTAGAGTAGTGGTACATTTGTTACAATCAATGAAACTACATTTACACATCATTATCATCCAAAGTCCATAGTTTACCTTAAGGTTTCACTATTGACGTTGTATATTTTATGGGTTTGAACAAATGTATATTGAAAAAATGTATAAAGATATGTATCCAGAATTATAGTAACATGCTGAATAGTTTCATGGTTTAAACATTCTCTGTGCTCTTCCAGTTCATCCCTCCTTCCTTGCAGTCCCTAGCTAACATGAATTATTTTTCTGTCTTCATAGTTCTGCTGTTTCCAGTATGTCATATAGTTAGAATTATACAGTCTGTATCTTTTTTAGATGCACTTCTTTTACTTAGTAGTATGCATTTACATTTCCTCAGTGTATTTTCACGGTGTGATGGCTCGTTTCTTTTTCATACTGAACAATATTCTTTTGTATGGATACACGAAAGTTTATTTATCTATTTATTTACTGAAGGACATCTTGACTGTTTTCTAGTTTGGGCAATTATGAATAAAGCTGCTCTAAACATCTGTGTTCAGAATTTTGTGTGGACATACGTTTTCAATTCATTTGGGTAAATATCAAAGAGCATGACTGCTGGATTATATGGTGAGAATATGTTTGGTTTAATAAAAAACTGCCAAACTGTCTTCCTGTTGCTCCACATTCTCATCTGCATATGGTGTTGTCAGCATTTTGGATTTTATAGGTGTGTCCTGGCATCTCATTAATCTTTCAATTTGAAATTCCCCAATGAAATACGATTTTGAGCATTTTTTATATTTGTATTTGCCATTTGTGTGTTTCTTCAGTGAAGTTTGTGTTTAAGTATTTTGTTCATTATATTTTTTTTAATTGTTGAGGTTTTTTAGAATAGACTTTATTTTTAGAGCAGTTTTAGTTTCACAGGAAAATTGAGAGGAAAGTACAGAGAGTTCTCAGGTGCCCACCAGCTTTCCAACATGCACAACCTCCCCGACGAACAACATCCCCCACCAAAATGGCACATATGTTGCAATCAATGAACCTACACTGACATACCTTTATCACCCAAAGTCTGTAGTTTACATTAGGGTTCACTCTTGCATTGTACATCCTGTGGGTCTTGACAAATGTTTAAAGCCACATATCTACCATTATATTATCATAAAAAAGAGTTTCACTGTAATAAAATTCCTCTGTTCTCTGCCTTTTCATCCCCTTCTCTGACTTAAGCCCTGACAACCACTGATCTTTTTATTTTCTTCATAATATTGCCTTTTGGACATATAGTTGTAATCATACAGTCTATCATTTTCATATTGGTTCCTTTCACTTAGCAATATGCATTTTGGTGATTCCACATCTTTTTATGGCTTGATAGCTTGTTCCTTTTTAATGCTGAGTGATGTCCCATTGTTTGGATGTAAACCAATTTATTTATTCATTTATCTACTGAAGGAAATCTTGGTTGCTTTCGAGTTTTTGGTAATTTTGAATAAAGATGCCATAAACATTTGCCTGAAGGGTTTTGCGTGGGCATAAGTTTTTAATTCAATTGGGTAAATACCCATGAGCACAACTGCTGGATCACATGGTAAGGCATGTTTAACATTGTAAGAAACTGCCAACAGTCTTCTAAAGTTTCTGTTCCATTTTGCATTTCCACTAGCAATGAATGAGAGCTCCTGTCGTTCTACATTCTTGCCAGCAATTGGTGTTGTCAGTGTTCTAGATTTTGGCCATTCTAATAGGTGTGTAGTGGTATCTCATTGTAGTTTTATTTCCAGTGTATACCTTTTGATTTTTTGTGTATACCTTCTTTATGTATCTTCTTTGGTGATGTGCCTGTTCAGGTCTTTCACTTATTTTTTAAATTGCTTGGTAATTTTCTTATTGTTGAGATTTTAGAGTTCTTTTAAGTTTCTTACCTGGGTATATTGCATGATGCTAAGGTTTGGAGTACAAATAATTCTGTCACCTAGGCACTGAGCATTGTACCCAATAAGTAGCTTTTCAATCCTTGACTCCTATGTCCCCAGTAGTCCCTAGTGTCAATTATTGCCTTCTGCATGTCCATGAGTACCCGATGTTTAGCTCCCAATTAAAAGTAAGAACATACAGTATTTGGTTTTCTGTCTCTGCATTAATTCACTTAGGATAATGGTCTCTAGCTGCATTCATGTTGCTGCAAAGAATATAATCTCATTCTCTTTTATGGTTGCATAGTATTCCATGGTATATGCATGCCATATTTTCTTTTCTTGTTTTTGATTTCCAACATGTATTTTAAATTCAGGTGTACATGTGCAGGTTGTGCAGGTTTGTTACGTAGGTAAACATGTGTCATGGTGGTTTGCTGCACAGATCATCCCATCACCTATGTATTAAGCCCAGAATCCATCAGCTATTCTTCCTGTTGCTTTCTCCTCTGCCACCCACCCTCTGACAGGCCTGGGTGTGTGTTGTTTCACACCCACCCTCATGCCTGCCACGTGTTCATGTGTTCTCATCTTTCAGTTCCCAACAGTTTTCACTTAAAAGTGAGAATATGCAGTGTTTGGTTTCTGTCCCTACATTAGTTTGCTGAGCATAATGGCTTCCAGCTTCATCCATGTCCCAATCTCATTCTTTTTCATGGCTGCACAATATTCCTTGGTGTATATGTACCACAGTTTTTTATCCAGTTTATCACTGATGGGCATTTAGGTTGATTCCATGTCCTTGCTATTGTGAATAATGCTGCAATAAACATAGGCATGGATGTATCTTTACAATAGAACTATTTATATTACTTTGGGTATATACCCAGTGATGGGATAACTGGGTCAAATGGTGTTTCTGTCTCTAGCTCTTTGAGAAATTGCTACGCTGACTTCCACAATGGTTGAAGTAATTTACACTCTCACAAACAGTGTAAAAGTTTCCTTTTTCTCCACAACTTTGCCAGCATTCTTTTTTTTGTTGTTTTGTTTTGTTTTTGTTTTTTAAAACTTTTTAGTAATAACCATTCTGCCTGGTGTGAGATGGTATCTTACTGTGGTTTTGATTTGCATTTCTCTAATGATCAGTGATATTGAGATTTTTTTTTCATGTTTGTTGGCTGCAAAATGTCTTCTTTTGGGAACTGTCTACTAATGTCCTTTGGCTGCTTTTTAATAAGTTTGTTTGTTTATTTCTTGAAAATTGGTTTAAGTTTCCTGTAGACTGTAGATATTAGACTTTTGTCAGATGGGTAAATTGCAAACATTTTCTCCCATTCTGTAGGTTGTCTGTGTACTCTGATGATAGGTTTTTTTTTTTTTTTTGCTTTGCAAGGGCACTTTAATTTAATTAGATTTCACTTGTCAATTTTTGCTTTTGTTACAATTGTTTTTGGCATTTTCCTCTTGAAATCTGCCCTTGCCTATGTGCTGAATGGTATTGTCTAGATCTTCTTCTAGGGTTTTTATAGTTTTGGGTATTACATTTAAGAGCTTAATCCATCTTGAGTTAATTTTTGCATAAGGTATAAGAAAGGAGTTCAGTTTCAATTTTTTTGCACATGGCTAACCAGTTTTTCCAGCACCATTTATTAAATAGGAAATCCACTTCCCATTTCTTGTTTTTGTCAGGTTTTTTGAAGATCAGATGGTCGTAGGTATGTGGTCTTATTTCTGGGTTCTCTGTTCTGTTCCATTGGTCTGTTCCATGTGTCTGTTTTTGTACCAGTACAATGCTGTTTTAATTACTATAGCCTTGCAGCATAGTTTGAATTCAGGTAGCCTGATGCCTCTAGCTTTGTTCTTTTTGCTTAGTATTGTCTTGGTCATTCAGGCTTTTTTGCAGTTCCATATGAATTATTAAATAGTTTCTTCTAATTCTGTAAAGAATATCAATGGTAGTTTAATGGGAATAGCACTGAATCTGTAAATTTGGGCAGGATGGCAATTTTTGTCACATTGGTTCTTTCTATCCATGATCATGTAATGTTATTCCATTTCCTTTTATTATTTCCCATTTCTTTGAGCAGTACTTTGTAGTTCTTGAAGACATCTTTTACTTCCCTTGTTAGCTAACTTTCTAGATATTTTACTCTTTTGTAGCAATTGTGAATGGGAATTCATTCATGATTTGGCTCTCTGCTTCTCTATTTTTGGTGTATAGCAATGCTTGTGATTTTTGCACATTGATTCTGTATCCTGAGATTTTGCTGAAGTTGCTTATCAGCTTAAGAAGCTTTGGGACTGAGACCTTGGAGTTTTCTAGATATAGGATCATATCATCTGCAAAGAAAGATAATTTGGCTTCCTCTCTTCCTACTTGAATACACACTTAATTTTTTTCTCTTACTTGATTGACCTGACCAGAACTTCCAATCCTATGTTGGGTAGGAATGGTGAGGGAGGGCATCCTTGTCTTGTGCCAGATTTCAAGGAGAATGCTTCCCACTTTTGCCCATTCAGTATGATATTGGCTATGGGTTGGTCATATATGATTTTTATTATTTTGAGGTATTTTCTTTCAATACTTATTTGAGAGTTTTTAACATGAAGAGATACAGAATTTTATTGAAGGACTTTTCTGCATCTATTGAGATAAACATGTGGTTTTTGTTTTTAGTTCTGCTTATGTAATGAATTACATTTATTGATTTGCATACGCATCCTGGAGATGAAGCCAACTTGATTGTGGTGGATAAGCTATTTGATGTGCTAATGGATTCAGTTTGACAGTATTTTGTTGAGGATTTTTGAAGAATGTTCATCAAGGATATTGACCTGAAGTTTTCTTTATTTTTTGTATCTCTGCCAGGTTTTTGTATTAGGACGATGCTGGCCTCATATAATCAGTTAGGGAGGAGTCCCTCCTTTTTAACTGTTTGGAAGAGTTTCAATAGAAATGGTACCAGCTCTTCTTTGCACCTCAGGTAGAACTCAGTTGTCAGTCTGTCTGGTTCTGGACTTTCTTTTGCTTGGTAGACCATTTATTAGTTCATTTTCAGTACTTGTTATTTGTCTGTTCAGGGATTCAGTTTCTCCCTGGTTCAGTCTTGGGAGAATGTATGAGTCCAGGAATTTATCCATTGCTTCTAGATTTTATCTTTTATGTGCATAGAGGTGTTTAAGTTGTTCTCTGATTTTTTAAAAAATTATATATGTGGGGTCAGTGGTAATGTTCTCCTTATCATTTCTGGTTTGTTTGATTTTCCTACATTTTTTCTTTATTAGTCTACTTAGTAAAACCAGCTCCTGGATTTGTTTTCTTCAAGGTTCTTTGTGTGTGTGTGTGTGTGTGTGTGTGTGTGTGTGTGTGTGTGTGTGTGTGTTGTTTCCTTTGTTATTCTGAGAATATTGTGGGGTCAGTGGTAATGTTCTCCTTATCATTTCTGGTTTGTTTGATTTTCCTACATTTTTTCTTTATTAGTCTACTTAGTAAAACCAGCTCCT
>NW_012110608.1:55765-60882 GCF_000951045.1 Mandrillus leucophaeus | reverse complement strand
GTCTACTTAGTAAAACCAGCTCCTGGATTTGTTTTCTTCAAGGTTCTTTGTGTGTGTGTGTGTGTGTGTGTGTGTGTGTGTGTGTGTGTGTGTGTTGTCTTCTTTAGTTCAGCTCTGATCTTGGTTATTTCTTGTCTTCTGATAGCTTTGCTATTTGTTTGCTCTTAGTTCTCTAGTTTAGTTGTGATGTTAGGTTGCCAATTTGAGATCTTTCTAGCTTTCTGATGTGGGCATTTGGTGCTATAAGTTTCCCTCTTAATATTACTTGAGTTGTGTCTCAGAGATTCCAGTATGTTGTATCTTTGTTCTTATTAGTTTAACAGAATTTCTTGATTTCTGCCTTAATTTCATTTTTCACCCAAGGGTCATTCAGGAGCAGGTTGTTCAGTTTCTATGCAGTTGTTTGTATTTCAGTGAATTTTAAAATTTTGAGTTATAATTTCATTTCATTGTGGTCTGAAAGACTCTTTGTTATGATTTCAGTTCTTTTGCATTTGCTGAGGAGTGTTTTACTGCCGATTATGTGGTCAATTTTAGAGTAAGTGCCATGTGACAATGATAAGAATGTATATTTTGTTGTGTCTGGGTGGAGAATTCTGTATATTTCTAACAAGTCCATTTGATCTGGAGCTGAGTTCAAGTCCTGAAGATCCTTGTAAATTTTCCATCTCCATGATCTGACTAATATTGTCAGTGGGGTGTTAAAGTGTCCCACTCTTATTGTGTGGGAGTCTACGTCTCTTTGAAGATCTCGAAGAACTTTCTTTATGAATCTGGGTGCTCCTGTGTTGAGTGCATATATATTTATGATAGTTAGTTCTTCCTGTTAAATTAAACCCTTCACCATTATGTAATGGCCTCTTTGTCTTTTTTTTTAATCTTTGTTGGTATAAAGACTGTTATGTCAGAAACTAGGATTGCAGTTCAAGCTTTTTTCTGTTTTCCATTTGCTTGGTAAGCTTTCCACTATCGGTATTTATTTATTTATTTATTTATTTTTGAGACTATGTTTGTCTTGGCATATGAGATGGTTCTTTTGAAGACAGCGTACCAAAGGGTCTTGGTTCTTTATTCAGCTTGTCATCTGTGTCTTTTAATTGGGTCATTTAGCCTGTTTACATTTAAGGTTAATATTGTTATGTGTGGATTTGATCCTGTCATCATGATGCTAGCTGGTTGTTTTGCAGACTTGTTTATGTTGTTGCTTCATGGTGTCACTGATCTGTTAACTTCAGTGTGTTTTTGTAGTGGTTCGTAATGCTTTTTCTTTCCATATTTAGTACTTCTTTTAGGAGCTATTGCAAGGCATCCCTGGTGGTAATGAATTTTCTCAGCATTTGCTTGTCTAAAAAGGATATTATTTCACCTTTGCTTATAAAGCTCAGTTTGGCTGGATATGAAATTCTGCACTGGAAATTCTTTCCTCTAAGAATGTTGAATATTGGCCCCCAATCTCTTCTGGCTTGTAGGGTTGCCACTGAGAGGTCCACTGCTAGTCTGATGGGCTTCCCTTTGTAGGTGGCTTGGCCTTCGTCTCTGGCTGCCCTTAACACTTTTTCTTTCATTTTGACCTTGGAGAATCTGTTGATTATGTGTCTTGGGGTTGATCTTCTCATGGAGTATCTTACTGGGGTTCTCTAGATTTCCTGAATTTAAATGTTGGCCTGTCTTGCCAGGTTGCTGGAGTTCTTCTGATGATATCCTGAACTATGATTTCCAAATTGGTTCCATTCTCCCCGTCTTTTTCAGGTACCGCAATCAGTCATAGATTTGGTCTCTTTACATAATTTCATATTTCTCGGAGGTTTTGTTCATTCATTTTCATTCTTTTTTCTCTATTCTTGTCTGCCTGTTGTATTTCAGAAAGATAGTCTTCAACCTCTGAGATTAGTTTCTCTGCTTGGTCTATTCTGCTATTAATACTTGTGACTGCATTGTGAAGTTCTTGGAGTGTGTTTTTCAGTTCTAACATGTGAATTATGTTCCTTTCTAAACTAGCTATTTTGGCTGTCACCTCCTGTATTTTTTTCTAATGATTCTTAGCTTCTTTGCATTGGGTTATGATGTGCTCCTTTAGCTAAGTGAAGTTTGTTATTGCACCCCTTCCGAAGGCTACTTCTGGCAGTTAAACCATCTCAACCTCAGCTCAGTTCTGATCCCTTGCTGTAGAGTTGTTGCAGTCATTTGGAGGGAAACGGGGCACTCTGGCTTTTTGAGTTTTCAGCATTTTTGTGCTGATTCTTTCTCATCTTTGTGGGCTTATCTACCTTCGATCTTCAAGGCTGCTGACCATTGTATGGGTTTTTTGAGGTTTTATTACTGTTGTTTTCTGTTAGTTTGTTTTTCTTTTAACAGTCTGGCCACTCATTTATAGGGCTACTGTGGTTTGCTGTGGGTCTACTGTAGACCCTTGTTGCCTTGTTTTTCTCCATACCTGGATCTACCACCAGCGAAGGCTGCAAAATAGCAAAGCCCTGCCCCTTTTGCAGCCTGCCCCTTCCTCTGGAATCTCTGTCAGAGTGGGGTACTGATCTACAGCTGGCCTGAATGCACCTGTAGGAGGTGGTTGGAGACCACAATAAGGAGGTCTCCCCCAATCAGGAGGAAGGGGATCAGGGGCTCATTTATAGGATCAGTCTTGGTGCTTTTTGATAGAGCAGCTGTGATGTGTTGGGAATACTTTCATTTCCTAATCTCTTTGGGCTCTCTGAGGCCTGCTGGCTGGACCAGCTGAGAAGGCTGACCTGCCCCTCTGGCACCCTGTCCCAGGGAGTAATCAGAGCTTGGTCAGTCCCATAGAACATGGGTGGAGGTGACCAGAGGCCCCACTTTTAGGATCCACACTGACAGGAGGAGTAGACTTGGGTCCAGCTTAAAGGAGCAGTCTGACCACGCCTCTACAAAACATCTGTGTCATAGTAGGGAGCTGTCTCTGCCCCTGTCAACTTGGACTCTCTGAAGCCCACAGGTTGGAACTCCCGAGTATTCAACCAACCCAGGTGGCGGCCCTCCTCTCCCCTGGGCACTCCATCCCAGTGAGAGATCAGAGTTCTGTCCCTAATACATGCAGGCAAGCAGGGTTGGAGGGCGAGACTGGGAGGTTCCCTCCAGTGAGGAGGAATGGATCAAGGCCCCTCTTAAAGAAGCAGCCTGGCCAAGATCTGGCAAAGCTGCTGTGCTGCACTTCCGGGGGGACCCTTCCTTGTTTAGACCGTTTGGACTCCCTAAAACTTGCAAGTTGGAACAGCTGAGTTGACCAAACAGCAGAGATGCTGCTGACTTCTCCCGCGGGGAACTCCGTCCAGTCTCAGGAAGGCTCTACCCTGTTGCCAGTGGCTGGCTGGAATTACAAGTTAATGGGTCTTATCTTGTGAGGTGCCATGGAAGTGGGACCTGCTTGGCTTCCCCTTCCTAGGGATATGTGAGAACCTCCTGCCTTGCCTGAATTGCAGACACATTTGTTGGGGATCCCGGAGCCAGAGTATGTAAAGCTTCCGGGTCTCTGTTCATGCCTAAGCAGCTGCTCTGTCAAGACTCCACACAGCTCTGTGTGTCAGACCCAAGGCTCTGGTGGCATGGGCTCACAAGGGATTTTTCTGATCCACGGGTTGCAAAGATCCATGGGAGAAGTGTGGTTTCCTGGGGTTGCACAATCACTCCCCACTTTCCTTGGCTGAGGATGGGAGTTCCCTTGGCTCCATGTCACTGCTGGGTGGGCCATCACCACACCCTGCTTTTCCTCATTCTCCGTGGGTCGAGTTGTTTCCCTAATGAGTACCAGTGAGAGAACCTGTATGTTTCAGTTGGAGGTGCTGTATTCATTCTAGGGAAACAACTCACAGTGAATGAATACAGCACTTTCAACTGAAATATACACGTTCTCTCACTGGGACTGATTTTTCTTCTCTGTAAGTTCGGCAGACCACAGCTGCCGATTGTCGAGTTTTAAAAGTATTTTGCACATTTTGGATAAAAACCCTTTATCAAATATATCTTTTGCAAATATTTTCTCCCAGTCTGTACCTTATCATCTTCTCATTCTCTTGAGATTGTCTTTTGTAGAATAGATGTTTCTAATTTTAATTAGGTCCAGCTAATTAATTATCTTTTCCATGGATTGTGCATTTGAAACAATCTAAAATGCCATTGCAATGTCCAAGATCTCCTAGATTTTATCCTATGTTATTTTCCAGTAGTTCATAGTTTTGTGTTTTACATTTAGGTATATTATCCATTTTTGAGATGTTTTCTGAGGATATAAGATCTATGTCTAGATTTTTTTTTTTTTTGCACGTGATTGTCCAACTGTCCCAGCATCATTTATCGAAAAGATGATATTTTATCCATTGTGTTGCTTTTACTCTTTTATAAAACATCAATTTACTAGGGTTACATTGGTATACTTCTGGGTTCTCTGTTCTGTTCCATTGATCTGCTTGTCTTATCTTTCATCAATACCACATTGTCTTGATTACCGTAGCTTTACAGTGATTCTTGAAGTCAGAATGTGTCAGTCCTACAACTTCATTCTTCAATATTGTATTGGCTCTTCTGTGTCTTTTGTTTCTTCATATACATTTACAGTTTGTTCATATTCACAAAATAGATTATTGGGATTTTAATTGGAATTTCATTGACTCTTTAGATCAAGTTTAGGAAAACTGACACCTTGAAAATATTGAGTTTTCCTTTCCATGAACCTGGAATATCTCTCCATTTATTTGATTCTTCCTTGGTTTCTTTCAACAGTTTTGTATTTTTCCCCATATAGATCTTATAGTTAAAAAAAATTATATCTAAATATTTCATTTGTTTTTTCATATATGTGTGTGTGTGTGTGTGTGTGTGTGTGTGTGTGTGTGTGTATATATATACACTTTAAGTTCTGGGATCCATGTACAGAACCTGCAGGTTTGTTACATAGGTACACATTTGCCATGGTGGTTTGCTGCACCCATCAACCTGTCATTTACATTAGATATTTCTCCTAATGCTATCTCTCCCCTTGTCCCACAACCCCCGACAGGCCCTGGTGTGTGATGTTTCCCTCCCTGTTCCCATATGTTCTCATTTTTCAACATGCAGTGTTTGGTTTTCTGTCCCTGCATTAGTTTGCT
>NW_012110608.1:24896-54430 GCF_000951045.1 Mandrillus leucophaeus | reverse complement strand
AAAGCTTCCGGGTCTCTGTTCATGCCTAAGCAGCTGCTCTGTCAAGACTCCACACAGCTCTGTGTGTCAGACCCAAGGCTCTGGTGGCATGGGCTCACAAGGGATTTTTCTGATCCACGGGTTGCAAAGATCCATGGGAGAAGTGTGGTTTCCTGGGGTTGCACAATCACTCCCCACTTTCCTTGGCTGAGGATGGGAGTTCCCTTGGCTCCATGTCACTGCTGGGTGGGCCATCACCACACCCTGCTTTTCCTCATTCTCCTTGGGTCGAGTTGTTTCCCTAATGAGTACCAGTGAGAGAACCTGTATGTTTCAGTTGGAGGTGCTGTATTCATTCTAGGGAAACAACTCACAGTGAATGAATACAGCACTTTCAACTGAAATATACACGTTCTCTCACTGGGACTGATTTTTCTTCTCTGTAAGTTCGGCAGACCACAGCTGCCGATTGTCGAGTTTTAAAAGTATTTTGCACATTTTGGATAAAAACCCTTTATCAAATATATCTTTTGCAAATATTTTCTCCCAGTCTGTACCTTATCATCTTCTCATTCTCTTGAGATTGTCTTTTGTAGAATAGATGTTTCTAATTTTAATTAGGTCCAGCTAATTAATTATCTTTTCCATGGATTGTGCATTTGAAACAATCTAAAATGCCATTGCAATGTCCAAGATCTCCTAGATTTTATCCTATGTTATTTTCCAGTAGTTCATAGTTTTGTGTTTTACATTTAGGTATATTATCCATTTTTGAGATGTTTTCTGAGGATATAAGATCTATGTCTAGATTTTTTTTTTTTTTGCACGTGATTGTCCAACTGTCCCAGCATCATTTATCGAAAAGATGATATTTTATCCATTGTGTTGCTTTTACTCTTTTATAAAACATCAATTTACTAGGGTTACATTGGTATACTTCTGGGTTCTCTGTTCTGTTCCATTGATCTGCTTGTCTTATCTTTCATCAATACCACATTGTCTTGATTACCGTAGCTTTACAGTGATTCTTGAAGTCAGAATGTGTCAGTCCTACAACTTCATTCTTCAATATTGTATTGGCTCTTCTGTGTCTTTTGTTTCTTCATATACATTTACAGTTTGTTCATATTCACAAAATAGATTATTGGGATTTTAATTGGAATTTCATTGACTCTTTAGATCAAGTTTAGGAAAACTGACACCTTGAAAATATTGAGTTTTCCTTTCCATGAACCTGGAATATCTCTCCATTTATTTGATTCTTCCTTGGTTTCTTTCAACAGTTTTGTATTTTTCCCCATATAGATCTTATAGTTAAAAAAAATTATATCTAAATATTTCATTTGTTTTTTCATATATGTGTGTGTGTGTGTGTGTGTGTGTGTGTGTGTGTGTGTGTATATATATACACTTTAAGTTCTGGGATCCATGTACAGAACCTGCAGGTTTGTTACATAGGTACACATTTGCCATGGTGGTTTGCTGCACCCATCAACCTGTCATTTACATTAGATATTTCTCCTAATGCTATCTCTCCCCTTGTCCCACAACCCCCGACAGGCCCTGGTGTGTGATGTTTCCCTCCCTGTTCCCATATGTTCTCATTTTTCAACATGCAGTGTTTGGTTTTCTGTCCCTGCATTAGTTTGCTGAGAATGATGATTTCCAGATTAATCCATGTCCCTGCAAAGGACATGAACTTATTCCTTTTTATGGCAGCGTAGTATTCCATGGTGTATATGTGCCACATTTTCTTTATCCAGTCTATCATTGATGGGCATTAGGGTTGACTCCAATTCTTTGCTATTGTAAATAGTGCTGCAATAAATATATGTGTGAATGTGTCTTTATATTGGAATGATTTATAATCCTTTAGGTATGTACCCAGTAATGCAACTACTGGGTCAAATGTTATTTCTTTTCTAGATCCCTGAGGAATCACCACACTGTCTTCCACAATGGTTGAACTAATTTATGCTCCCACCAACGCTGTTAAAGCATTCCTATTTCTCCACATCCTCTCCAGCATCTGTTGTTTCCTGTATTTTTAATAATCGCCATTCTAGCTGGCATGAGATAGTATCTCACTGTGGTTTTGATTTGCATTTCTCTAATCACCAGTGATGATGAACTTGTTTTCACATTTTGTTTGCTGCATAAATGTCTTCTTTTGAGAAGTGTCTGTTCATATCCTTCACCCACTTTTTGATGGGGTTGTTTGTTTTGTTCTTGTAATTTGTTTAAGTTCCTTGTAGATTTTGTATATTAGCCCTTTGTCAGATGAATAGATTACAAAAATTTTCTCCCATTCTATAGGCTGCCTGTTCACTCTGATGATAGTTTCTTTTGCTTTGCAGAAGCTCTTTAGTTTAATTAGATACCATTTGCCAATTTTGGCTTTTGTAGCCATTGCTTTTGATGTTTTAGTCATGAAATCTTTGCCCATGCCTTTGTCTTGATAATATTGCCTAGGTTTTCTTCTAGGGCTTTTATGATTTTGGTCTTATATTTAAATCTTTAATCCGTCTTGAGTTAATTTTTGTATAAGGTGTAAGGAAGGGGTCCAGTTTCAGTTTTCTGCATATGGCTAGCCAGTTTTCCCAACACCATTTATTAAATAAAGAATCCTTTCCCCATTGCTTGTTTTTGTCAGGTTTGTCAAAGGTCAGCTGGTTGTAGATGTGTGGTGTTATTTCTGAGGCCTCTGTTCTGTTCCATTGGTCTATATATCTGTTTTGGTATGAGTAACATGCTGTTTTGGTTACTGTAGCCTTGTAGTATAGTTTGAAGCCAGGTAACATGATGCCTCCAGCTTTGTTCTTTTTGCTTAGGATTGTCTTGGCTTTGTGGACTCTTTTTTGGTTCCTTATGAAATTTAAAGTAGTGTTTTCTAATTCTGTGAAGAAAGCCAATGTTAGCTTCATGGAAATAGCATTAAATCTATATATTACTTTGCCAACTATTGCCATTTTCACAATATTGATTCTTCCTATGCACAAGCATGGAATGGTTTTCCATTTGTTTGTGTCTTCTCTTATTTCCTTGAGCAGTGGTTTGTAGTTCTCCTTGAATAGGTCCTTCACATCCCTTGTAAGTTGTATTCCTAGGTATTTTATTCTCTTTGTAATAATTGTGAATGGGAGTTCACTCATGATTTGGCTCTCTGTTTGTCTGTTACTGGTGTGTAGGAATGCTTGTGATTTTTGCACTTTGATTTTGTACCCTGAGACTTTGCTGAAGTTGCTTATCAGCTTAAGGAGATTTTGGACTGAGATGATGGGGTTTTCTAAATATACAGTCATGTCATCTGCAAGCAGAGACAATTTGACTTCCTCTCTTCCTATTTGAACACACTTTATTTTCTTCTCTTCCCTGATTGCCCTGGCCAGATCTTCTAATACTATGTTGAATAGGAGTGGTGAGAGAGTGCATCCTTGTCTTGTGCTGGTTTTCAAAGGGAATGCTTCTACCTTTTGCCCATTCAGTGTGATATTGGCTGTGGGTTTGTCATAAATAGCTCTTATTGTTTTGAGATGTGTTCCATTAAGCCCTAGTTTATTGAGTGTTTTTAGCATGAAATGGTGTTGAATTTTATCGAAGGCCTTTTGTGCATCTACTGTGGTAATCCTGTGGTTTTTGTCATTGGTTCTGTTTATGTGATGGATTACGTTTATTGATTTGCATGTGTTGAACCAGCCTTGCATCCCAGGCATGAAGCCGACTTGACTGTGGTGGGTAAGTGCCTCTGGATTCGGTTTGCCAGTATTTTATAGAGGATTTTCTCATCGATGTTCATCAGGGATATTAGCCTGAAATTTTCTGTTTTTGTTGTGTCTCTGCCAGGTTTTGGTATCAGGATAATGCTGGTCTCATAAAACGAGTTAGGGGGGAATCCTTCTTTTTCTATTGTTTGGAATAGTTTCAGAAGGAATGGTACCAGCTCCTCTTTGCACCTCTGGTAGAATTTGGCTGTGAATCCATTTGGTTCTGATCTTTTTTTGGTTGGTAGGCTATTAATTATTACTTCAATTTCAGAACTTGTTATTGGTCTATTTAGGGGTTTGACTCCTTTCTGGTTTAGTCTTGGGAGGGTGTATGTGTCCAGGAATTTATCCATTTCTTCTATATTTTCTAGTTTATTTGTGTAGAGGTGTTTATAGTATTCTCCGATGGTAGTTTGTATTTCTGTGGGATCAGTGGTGATATCCCCTTTATCATTTTTATTGTGTCTAATCGATTCTTCTCTCTTTTGTTCTTTAATAGTCTGGTTAGAGTTCTATATATTTTGTTAATCTAAGTATTTCATTTTTGGGTACTAGTATAAATGTTGTTATTTTAAAATTCAGATTCCACTTGTTCTTTCCTAGTATATAAGAAAGCATTTCTTTTTTGTAAATTTACCTTGTACTTTGTATCCTTGCTAAAGTCACTTTTTAGTTTTAAGAGCTTTTTTGTTGTTTTTGTAAGTTCTTTTATATTTTTTACAAAGACAGTTATGTCATCTAAGAACAAAGACTTCTGAATCTGTCCACTGTTTATTTCCTGTTAAAAAATCTTGTTGTATTAGATTGTATTTCCAGTATAATGTTGAAAAGAAGTAGTGAGAGGGTACATCCTTGCTTTGTTCCTGATATTATTAGAAAAGTTTCTAGTTTGTTATCAATTAACTATGATGTTATTTGTAGTATATTTGTAGATATTTTTTATCGATTTGAAGCTCCCCACTATTTCTAGTTTGCTACAGATTTTATTAAATAATGACTGGGTTTTGGATTTTGTAAAATCTTTTTTATACATTTATTGATATAATCATGTGATTTTTTTCTCTAATCTGTTGATGTGACAAATCACATTGTTTTTCAAATATTGAACTAGCCTTGCAAACCAGAAAAAAAAAATCTTAGTTGGTTGTGGTGTATAAGTATTTTTATATGCTCTTAGCTTTTATTTGCTAATATTTTATTGAGAATTGGTATTAGGTATTTTGTGAGACATATTGGTCTGCAGTTTTTGTTTTGCTTTTGTTTTTGTAATGTCTTTGTCCGGTTTTATTATTGGTAATCCTGGCCTCATTGAACAAGTTAAGAAAAATCCTCTCTCTTTCTATCTTCTGGAAGAGATTATAGAAAATTGATATAAGTTCTTCCTTAAATGTTTGGTGGAATTCTCCAGTGAACCCATCTGTGTCTGAAGTGTTGTGTTTCATAAGGTTATTAACTATTGATTCAATTTCTTTAATGGTTTTAAACCTATTCATACAATCTATTCTTGTGTGAGTTTTGATGGATTGTGTCTCTTGAAAAATTTGTTCATTACATATAGCTTATCAGTTTTGTAGAAATGGAGTTTCTAATATTTCGTTATTATCTTTTTAATGTCCATGTAATCCACAGTGATGACCTCTCTTACATTTATCATATGAGTTTTTTGTGTCTTCTCTCTTCCTTAGGTCAGCTAAAGGCTTTTCGATTTTATGGATCTTTTGAAAGACTCAGCTTTTGATTTTTTCGATTTCACTATTGATTTTCTGTTTTTAATTTCATTGATTTCTACTCTTTTATGTTTTTTATATTGCTTACATTGGATTTAATCTGCTTTTTTTTAGTTTCCTACAGTAGAAACTTGGAAAAGTGATTTTAGATATTTCTATTTTTTCTGATACATGCATTTAATGTAATAAATTTCCCTTGTAGTTCTGCTTTCATTACATCTCACAAATTTTGATAAGTTCTATTTTCATATCCATTTAATAGAAAATATTTTTGCATTTCTCTTGAGATTTCTTCTTTGATCCATGTGCTATTTAAATTCTGTTGTTTAGGTAGGCATTGTGGTGCATGCCTGTAATCGCAGCTGCTACTGGAGAGGTTGAGGCATGATGACCATATGAGCCCAGGAGGTCAAGGCTGAAGTGAGCTATGATTGTGCCAGTGCTCTCCAGCCTGGTGACAGAGCAAGACCTCATCTCTCTAAAAACATTATGTGTTTTTAATCTCTAAGTATTTTGGGAGTATGGGTTTATAAACATTTATAAACATTGTATTATGATTTAAGAGATGAATTTTATCTATTTTAATAATATAGCTCTTGTCACACTTATCTCTGATTCAATCCTGATCTCTTTTTGGGAAACATTTGAGTACATTTTGACTTCTGTTTGGCTCACCTCTATGCATGTGTAGAAGTACACTCATATGCCTGAAGAAACAGCATATATAAGGAGAGCCTAGGCCTTCTGTTGAGCCAGGAGGGGTGTATGATGGCATGAATTTGCAAATACAGTTATGGACTTGCAATAAATATCACATCATTTAGTTTAAAAAATCAAATTAAAGTTGATTCTGAGGCTCCTTCCTAACCAAACAATTTTAGTCACTGGGTGTTGCATTTGTGTGTGTGCGTGTGTGTGTGTGTGTGTGAGAGAGAGAGAGAGAGAGCGCGAGAGAGAGCAAGAGTATACAAGGACCTTTTCCCTCCTTTAGAATCTCACAAATATCATAGGTTGTATATGATTCCTGGAAATCTTGTCCTTTGTTCATCATAAATACTATTGACGTGTTCATTGTCTGAATCTATATGGTACCTTGAAGACCTGCTGTATTTCCATCCAAATTTAGCATGAGTATTTGCCAAGTTTGGAAGCTGTTGTGGCTAAGATTCAGCTTCCCTAGGTGTTTTCATTAGATTATATCCTTACTCCTACCAGATCATGCCATTTTTCCAAGGCACTTAGAGAAAGCAGGGCATAGGGCCTCTGCTACTTGTGAAACTCCAATTGGTAATCTCCTTTCTGGTTTTGGGAAATTCCATTCTCATTCATCACCCTTGCTTCTCTCTCCTCAAAATCATACATCCTATTATTTGTTTCCAAGCCAAATCACCTCAGGTTTCTGGAAAAAATAAACTAAGAAGGTTTAATTGTCTAAAAACAACTTCTTCTTTTAGTACTGAATTTCATCCCTCCCCTGAGACAAGAAGGAACAAGGAAAGGAAAAAATACAGTCAGAACAAAACACATATGTTTTATTCTGGATTGCCTTGAAAGCTAAGCCTTATTCAAAAGCTTTGCATGCAGATAGTTTGTTTGCAAAGTTATCTCAGATAGTGGTAGTGTAGAACCAGGGAGATTGAAACATAACAGGAGACGAATTCATTATCATTATGCAGAATCATGTTTGCTGCTGCTGCCGTGGATAATTGATGTTCAATCTAGATGAAACTTTGAGAGGAGACATATAAAATGCACCTCAGAATGGTTTGCCTAAAGGATATTGTCTGGCCATTGACCTCTGATCTGTATTTAGTTGAGGATTGGGCTATTGGGTGTTAAACTTTAGTAATTTTCCAATTGAGCATGTGTGAATACAGAGTGA
The DNA here is from genome assembly GCF_000951045.1 of Mandrillus leucophaeus. Lineage (NCBI taxonomy): Eukaryota > Metazoa > Chordata > Mammalia > Primates > Cercopithecidae > Mandrillus > Mandrillus leucophaeus. Next base: position 47,078 of record NW_012110608.1, on the reverse strand, counting down.
GATTCCATAGTCATTCCATGATGTGGTGTCAGAGAAGCCCTGAAACAGAAACTGAGCAATATGTAGGACAGCTGGATATGAGGTGCTGTCAGCATGAAGTGAGATTGAAACTCACACAGTGCTATTAGGCACTGTATGGCTCGAATCAGATATGAGGGCAAGACAGTGTGAGGTAGTGCTCAAGATGACTTTTATAGAGTCCGCCCTTTGTACAACTCACAATCTCTTATTTCCTCCATTATATTTTTAATGAAGTAGTTAACTGTCATCTCTACCGAATACAATACATGAAGGCAATTAATGGAACATGCTATTGTCCCTGCTGTTGCAACTGGTCTAAAGTCTATGTTGATATTCATTGTCTCACTCTTCTATCTTCAGTTTATTTTTCCCTCACTCTCAGCCATCACTTAGCTATTACAGGTTGCTTGTCTGGTGGGATGACCAAAAATTTCAGCCTCAAGGGCTTTGGGCCCTTGGTTAACTTGCTTTTGCCAGGCTGTGATATCTATATCTGTATTTGTTCATTTATCATTATCATGAGGCATGCATGCACAAAGAAATACCCCAGTATCCTTGGGTTTTAAAAATTTCTCTCTACCTCAATCATGTAACAGGAAACCTAGCTCCACAAGGTGATTGGGGTCAGTTTTCCCCAGTAATATTAACTTTTTTTCTGCGTTCTGGTGCCTTTCATAAAAAATTTTCAGATTTCAGATTATACGATACATGGTAGAACTAGTTGATTTCAGATTATATGATACATGGTAGAACTAGTAACCCTGGGTGTAAGAGGGCTAATTTAATTCACCTGCAACAAAGTGGCTGGATGGCACTATACATATCAAGGGCTCAGTGTCATCCTCTGCTGCTAGCAGATTGGGCATGCAGCATAGAGGTAGCTATCAATCTTTGTGAGGGGAAACTCATGCCTAGCTTTTATTTCTGCCACCGTAGCCACTTTGATCAATGTACCAAACAAAAAGTCCTGGGGTAGCTTAGATGAGAGGCTGGCTGATATCCGTAGGGTAAATTATCCTGTTCTCTTAGATGTTGAGGAGCTCCTCAACATTAATGTGTGTCACAAAATTCTTCATCCTTAACCCATTCCATAGGTCATCCCTGCACCTCTACTCTAGACCCCCTTGTCTCCAATTACAGTCTTGCTATTTCTAGATTTCAGATCAGCCAGTGAATACATTTAGCACCGCCCAGACATCTGTGGCTATCCATACTTTTGGCCATTTCTTGTTCTCGGCTGTATCAGTTAGCTGTTCCTACAAAATAAATCTCCTCAAAACTCAGTTGCTTAAAACAATGAATGTGTATTTTCATTAATAACCCAAAAAAGTGTCAGCTAGATAGTTCTGTTTTCCTGGATCCGGGTTGGTTTATTTCAACCAAGTTTGTTCAGGCACCTGCAGTCAACTGGTGGATCAGCTGGGAGATGGCTTGTCTAGGAGGGTCTTACTTATGTGTCTGGTAGTTTGTTGCCTGTTGCCTAGGGCAATTGGGGCCACATAGCAATTATCATCCAGAAGACTATCTCAGACTTCTTCATATGGTGATATCAGGGTTCTGAAAGACAGAAGAGAAGCTTATTGAGTACCAGGCCCAGAATTGGTACTCACGCTGTGTTTAATGAGTCAAACAAATCACCACACCCACTGATTGTCAAGGAGTGGGAAAATGACACATCTTTTAATGGGAGGAGTTGAAAGGTCAGAAAGAGCAGGGTAAAGAATTTCAGTTATTATTGCAATTAACTAACTATACACTAAGTTTATAACCAGGTATACTAGTTAAAACTTAACATCCCTACTTTTGTCCTTTAGAGACATCCATTTATAAGTCACATAGAGGCAGTAGCAGGCTACTTTTCGTTTACAATACATGTTGAGTATTGAGCTTACCAAACTATGAACCAGGCCCTGGAATAGTTCCCCTATTTTCTGACAGCTGCTCATAGAGAACCCCATATCAGGAAGATGCTTCAGAGCAATAGAGAAAGGTGACATACAGTTTGGGCTATCTGCTTGCACAACTTACTTGAGACCTTGAAAACAACAGTCTACTTTATAATGGATTGCTGTTGACTTGGTAGATCTGATAATAACCAGCTCATGATCTAGTAACATAGTCACTGGATGTCCCTTAGTTATGTGCTCAGTTTCTATTAGGGTGTGCTAACACACGTAAGTCTGCTTTTCTAACAAGCAGTGCTCTGCTGCAGAAAGCAAGACCTTGTTTTCTGAGATCTGTGCTGTGACTGTTTAATTGAGGTTACTAGAGAATCCACATAGCATTCTCATCCACTACAGATGCCTCTAAAACTATCAAATCTACTAGGTCATATAGACTGAGCAACAGGACAGCTTTCACCTGATTCTTTTAAAGAGCCTTTTGTGATGTGAGGCATACAATTAAGGCCCAATATTATATACTTCTTTGATATCTGAAACCAGAACAACATCAAAAGGCCTAACTGCAAAATTTTCATCCCTATTCTGTCACTGCAGATAATGTCTCCTAGAGAGACCACCCTCCTTAACAAAGGGACTAGGCACAGTTCTTGCTTATCCCAGAGTAACAGGTTTCAGTTCTCTGTCAAATTATTCAGACAAATCAATCCCAACCTCTCATGGAAACAGGAGCCACCTCACCTTCTTTACACTACAAAGCCTGACTTCCACAGCCCCTCTTGTTCACTCTGCTCCCAAGTGCAATCCCAACATTGCCCTGAGTCATGTGTAGTGTTCTTTTCCTTTGGGCTATGGGTACATGTGACTAATAAATTTCTATTGATCTCATCTGTGTAGTGTTGTGTATCTGGTCATTCCCCAAACCCTAGGGTCTTCCTTAAAAAACAGGTTAATAGGAGGTAATTAGAACACCCTCTCTTACTGCTCAGAACCCCAATCAAAACAGTGCCTTTTGAAACTTTTGATAAATGAGAAGAACAGTTTTTCCAACTGTGCCATGTTATAAACTACAGCATTCAATGAGGACTACCAGTTTCTGTATTGATTTCTTACTGGATCTTTGACAAAGCAAACAAAAACATGAAATGGGGAAAGGGTGCCCTATTCAACAAATGGTGCTGGGATAATTGGCAAGCCACACGTAGAAGAATGAAACTGGATTCTCATCTCTCACATCACAAAAAAATCAACTCAAGATGGATCAAAGACAAATCTAAGACCTGAAACCATAAAGATTCTAGAAGATAACATCAGAAAAACCCTTCTAGACATTGGCTTAGGCAAAGACTACATGACCAAGAACCCAAAAGTGAATGCAGCAAAAAGAAGATAAATAGATAGGACTTAATTAAACTAAAAAGCTTCTGCACCACAAACGAAATAATCAGGAAAGTTGACAGACTACTCACATAGTGGGGGAAAATCGTTATAATCTATACATTCAACAAACGACTAATATCCAAAATCTACAAAGAACTCAAATCAGCAAGATATTAAAAAACAAACAATCCCATCGGAGCTTTTAAAATGGTATATTTTAAGCACCTTCTTTCTTTTGAGCACCCTGGGCTTTCAAACAACTTGACAATATGGCGTTTGTTGCCATGTCTGTGTTGAATCCTGAAAGAATAAAACATAGGGAAAACAATATTGTCAAATCTACTTGCTTCCTCTGAAAATCTCAAGAACCTTAAGTTTCCTATAAGTGTAGCATCTTTTATTTTGGATTATGATTATGAGTATCCTTTGGAGCTATAATCTGATAACCTTGTTTCTTTTGACTACAGAGGGTAGCAAAAAAATATCTGCCCTCATTTTCAGACTAGATCGGGTGCGTTCAGAGTGGTATGACTGTAGATTTCCCCTCATTTTCTATGGATATAAGTTAAAAGATTCATTAAATGGCTTAGTTTTCATTCAGACCATCTTTACCTTAAGCTTTAGGTGTATTTCAGTTATTTAAAAGTTGTGTTACTATCCTTTCTAAAAACATGCATCTATATAAATTTTATATTTATGTGTTAAAATCTGTCTTACATAATGTATAATTATTTTGAACGTAGTTGAAGAAAAAGAACACAAACATCATTTTAAATATCTTTAAGAAAACCTAAGACATTTTATTAATTGGAGAATTAATTAGATTGAAAACACTAGATAAAAAACTGAGCATTGACATTTGGGTCACCTAAATGACCAAAACAGATAGAATCTAATGAAGATATTTGAACATATAATTGAAGTGGATAAAATAATTTAGCCAACAGTCAATTCATAGACTCAGGAAATTAAATAAATTTGTAAAATTAAAATTTTATCAATTTGCGATGGAAATAGAAAACCTCCTCCAAAACTTTTTGAACTTTAGTTATTTTATGTTAAATGTCGATAATAATACCTGTTTCAAAGTACGATTGTGAGTAATATCATGAAATAATGTATTAATTGAATCCAATTTAAATATGAAAAGTAATTTGTAGTCACTGTAGTTATGTATTGATTTGAATCACTGTGTTAAGCACGACACAAAAGTATATTGTAGCTGTGTTACTTCGGGAAAAATTTATCTTCCATTTTGTTCTGTTGTCCAATAACTTGAAAGATGAGGGAGGAAACATTTGTATTCATTCAAACATTGATCACTTTTTTTAGAAATGATCTGTGTATGCATCATTTTCTGCTTGAAGGAATATTGGTTGTCAGAATGGTCAGTGTCATCATTGATTTTGTGGTGTCTGTGGAGGCAGGGAACGTAAGGAAGCAATGTTACCGTGTGAAAAATAATTAAAACTTTATTAGGAGAACTGTGAGATTGAGCAGTGTTTTCAGCCTAAAACCATAAAGCATTCAGCCTTAGTGATGGCTGCTTTTAACAGTGGTATATTGCATTCACAATAAAACTCATTTTGTTCCTTTTCAATAATGCATTGTTTCTGAAGTCAGTAACTGCACTTTTACAGATATTTCAAAAATAAACTTTATTATATCAAATTGCCTTCTACTTCAGACTTTTTTTGGTTTAAAAAATCCACCCATCAGCATCATTGAATGCTAAATATAAAATTTATGTATAAAACACTGAACACATCTTTATTATAATAAAAATTACATCATATCTTCTCATTATAAGTTAATAGCTCTATGCGTTTTTTGAGATTAATATCCAAAGCTGGACTTTTATTTAAAAACTTGGAAATGTGTTTTTTATTATTATTATTACATTTTATCTTTTTTGAAGCTTGGCAAATATGAATTTGCTTACCCACACTTCAAATTGATCTGTATTTCATTCAGAAAGAGCACACATGAACATAAACATTGGAACAACAGACACTGTGGACTATTAGAGCGGGGAGGGAGGAAGCAGAGTGTGGTTTGAAAAACTACCTATTGGGTACTATGCTCACTACCTGGGTGCATAAACCCATGTAAGAAACCTGCATGTGAACCCCTTGTATTTAAAACAAAAGTTGAAAAATTTTAAAAAGAGAACACTGGTATTTTGCTATTGTTGCCTACCAGAATAGATGGGAGAACGATATTTGTTAATTAATTTTGGCTGGTATAACACTATATGTCTGTGGAGCATAGAGCTCTTTCATTTTTGGAATGGGTTTATCTTCTATCCCATTGACACACAGATGGCTTTATCTGGCAACTGTGACCTCTGTTATATGTAGCTTCCAGGTAAGTACCTTCCATTTACTTTCTTGCCTAGTTACACACTTTAAATACTAAACTTAAATTTCAAGTGAATTCCTACTTAAAATAAATAAAATCATAAATTACAGCTATAGTCCATATTTTGTTTTCATAGTAGATACTACCAGTTTGAAAATATTTCTTAAAATATCAAACTGAATTATAGAATATCATAAAATATTATTTTCTTTGTACTTCTTATGAAATTTATTGAAGGGTAGTTGAAGGGATGCTTGTACTATTTAGTCACTAATGCAAGAGCAAACAATTAAATAGTGAATCACAAAGCTGCTCCTGCTCATCAACTCCACTTTTTAAGTCAGATTTTCCAAGACCAGAATAAAATATTTTCTGCTGGATGGGTTTTTAGCAAAGCTTCTCTGACCCATTCTGCTTGCTCAATTATGGAACTGTAATGCCAGGATGTCCTCAGGAAAGAACAGCTGCTTTTTGCTGGGAATCATGTGAGAAGCAAGATCTGTAGCAAGACTGGCACACAGTGGGGGCTCTATTGTCACTTTTTGAATGAAAGTACAAATAACTGCTGGAATGACTAGGAGAATTTTAGATAAGACATCATGAGGCCACTTCTACAAAAGAAAGTACTTGTATTAAGAGTGCGTTTGTGACTCACACACAGCCTGCCCTATAGATAAGTGAATCCCTGAAGTGAGTAGATAACTTTGTTAAGTATCTTATACTTAAAATACTAAAGTGAACTTCCCGAAGATGTGTACTGAGTCAATGACAGACACGACCTTTTATCTTAAAATTTAATTGCTAATAAACTATTTTATTCATACGGCAATCAGTACTTGAAACTTTAATTAAAACTCAAAGTTTGGTCTTAAGAATTTTGAGAAATCTTATTGAATTCATCAAGAAACAAACATGAAACATTAACATGGCACAAAAGGGCTAATTCGATGAAGAGAGAAAGGACTTAGAAATAAGCTAAGACTTTTTTTTTTTTTTAATCTTATTTGGGTATTAGGTTTTCTTTCATGCATGGACTACGGAGTTCATGCATTGCTATGACTTCTGCACAAACGGACTATAATAGTCTAATACAAAATGCATGATAGGGTGAGTTGCTTCATAGTGATCCAGGCCGATGATATTCAGATTGTGGTCCATGGACCTGAGCTGTTTCATGAACCTGTGCTGGTCCATGAACTGTTGACTAGTATAGAAATTGAAAACTTTTATAGTGTTTAATAATGTCAAATGTAATACATAGGAGCTTGTATTTTATAGATTTTATTTTTTCTAGTAATTTATTCTTATTATACTTAACAGAAACTGGTCTTTCATTACTGAGAGTCTGAGACGCGTTGATCTATGCCAAAGTGAACCTTAGAAAGTGGCTCGCTGGGTGAGAGATGGTAGATTATAATGCAGATTTTAAGACATTGTGTTTTGTGAGTGTGGATCTTGGCTCTGATTGTTGCTAGGTGCATAATCTTAGGCAAGTTACATAATCTCTCTTTCTGGTCTATAAAATGGGCATGATAAATAATGCTTAACTGTTACAATTGTTGTGAGGATTAAACAAATTAATGTATGTAAAGTGATAGGAATAGTTCCTGCTATAAATGATGTTCTCAATAAATACTAGCTATTATTTTTAGGGGGGAAACATCTATATGAGAAACTATAATACAGGGTAGATGTGACAAGAATCATGCTATAGTTGCAAATAAATTTCTATGAGTGATGCAGGCTTCACAAGAAAGGAAACATTGGAGTTGATCTTTGAAGAATGAATATGATTTGAGTAAATGGAGAATGGTTGGAGGAAGCTACTTTGAGTAGTAATACTTAATATTGTACAAATAATTTATTTGCTTATAATTTTCTAGAGGAGCTGAATAGATAATGAGTAATTTTCTGAAAAAAATATTTCCTATATAAATGGCACTCAGAAATATTTGCAATTTTATAATTCTCATTTTTCTTGATGTAGGTGGTTGGCTCTTTACTTTTTCTAGAGATTTATTGCTGAAAAGCCACAGAGAAGAAGTTTGATTAATTTTTTTTTATTGTTTTGACCTTCTTGGATTGCTAGGTGGGGATTACAAAAGTCTTCAGCAGTGAACCTATTAGACTAACCACATTTATCCTTAAGATTAAGGAACCGATTATTCAAGTGTAATCAAAGGCAAAACTTTAATTGGCATCTTGCATTTCCAAATTGACCTTGGATTTTTGTGATATAAAAAGACAAAATGATACAGCTGGGGAAGATGCAGTTGGTCAATGACTTAAAAACATATGATTTTGAAATTTTGCTCCATGTTAGTCTTTTATTCAATAAAATGAAAGGAAAAACTTATACATCTAGAACTGCAGGATTTCCAGCTCCCAGGATGTATCGCTCAGCCTAGTACTACTTACTAGCTATGTTTTGGGTTAAATAGGTTTTCTGTGATGGTCCAGGAATGCAACTACCGTTCATAACATTATGATCTCTAAATTCTAAATAACAGTCTTTTGGAATTCCTCTAAGTAATAAAGGTATAATGTGTAGACTTCTCATATCTAATTCCTTAGAAATGTGAAGTACAACTGAGGACCAGATATGGTTCTGTGTTACAAATAATCATTCCTTAGTAGTTGTGTTTGTATTTTATTGATTTTTATTTTTATGTATGTATGTATGTGTGTATGTGTTGTAATCAAGCAACAACTGGATAAAGTGGATGAGGTCTGGAAATGTTGGAGTAAGAAGGTTACAGAAAATATTTCAATAAATGAAATAAGCATTGCAGAACAAATATGTTAATGTTTTTGTGTTAGAGAAAATAGTTCATTATTCATTACAATTAAATTATTTGAAGTGTGATTAAGCTTAGGGTTTATTCCTAAGTTTTTAATTTTAATTATTATGATACATAATGGTTGTACATATGTATAGGGTACATGTGACACTTTGATACAAGCATACAATGTGTAATGGTAAAATCAGGGTAATTGAGGTATCTATCACCGCAGTCATTTATGATTTCTTTGTGTTACGAAAGTTTCAGTTTTACTCTTCTGGATTTATTTATTTATTTATTTATTTATTTATTTATTTATTTAGAGATGGAGTCTCGCTCTGTCGCCCAGACTGGAGTGCAGTGGCACGATCTCGGCTCACTGCAACCTCCGCCTCCCGGGTTCACGCCATTCTCCTGCTTCAACCTCCCGAGCAGCTGGGACTACAGGTGCCTGCCACCACGCCTGGCTAATTTTTTGTATTTTTAGTTGTGACGGGGTTTCACCGTGTTAGCCAGGATGGTCTCAATCTCCTGACCTCGTTATCCGCCCGCCTCGGCCTCCCAAAGTGCTGGGATTACAGGCATGAGTCACCGCACCCGACCTCTTCTGGTTATTTCAAAATATACAATAAATTATTGTTAACTATAGTCACCCTCTAGAGTTTGTTTGTTTGTTTGTTTTTTTCTGACTGAGGTAGAGCTGAGGGAAGGTAGTATTAGGGTAGTGGTTAAAACCATCGGATTTAAAATTAAACGGATCTGGCTTTAAGTCCCAGCTCTACTACTTACTAGCAGTGTGGCCTTGTGAATATCAAATGAGATATAAAGGGCTTAGCACAGTACCTGGCCCATTATGAGAGCTCAATAGTCTATTGTTATTTTCTTCACCCTTAAGACTGTGTAAGCTTTGTAATCTACTGAATTCAATGAGCAGAAATCATTCAATTCTGCCTCCTAGATTTTCTCTTTATTCCAGACTTCCATGGAGCTGTAGTGTTGTCAGCTGTGTATGTCTTACGAACTTTGAAAGAATAATTTATCTTTTTTTCTTATAGGTCATTCATGCTCATTGCAAAATATTCATAAAATTGGGAAAAATAAAACATAATTTATAAATAAACACACAAAGAAAAAACCATGAGCAATATTTTGGTGAGTATCTTTCCTGGATTTTTCTTTCTATATATTGTTATAACATTTAAAAAACAGGGTAAGAAATCCATTATAAAGGGAAAAGAAAAGGCTTAGTTTCAATTCCAGAGTAGCCTGGTTCTGTTCCTTTTATGGCAATAAGGCAAAGCTTGTATTCAGGTAGAGCACCACATAAAAGTGGTCTTTGACCAGTGTAAAGTGGCTCGTCTATGCACAGGTCTACAAAGGCCATTCCTCTCTGAGCCTGGAAACTTTCTTTTCTCCAAACATTGAAAAACTTTGGGCTTAATTAAAACTTGTCCTTTCAGGCAAACCTTATGCTTGACTAGTACATTCTTTTTTAACTTCGGTTGATTGAATTCCTCATGAATAATCTAAGAATTACAACCCAATGCAACCACTGACTTTTTTGCGACATTGGGCTTAAACGTTTTGTGATGAACTCTTTCCCCTACTCCCCCTCAGGTTACGTTATGATATCAATCTGCCTAAAATTAGGTTTCAATAGTACAAAATAATATACATTTTAATATTGATGCAAAAAGTTTTCATCCACAGTTTAAAATTTCACTAGTGTAAAGGCATGAAAATCTCTGTTCTTCAATCTTCTCGAAAGTGTGAAATGATTTAAATGTAAAGCATTTATTGCTTTAACTTGTGACTATACAGTTTGATTACCTACTGATAATAACCTGGTGTTTATTCTGCCTGTTCTTTTATTTTTTAATTTTTAATTTTTGTGGACACATAGTAGGTGTATGTATTTATGGGGTACATGCAATGTCTTGATACAGGCATAAAATGTGAAACGATCACACAGAGAATAGGGTATCCATCCCCACAAGTATTTATTATTTGTGCTACAAACAATCCAATTACACTCTTTTGGTTATTTTAAAATGTACAATTAAGTTATTACAGTTGTGTTATCAAATAGTAGATCTTACACATTATTTCTAACGATTTTATATATCCATTAACTCTTCCCACATTCCCCTAATCCCTCCATTACCCTTCCCAGCCTCTGGTAACCACCTTTCCACTCTCTTTGGCCAAGAGTTCAATTGTTTTGATTTTAAGATCCCATAAAAAGTGAGAACATGTGATATTTGTCTTTCTTTGCCTGGCTTATTTCACTTAACATATTAATCTCCAGTTTCACCCATGTTGTTGAAAATGACTGGATTTCACTCTTCTTTATGATTGAATAGTACTCCACTGTGTATATGCACCACATTTTCTTTATCCATTAATCAATTGATGGACATTTAGGTTGCTTCTGAATCTTAGCTATTGTGAGTAGTGCTGCCATAAGCATGGTGGTGCAGATATCTCTTTGATGCACCAATTTACTTTCTTTTGTGCATATACCGAGTAGTGGGCTTGCTGGATCTTATAGCAGTCCTATTTTTACTTCTTTGAGAAGCCTACTAGTGTTTCCATTTCTCCACATCCTCACCAGCATGCATTATTTTGTTGTTTTGTTAAAAATGATATTAACTGGGATGAGATGGTATCTCCATGTGGTTTTAATTTTCATTTCTCTGATGATTGCTGATACTAAGCATTTTTCCATATGCCTGTTGGACATTTTTATGTCTTCTTTTGAGAAATGTCTATTCAGATCTTTTGATCAATTTTAACAGGATTATTTGTTAATTTTTGCTATTGAGTTGTTTGAGTTCTTTATATACCCTGGTTATCAATCCCTTGTCAGTTGAAGAGTTTCCAAATATTTTCTCCTATTCTTTAGATTGTCTCTTCACCCTGGTAATTGTTTTCTTTGCTGTGCAGAAGCTTTTTAGCTTGACATGATCCAATTTGTACATTTTTGCTTTGGTCGCCTGTGCTTTTGAGGTCACATTGAAGCCATCTTTGGCAAGACCAATGTTGGGAAGCATTTCTCCAATTTTTAAAAGTAGTTTCATAGTCTCAGGTCTTAGATTTAAATATTTAATCCATTTAAATTTGATTTTTGTATATGACAATAAGGATATAGTTTCCTTGTTCTGCATAAAGATGTCTAGATTTCCCAGCATCTTTATTAAACAGAGTGTCTTTTTCCCAGTGTATATTCTTGGCATCTTTGTTGAAAATAAGTTGACTGTAAATGCATGGACTTTTTTTCTGTTTTATTAGTCTATGTGTCTGGTTTTATGCCAGTACCATGCTGTTTTGGTTACTATAGCTCTGTAGTATAATTTGAAGTCAGGTAATGTGATGCCCCCAGTTTTGTTTTTTTGCTCAGGATTTCTCTGGCTATTGTGGGTCTTTGTGTGGTTTTATGTAAATTTTAAAATTGCATTTTCTCTTCCTGTGAAGAATGTTATTAATATTTTTGTAGGTATTACTTTGAATCTGTAGATTGCTTTGGCTAGTATGTACAGTTTAACAATATTGATTCTTCCAATTCATGTTTGCTTTTTACACATAGAAATGCTACTCATTTTCCTTTATTTTAGCTATACTAGAATGAGGCTAAAGAGAAACATTATTTGCACAGGAAGATGTTGAATTATGTCTTAAATTCAATATAAATTAATATTTTGTTTTGTAATGTATTTTTTGCATTTCTTCATTGCAAAGGAATAATTCATTTATATGTTTTTATAAATTTTAACACTATTCATAACTCACAATTATGCATAATGCCATGAATACATTTTCTCCAGTTTAGTATAGTTAAAAAAACAAAGAATACTTGGTTTTGGTTTTGATTGGTTGTTATTATGCAGAGGACGGGCCTTTATACGTGTAGCTGATTCAACTTGTATCTCAAAGACTCTTTGCTAAGACATACCCTGATTCTCTCACCTTATGTTTATGTCTGGCTTCTGTCATTGGAACCTATTTCTTGCTGGATTCTAGATAGTCCCACTGGTGGGAAGTGTCCAGGGCTAGAGCGAGTTCTAATCAATTGTTTTTTCATCTTTCCAGAAATAAAACTTTAATTCAAATAACAAACAAGTATTTATGAGTTCCTACTAAACACTTAGCATTGTTCTCATTGTTATAGGACATATAAAGACATTTTCAAACAAGGTCCTTGCTTTCAGAGGTCTTATAATCTACTTAATGAGGAAAAAATATACATACATGAAATAATAAGTTGACAACAAAGGAGGATAGGAAGCACTTAAGTGTATGTAACAACTAAGAGCATTTACACACAGTAATTACTTGATCTAGGCCAGAGCTCCTGTGGAGAAAGGAAGGTTTAATAACTGAAAGAATAGTAGAAAGGGTGTAGGTGGTCAAAGAAAAGGAGACTGACTTCATAGCTCCCTCAACATTGAAGACCTAGAGGCTGCAGCGTTTTCTGCCTGCTTCTTCCTTTTGCCTTCCACAATAATTTGTTTTAAGCTTCAATGTCATTAGATACTGCAGAGCTTCTGATTCAAATTAACTACTTTAAGTGATTAGGACAACTTGTAAGTAGGTCCTCATTAAATCTTCCAGAAAGTTGCCATAAAGCACTTACTTTTAAAAAATCTTCTGTATATGTGCAAATTTTTAAAATCTGCATCCACCTTCTAGGACTGTGAACTTCTGCAAGACAGTGACAATGACTTCTGTATGTCTCTATTTTACTCAGTAAGTAGCATAAAACAGACAATAAATATTTATTGGAGATATATTTTATTTATTTATTTATTCATTTATCATTAATATTAATTTTCTTATGTGTGCCTTTTAGAGAAAAGTTAGACTGGTAAAATATTTTGGGGGCTGGTGGAAGTATTGTTATCTGATAGCTTGATTAAATGCCTAGTAACCCAAATTAAAGTACGAGGTGCTATATTAAAAAAACACAGAGATACCACTCTTTTTTCATTATGAGAGCTTGTTTATACTTCAACACATTATATACTAATGGGTGAAAGCAAAAAAAGCATCTTCTGATGGTCGAATAATGGTCTAAATAGAAAGCTGTTCTCACTTTCTTTAACATCTTTGTTATAATATCTTTTTTAAAACTTCCACTTTTATTATTTGGTTCCTAAGTGGCTTTCCTTAAAAAAAAAAATCACATTTATCTACTATAAAAATAAAAGCTTTGGAATTTCACAGAGAAAAGACAAAGGAATAAAAATGAAAAAGGGCAACCAAAGGTCAGGGTCTGATGAATAAAAATACTCTGTTGTATATGACAAGTGTGGGGCACTATCTGATAGTGGAGGGAAAAGTAATGAAAAAGTTAGGAACAGCAGACCTCATAAAGCATGTGAGAATTATTACCGAATTAAAACACAGAAATTGCCAAATTATAAGAAGCAAAATTTAACGTGGACAGGCTTCATTTGTTTTGCATGGAGAGCTACAGGAACCATGTCTGATTATCAGTTGGGATTGACACAGACGTTTCTGACAAGTATTCTAAATAATAGATTCTAGTTCTAGTCATTACCAAGAAAGGTGAATAGTTATAACTTAACTTCAAAGCAATTCGCTGTTGCACCATACAGAGTTTGTTGTGTAACGGGAAATCGTAAGATATACAGACTGCAGAAAATAAAACATGTGTCTAATATTTCATCATATTTAGCTGTGTTTTAGATATTTGTTTTTTCTTATAAAGTACAAACTTAGGGGGCTTAAGCAACTCTTGTTGTTAGAAGGATATTAACAATTTATTTTTAATATGGAAAATAAACATATCTATATAGAATAATTTTTGTCTATTTTAATGAAGTGGCATTGTGTAATGGAAAGGCCATGAGCTCTAGAATCAGTCAGAGCTCAGTTCAAATCTCTGTTCTGCAACAGACTAGTTGATTAATTTTGGCCCAGTTGGTATTTGCACTTCATTTATTATTGTGAGGTTATAGTGAGGATTAAATGGAAAAATTTAAAAGTAATTTTAATATAGTAGATATTCAAATATCAGCAATTTCAAACGTTTTATTAGGAACATGCTACATTTAATAGTTAATAAATCAAAATACATTTTTACCTTGCTTTATCCCTAAATTTCACTCGAATATCTTTTCTTTACCTGACCTTGCCACTTTGACTAGCTGTTCTTTCCCTAGCTAAAGGAAATGAATAAACCATATATCTGGCTTTGCACAATTGATCTTTCATCTCCACCTCTCTTAAACCTTTTTAAGGTGACATTTCTGCAAAAGAATTAGAAAATACTTGAGCTGTGGGAGACTTAAAACCACATACACTTCATTTATCTTTTGTCTGGCAATTGTTATGAGACAGAAAATGTGTATGTCTATACTTAAAAAATAGAAAAATTACAATTGAATTTTAAAGATACATGCAAATTGTATTTCTAACTTGATTTATATACTGTCAGGATGATGTCATGTCACCTTAGATCATAAAGCGATTGAGAACAGGAATCATGTCATGAGGGGAAATCACATAATAGACCATAGTGATCAACCCAATTAAAAGCTGCAAACATTAAAAAGCTGCAAACAAAGAACTATCCTGTGCTGAAAAACACCAGGCAATGTGTAGTATTTCAGGAATTTCAGCAGTTGCTCAATGTAAAACTTGCTCCCTGAGGATTTTTTTATTCCGTTTCTCTCAAACAATCACAAATTTACCCAAGAGAATGGACATTAGTAGTTACTGAACTGCTTTATTTTTTATTTGTTTTACAGAATAGAAAATAAAAAAATAAAGCCTGTATGATAACAAGTGGAAAACAAGAAATTGATGGTAATTATCAAGTCACCAAATGCCATTCATTAGAAGAGATTGCTGAATATCATTAAATAATAAGGAAATGAATTCTCCTGAGATTAATTAGCACTTGACAATAAACTTAAGGCTTTTGATGCCCACATTATTTTTGAATATTTTAATATTTTCCAGAAACTTAAAAAAATACATAAAATTTCACTGGCTGAATAAAAACATTATTTATGAGACACATTTATAACAGGAACTCAGATTCCTTCTTCAACATTTGCACACAGAACTACAACTGAACGCAAAAAATCTGTAACAGATTGAGAGCAGATTGTTGACTATCACATTTTTGGAAGAATGGTTGCTTACTAGTTGACCAAGTCTATCTACTTAAAATAGCTGAGGCTAAAATGAAAATACTTCAGTTAAAAACATTTTTAAAATGTTATCCTGGAACACTATTATCATGAAACTCTTCTAGCTTCTGGAAGAGATTCTAAACTATTTAGAGAACAAAGAAGCAACATCATAGTTGCTTGACAGGAGAGGTATTCTTCAGGACTAAACTGATAAGAGAGAAAATACAATTTAACAGATAAAATGACATACATTGGTAACAATGCCTGACTCTGAGTGTAACAAATACTTTGAAATAATATCTTCAAAAATTGAAACAATAACCAGAAAACATCATTTTATAAACTGTTGTGAAACAAAAGCGTCTTATATTCTCCTCTTGCTTCCAAAGGGAAATAGCCATCAATGTTTCTTAAAATAGAGGGAGGTAGGTTATACTAGACTGATTCCGAATGTCAGAAAATTTATGCACCCAGCTAATGAGAGAAAACATAAAAGAGCAAGTCCGTAAGAAAATGTGACTCTAACTTTCAAGAAATGAAAAAAGCAAAACATCATGTTGACTGAACATGTTATAATTGAAAAACATTAAACCATCATTTACACAAATGAAATACTTTGTGTTTATTTGAATTATATAAGTGTAACCACCTGATGGGTTCACCTTGCCTGCTGGCTAGACAGAGCGGATTTATCAAGACAGGGGAATTGCAATAGAGAAAGAGTAATTCACGCAGAGCCAGCTGTGCGGGAGATGAGAGTTTTATTATTACTCAAATCGGTCTCCCTGAGCATTGGATCAGAGTTTTTAAGGACAACTTGGTGGGTTGGGAAGCCAGCAAACCAGGAGTGCTGATTGGTTAGGTAGGAGATGAAATCATGGGGATTTGATGCTGTCCTCTTGTGCTGAATCAGTTCCTGGATGGGGGCCACAAGATCAGATGAGCCAGTTAATCGATCTGGGTGATGCCAGTTGATCCATCAAGTGTAGTGTCTACAAAATATCTCAAGCACTGATTTAGGAGCAGTTTAGGGAGGGTCAGAATCTTGTACCCTCTAGCTGTATGACACCTAAACCATAATTTCTAACCTTATGGCTAATTTGTTAGTCCTACAAAGGCATTCTAGTTCCCAGGCAAGAAGTAGGTTTGTTTTGGAAAAGGACTGTTACCGTCTTTGTTTTATACTATAAACTATAAACTAAGTTTCTCTCAAAGTTAGTTAAGCTTACAGGCAGGAATGAACAAGGACAACTTAAAGTTTAGAAAGCAAGATGGAGCCAGTTAGGTTAGATCTTTTTCACTGGCTCAGTCATAATTTTGCAAAGGCAGTTTCATAAGCATGTGGGCCCTGGAGACAGCTCTTCTACTTCCTCGCCTTGTGACTTGAGCAAATTATTTAACTTCCATGCCTTACTCATATGTAGCATGGAGGTAGTCAGAGTGTCTATTACATAAAGGTGGATCTGAGAATTAATTGAAATAAAATAGATGAAACACTTAGAAGATACACTCATCAAAAAATAAGGACAACAAATTTAGCCGTAATTTTATATAAATATGAATATTTATATTTTTTCCTCATCAGGCGGTTAAAAAAATAAAACAAGGATTAAGCTTATCAAATAGCATTTTCAAATCATTGGCTGTCTCAAGTAAGTTTGCTTCTAACTGAATTCCATTGGCTTAATTGGAGTGGAGCAATCCCAGACAGCCTACAGTAACTTTAAGGAAAAATGTCAAAAAATTATTACTTATATTAAAAACGTTGAAAAGGAGTCATTTATCACAAGAGACCCTTTGTGAATCTGCGTTTAGCTAGAGCTAAAACTGGAAACAGTGTTTTTACTGATCACTGCTTTACCTTCTATTTTGGGGTTTATATATGGTAATTTTCTGGCCATTTTCAGGATAGGTTTCCAGGGTAGATTAGTTTAAGCTAAAAGATAGCAACCTTGGTTTTTATGCTTTGAGTGCCACATTATAAGATTTAAAGTTTTTTGTTTATCCTGGGTTGGCTCTGGGCGAAATTGAGGATTAGACAACGCTGACTTATATCTTTAGTTTACACCTCATATTCCTAGTTTAACATTCTTATCCTTCTGACTTTTAATATGAGTCTTTTTCTGGGAATTTCTCATTTTTAAAGGGTTATACTAGAGGTGGAAGAATATCTGTCTTTACTGTAGCTTCTGAAATGAGTGCTGTGAGGTGAATTGCCATCACCCTTCCTCACATCTTCAGTAGAGAATAATTTAAAAATAATTCAGTGTAAGAGGTGACAAATTGTTGCTTATCCCATGTACAGTATTCTCCCCGTCTCTGCCTCTTTCTGCCCACCCACAGGAAATTAGAAAAATATCTAAATATCTGAACCCTAAATGAATAAGAGCAGGAAGAAAACCGTGTAGACCAGAAGCCATTTTGGTGGATTGAAAGGTGCATCGAAATGTTCTTAAGGGATTTGGGAAGGATTATTAGGAGGATAACAACACAATTTTGAAAGCGTAGGAAATAGAATAAAACAGTAAAATTTCCCCAAACATGAAATGTTACTTTTATTAATAATACTACAGTGCTTTAGAGGCTACAAAAATGCATTTCTCCTTCTTAGCACCTACCTCTTATTGATTTGCTGCCAATAAATCAGTGCAACCGTATTTAAGGAGGACAGATAAAACAAAGCAGACAAGTAGTTCTCAGCCCACAAAAGGATATGGAAACTGTCATTCATTTAGAAAACCAAACATTTAATAGTCTTGAAAGTGTTATTGTATAAATTCTTGGAAAATGGCACATTTTACATACAGAACAGAGCAAGGCGCCATGAGTACCAGAAATGCTAATTTAATCTTCAAGAATGTTAGTGTGATCACTTTTCCTTAAAGTTAAATGCAAGTATTACTCTCACACATTCTTTTTTCTTCAGAATTATTACTTGTGCTATGAGCATGAAATGCTATGTGGAAGCTAACATTTCTCAGAAGTGCCATACTAATATCAAGTACTTTGTGAAGATGTGGAGCAGTATTTGTTACTGACATTCCTATCTTCATCTTCCTTAGTGTTCCTAGCACTGAAAGTAACCATGAATGAAATTGACCTTACATTTGTTTCAGTGTCATTTTTTGTCTTTTTGGAGAGCATTAGGTATGACAAATACTGTTGTTTATGTAAAAATATGCCAGCTAAACTTGGGATTGCATCAGAAGCAAAAAAATTAAAATTGCAATATACTAAGTTTTCTTTACTTTTCATAGGCAGACTATGTTACACTTCCATTTACATACGGAATGTGTAATAGTAAGGTTCAGAAGCAGTCTCTGGAAACTGACTACCTAAATTCAAATCCTAGCTTCCCTTTTTAGCCTTATGGCTCTGAGAAAGTTATAGAATCACTCTAGGCCTTGGATTCCTCAACTGTAAAATGAGAGTGGTCATACTATCAGATTCTTCTGCCAGCTATTGTGAGAATTACATGCCGATAATGCAAACAGCCTAACACAGAGCCTGGTACATAGTAAGCTCAAAGTAAATGTTAGGTGGTTTTTTTGTTTGTTTGTTTTTGTTTTTTTCTACTACTGCTACTATTGCCATGACTTAAGCTGCTGCTGCTGCTACTGCTACTGTGACTACTACTACAAATACCAATACTATTATAGTATAATAGAACAAATATACAGATGCTCCTAGTACTACTACCAAGAGTATCCAATACCAACATTATTGCTAAAATGAGAACTGAACGGTTCCTGTCGTTCTTCTCTTTCCGAGGCTTACATCTTCCCACTTCACCCTAACTTAGAAGGAGTAAAAATTACCACTGCCTACAACACTGTTGATTCAACTTCCCATCCGAACACATACATGCATGCACCTTGATAATGTCTGCGTGAGTGCTGTTGAAGTACTGACTGTATCTCGGGGAATGCTGACCCCAGCAGGAAAATACATACTCTCTGTGTGTTTTCTTCAAACCCTGCCCCAGGCTGAGTGACATCTGGTGTCCCCAAACCAACCCTGCGATAAGACTTTACTGTTGGCTGCAGCTAAACCCTCTTCTCAGTCCAACTCTTACATTGAAAAAATCCCATTCATAATGAGGTGATATACACATATGTAGCACTTTTTTCATCCTGAAAGCGTAACGGCTTCATTGCTAGTTAAAATGAGCTGTCTTTTTAATCTCACATTTTATAAGCTGCATAGGAATTCAGTTTATAGTTTATAATCTTTTCTTGACATTTATATTCTATTTCCCTCCTCCTTCACAAATGAACAGTCATTGCAGATTTTTCCTGGGAGACTGTGAAACTTACTCTAGCAATACTGAGAGGCACTTTAGAAAAAATGCTTAGGGTTTTAAGAATGAATAATAAGGCAATCCAGGGTATGCTTTATTATCCATTAACATGTGTTTAGGTTGGCCATTTGCAGTAAAACCACCAGCTAAATGTCATAGAAGTTCACAGAAGGCTGTATCTAGTTTATTTTGCACCATTGGAAACTCTAAGCAAGGTTGTAAAATGTTCTTTTTTTCTAAACACCGTTTAAAATAAAAGCGGACCAAAAGAAATCTACTTTGTGTCTATATGCTATTATAGCTGACAGATAAGAAAAATGCCAGGGATAATTGAGGAGGTTTCTGTATAAAATGTTAACACCTAACAAGAGCAAGCTTTCAAGATAAAGGCAAAAATTTCTATAGATTTATATATAGGTTTGTGTGAAAATTTAGGAGATAAAACAGATCCTGTTTCTAATGCCATTTTATTTCTAAATGGTAATGTGTAGATATTCACTGCCTCTGGTGCAAGGAGAGAAGAGGAAGAAATACCTATCATAATATAGTCCAGTGGTGCCTGCAACTTCATAAACCTGGCATCACAATTTAGCTTAATGCTGTGCCTAGATATGATAGGGGGGTGGGGAGGGAGAGGTGAGCTGAGTACAGGCCATGATATTTTTTTCCCTTTGGACTTGAGCCATATTAAATGATATTTTTGTAATTCTATTAAATTAGAAGGGTGCATCATTGGTGCATCAGAATATTCTCAATCCTTTTGGTTTGGAGACCTACATAGAAGCAACAGTAAGCAAAAATGAAAGGTCAGAATCCTTTCAATATTTGACTGGCTGAAACAAGACATACACCTAAGCTGACTAAATGTAATTTGATCAAAAGTGTGATGGCTGACTTGTCTGTTTAGCTCAAATTGTAATTTGTTCCCAAATTACAATTGTCACTAGCTTTGAGTTCTGGTCATTTCAAAATAGAATAAGGGTGATTGGAAATGTTATGTGTAGGCATTTGTTGGAACAACTTAAATGTTCAGAAATAGAGGAGTACTTAAAACAAACTACTAAAAATAATAATACAAACACAATCATATTTGGCTTTGGAAGGTTTCGTTGCAAAGTGTTAGCAATAGTTTTCTCCAGATGGGTGGGACTGTGGGTATTATGTTCTTCCATTTCATATTTGTATTTTTCTCTGAGAAACCTCTGCTTTCCTCTACTTCTGTAGCAACAAAAAAGAGAATTAAAAGAGCTAAGGAGACCAAATGAATTTTTTTAAAGGAAATGTAAAAATCTGGAATTTTGGGTGAATTTAGCTTATATTTATTTTAAGACACTTATGCCTGTTAGAATAGTTTGACTATGTTTTCATTTTTTGGCACCATGCCAAATATTTAAATTGAATTAAAGTGTTTTTAAAAATAGATACAAATTCTTAATCATCCACAAAGGACTGCAGAACTATTCCTATGGCACTCCAAATGGACACATACTTAAAGAAAGAAAATATGTAGTTTTACTCCACCCAAATAAAATTTTGGCTAACTTGTCTTTTGGACAGCTTACTTCAGTTCAAATTTTGTGTAAAGATTTCTATTTTCAGTCCACCTGTCAAGGGACTTTGCATTATTTTTCTGGTCTTTAAGTAAATCATCTGATAAACATTCACAATAAAATGTTCAAAACGTGATGCATATTGAAAGGAGAGAGAAAAGGAGTAGTGTATACTTCAAGTAGTATATAACTCATGACTAGGAGTGAGATCTGTGGGACAATGATTTGACTGGTGCCTTTCAAATTATCTTCTATCTGGTTAAGGCCAGATTTTGAGATCATAGAAAATTGTGAGCAATAAAAAGCTTTAACAGAGACTTGGTCTCAGAACTCTGGACCCTGGAAGGCAAGAGAAAAATCACTTTTCTTCCAAGCTTTGAAATATCTGGAAGTCTGAAAACCAACACAGGTCACATTACTCAGCTTTTAGTTCACTAGCTTGGGTCATCTTAGTGGTATTTATAAGACTGAAGAGAAGTGTTACCATTTGTTTGTGGAGATTGCTTTTGCAAAATATTTCAGAGAATCCACATGAGACTAAAGAAGGGAATTGTGCCGTTTTCATTCTCTTTTTTTGAGATAGAGTCTAGCTGTGTAGCCCAGGAGGGAGTGCAGTGACGCCATCTCGGCTCACTGCAACCTCCGCCTCCCAGGTTCAAGCGATTCTCCCGCCTCAGCGTTTTCATTCTTTAAAAAAGTCTGATAACAGAGGCAAACTCTCCC
>NW_012110608.1:23013-24701 GCF_000951045.1 Mandrillus leucophaeus | reverse complement strand
TTTTGAGACAGAGTCTAGCTCTGTTGCCTAGGCTGGAGTGCAGTGGCACAATCTCGACTCACTGCGACCTCCGCCTCCCAGGTTCACGCAATTCTCCTGCCTCAGCCTCCTGAGTAGCTGGGATTATAGGCATGCCACCACGCCCAGATTATTTATTTATTTATTTATTATTATTTTTTTTTAGTAGAAACGGGTTCACCATGTTGGTCAGGCTGGTCTTGAACTCTTGACCTCGTGATGCGCCCGCCTCTGCCTCCCAAAATGCTGGGATTATAGGCGTGAGCCACCGCGCCCGGCCTGCATCGGTTCTTGAAAAAAAGTTCACAGTGTGAATATTTACACATTATTTTGTCCTTCCAAGTGGGAAAGGTATGCTAGCAATGCTTCTAATCCCCATCTTGGGGGAAAAAAAAAAAAACTTGGGAAAAAAAAATGATAATAAGAAGCAAAACTCGAAACACCACTAAAACAAAATGCAGCTATTTGAAGAAAACGCCTTGAAAGTAATTTTATGAATAAACTTTTAAATGTTTAATTGGTTTAGGTTTTTAAATTATCACAAATCCTTAGAATTGTAATCTAGTTTAATACTAATTTATTACAACACATTTATAATGCTTTTCCTTCTGTTGATTAATTACTCAGATCCTCTTCTTATTGGAAAATTTAGGCATTCTTGTGCTGACTTTCTTAATTAACAAACGTGATGTGAATTCAATCACCAGAAAGGAACCATTTATTATAGCCTATAGGGTACTGGGGGGAGCAGTTTGCTTCTGCCTTGTTTTCCTGCTACCCGAGTTTTCCAGAAAGAAGCTCTTCATTGCAGCAAACATATTCGTAATCCTCTTTACTTTTTTTTTTTTTTCAGATAAAGAAACTATTAAATAGTGAAATTTGAAATCTTCCACTTAGATGGAAACAAATGGGCCAACATTGTTTTTCAAGACCTTGAGATAGGGGTAACTTAGTTTTAAGAGAGACAATTATAGTATCTGAAATAGCTTCTGCCATAACTCAAACTGAACATTTACAAAAGCTGAGATAGGATTTTCTTTTAAATCAGTAGGAGAATAGGAGGATGTGCCATTTACTCAAGTGGTTGACACCAATAGCCTTACAACAAATACTACATTTTAGCTACTTGAAAAGTAAGGTTGAGATTGGGGGCAGAAGGGGATATAAATAAAATGCTTTTGGATTTTAATTGTAAGCCATTTATTCTCTTGGATTATTTCTTTGGCCTGTGCACATTAACACTTGTCTTGAATTGTCAGATCCCTGCACCTCAGTTTTGTAAACCTAGTTGTCAGAATCTTGGAAAAAATATCTAAAGATGTTGGGTAACTGAATGAGATGATATTTGATATTTTCGCTGTAAATTTTAACTAGAATAATGGTGGATGTGTGTGTGTGTGTGTGTGTGTGTGTGTTTGTGTGTGGTAGAGTAAGGCAAGTCAGGAGACTTGAGTCTGGCATACTTCCCTTAAAGCAAAATAATTATGTCTCTAAACTGGATAATTTTTAGCTACTTAATTTTTTTATTGCTTTTTTTTCTGTTAATGATTCTGATTAAAATCAGACGTATATTTTTATTTCTTTTTAAAATGAGTGAATTATAGTAAGCCAGACCAACATCAATTTTTTAAAGTAAACATTAACTGACTTCACTTTTTTTTTTTTTTTTT
>NW_012110608.1:0-22542 GCF_000951045.1 Mandrillus leucophaeus | reverse complement strand
ATTGTGAATAGTGCTGCAATATTTTTGTACTTTTTAGTAGAGATGGGGTTTCAGCGGGTTAGCCAGGATGGTCTCGATCTCCTGACCTTGTGATTCGCCCGTCTCGGCCTCCCAAAGTGCTGGGATTACAGGCTTGAGCCACCGCGCCCGGCCGACTTCACTTTAATGTATGTCATTAAATTCAAAGTCATTTTGAAGTAATACTTTAACTTACAATTCTCACGTCTTTTAAATTTTTATTGTCTCTGATGATAATTTATCAATAACACTCGTATTCTTCTTTAATTTTATATATTCTCCCAGTATTTAAGTGCATTGTACTCGTAGAAACTTCATTATTTCACATGTACAATTCTCCAATTGTTTCACATGATGCTGTTATCCATTACAAGAGTTTGATCAGGCAGTTTAGGTGGGGCTTAGATGTTTTGGGTAGGTGGAGTGGGGGTTTTTGGATGATTTCAATCTAAGACAAATTGTACAAAAGAACCTCTTGTGTCATTCCAACACCATCTAGTGGTTAAAATATTTGCAGAAATTTTTGTTTTGTTTAAGACTGAAGATACACTGGCAAAAGGGTACAATGTTATATTCTATTTATTGGAGATTGATTATCACAATGTGCTTCAGGCAGATGAGTGCCTGGCCCAGCATCAGTAGAACATGTCTTTCGAATTTTGTGTGTGTGTGTGTGTGTGTGTGTGTGTGTGATTCTGATGCTTAATCTTCTGAATTATTTTCTGTGATATAGCAGAGATTACTTTGTAATAATTTAACCATTCCTGGTTCCCACGGTTTCTTCTAAGGAAGAAAGAGGACTAGAGTTGAAATCAGAAGACCTGGATTTTAATCACAACTTTATTCCTAACTATCTTTCTAACCTATATATGTCAACAATTATTCAGGGTCCTTATTTGTAGAAAAAGCATACAGACCTGTATTTCAGAGTTGCTTTGTTATAAAGATTAAGCAATAATATAAATTTCAAAGCACTTTATGTCTATATGGTATTATTGTTACTGTTATTGTGAGTGAGTGCACTCAAGGAATTTATCTTCACGTTATCTTGACTTCTTTTAGACTTAACTACAGTCTAAATTCTGCCCTCACTGTTCCACCAAAATTATCTTTGCTGAAGTATCCACTGTCTTTCATATTGACAAATTAGGACACTGTCTTTTGGGGTCTTTTGGGGTTCCACAGGAATTTTAAGATTGATTTCTTTTTGTATTTCTGTAAGAAATACCATATGTATTTTGACAGGTTTTGCATTCAATCCATAGATTGCTTTGGGGTAGTATGGACGTTATAACATTTTTAAGACTTTCAATCTATGAACACAGAATATTTTTTTCACTGATTTATGTATTCTTTTATTTCTTTAATCAATGTTATGTAATTTTAAGATTCAGATAATATGTAACCTCCTCAGAGAAGCTTTCCCAGACCATTATATGTAAGTAAATTTCCACCTGCTTGTTTCTCTGTATCGCTCTACCCTAGGTTGTTTATTTCCTTCATAGCATGTATCACTCCATCTCTCTCCTTCTCTCTCAATTATTCTTTACCTATTTTCTTCTCCACTTGTTTGATGTCTGTCTCTTGAATATTGGCCATATACATGGCTTATTCACCACTATATACTCAGTGTCTAATACAATGTCTATCTTCTATAAAACGTGTAATGAACATCTGTGAAATAAGCAAATAAATAATTAAATATTTAATATGATTAATATCAACAAGGATATAAATTATGGACATAAATAATAGTAGAGCCACAAAATACATATATATGTGTGTGTATATATCATACATATTATATATAATATGTTATGTATATTATATATTATATTATAATATGCTATATATAATAGTATAGTATAATATATATTATACTATTATGTTATATATAATAGTATATATAATATATGTTATGTATATTTGAATATTATACATAACATGTTATGTATCATATTAGAATATTACACATAATATGTATCATATGTAGATATACATTAAACTGTGGCTTTGATATCATGAATACTTCATTTAACTAGATATGCTAGTTACCACATAGATTTGTTCATATGGAATAAAATTT
Source organism: Mandrillus leucophaeus (assembly GCF_000951045.1). Taxonomy (NCBI): domain Eukaryota; kingdom Metazoa; phylum Chordata; class Mammalia; order Primates; family Cercopithecidae; genus Mandrillus; species Mandrillus leucophaeus. The sequence goes on along the minus strand of NW_012110608.1, from coordinate 20,438 downwards.
TGTGTCTTGACATCATTTTACATCATTAAATGGACAGTGTATAATAGTACCAAAGGCATAAAGGGAATTGTATGAGATGTCACTGAATCTTGCTGGTTTGACAGCTTTGTGTTTAGAAGCATTAATTTTGACCTATCCCTGGTAGAGTGAGTGAAATGAATTAAGGGAAGTAAAGATGGAAAGTAATGTGAATTGGTTTAAAAATGGAAATAAGGAGTCAGCCTTTTAAAAGACCAGGTCATTAGCAGACCTCTTTGCACTGGGAAGCTTTTTGCCCGTGATAAGCGTGGTTAAAAGGATGTGCTTCTATCACAAGAAAGAATTGTATGATAATTTTTCAAATGTCAGAATGAATTTAGTAAAATCTCACAACTCAAATGTCACCTAAAAAGCAAGAATTATGCAAAATTACTTATGGAAACCAAGTGAATAGGATGATCCCCTGACTGGGCAATTCAAATGCATTTACAAAAAATTGCGTAGTTCCAAATTGGAAAGAAAGCTCTTGGGGCAAGATGCTCTTTTGGTGCATTTAAGAAAAAAAAAAAAATGGAGCCACAGTAAGACATTTCTGTCATTTCAGAGAATTGAAGAGCTGATGTAGGGCTAGGACGCCTTTAGTTTCTTTTTAAATTTCAAACTTAACATTGAAAGTTATTAACTGCTTCCTTCCACATTTCTGAAACAAACTGAAAATAGCAACTTTATAAGGACGCATTTTCAAAATGCTTTGAAAACAGTTGGTTTTGTTGTTTATTCGCAGACTTTTTTTATTTTTTTCATATAACGCCTCAGGTTTTTTACCTAGGCTGATAGATTTCCTCCTTAAAGTCCTTGTTCCCACACATAAAGTCTAGGGCAAATTTCAATTCCTTCAATTAATTTTAATTCAATCATACTTTGATTTAGAAACCCAAAACAAAACAATACTTTGGACAATTTATAACTTTCCATTTTTTTCTCTCCCTTCCTTTTCTTTCTTAAGCCCTTTCTTACTTTCTCTTCTCTCTGTCTACAGAAGGTGAAGCAGCAAACATCACTCATCACTCACCCTTGCTGATAGTTTATTTAATGGTATTGTTAAGTATGCATTTAAAGTCTGCATAACTTGTATTCCATTTACTATAGAGCTACCTGAGTATGCTCATGTATCCCTAAAATTAGCTATTAAATGAATTCAGACTATGTGGTCAGTTAATCTCTTTAATTAAGGATTTAAGAATAAATATAAATTATGTTGGGACCCTCAAAATGACATATAATGGTAGTCAAATGTCTTTAATAGTGAATTATGTTATATATAGAATGTATCACCCCTATCCTTCTCCTTACTTTGAATTGAGAGCCTCTTCCCAAGGGCAAACTCAGAGCCTGTGGATCAAGTCTGGTAGAAATAGCAGTTGCTTGGTAAACAGGAGCTGTTTGTGCAACTTTTTCTCTCTCTCTTCTGATCTTATAAGGATAAGTGTAATTCAAATGAGCCTTTGCCACTGTGAATGAAGAGCCAGATTAGAAGATAAGTTTTACCTAGACTACACAATTGCATGACACTGTGCTAAGATGCTTTCACATCTATTATTTCACTTTATTATTATGTTACTTAACATTGATATATTCTATAAATATTTATTGAGCAACAACTATTTTCTGAGTAGCATGCAAAGTGCTTGAAATATAGAAGTAGACAGAATAAACACTGACTTTGGCTTCTGTAAGTTTGTGACCTAATCAGTATAATTATTATAAAAATGTTAAATATAAGACTTCTGATACTTTTGAATTTGTCTCCTATCATTATTAATAGCAGACGAGGCAATATGCTCATTTATATAGATAATCAGGGAACTGGATAATCACATTTAAAAATATAGTAAAGTTGCCTCTCAGCACAAAAATTTGAGAAGACAATTTAAAATGCTAACCTCTCCCATTCCCAGAGAACACTAAAAATATAAAATATAGGATTTCTCCATATGTTAAGATGTTTTATTTTAATCAGTTTGACTTTGACTACTTTAGGAACTTTTTTTGAATTTCACATATCATCTCATTCTTGAGTAGCTGTTATGATATAGTAGAAGCGCATGGATTTAGAATTAGGCAATCTGAACTTGAGTCATAATTCTGTAAAACTTCATTGGCATTAGAAAATTTCTTGGTTTTGGTTTTCTGATCCTCAGAATGAGGGGTGTTTAACTTTGTTTTGTGTTAGCACTGAGACTAAGTCATTTACAAACAATAGAAGTTTTTATTTGGCTTATAATTCTGACGGCAGGGAAGTCCAACAGCATGGCACTGGCATCCGGTAAGGGCCTTTAGGCTCATAATCTCATGGCAGAAGGCAGAAAAGAAGGAGTGAGAGAGACAGAGATGTTCAAACTCAATTTTACAAAACTTCACTCTCGTGATAGCAAACTCCCTCCCACAATAATGACATTAGTCCATTCATAAGGGCAGAGCCCTCATGACCTATTCATCTCCTAATGGTTCTACCTCTTAATATCATCACAGTGGCAACTAAGTTTCAACATAACTTTTGGAGGAGACATTCAGACCATAGCAAGGGGCTTCTTAATGGGGTCAATATTGGCTTTTTGGGCAGGACAATTCTTTGTTGTTTAGCGTTCCTGACCCCTGCCCTCTAAATGCCAGTAGTAGGCACCATTGTGACAACACAAAATGCCTCCCACCTAGTATTGCTCTCAGCAGCATTTCACATGACTCAGTCTCTTACCTTCTAGAAATATTATCTTTATTTGACAACCCACTTTCTTATTTTCCTCTTACCTCTCTGCTTCCTCTTTTGCTGTCTCTTTTGAAAGCTTGTTTTCATTACTGTATCACTAACTGTTGGAGTTCCTTAAGAATTAGCTCTAGATCCTTTCCTCTTTTCAATTTTTCCTCCCCTTGAAGACCTCACCCATATCCATACACAACTTTATTTACTGACTATACACATATGACTTACAAATATGTATCTCCAGGCCAAATATCTCCTCTGAATGCTAACATATATAGATAACCATCTCTTTGACATATTCACTTGTATATACCTTAGGCATCTTACAGTTTTTATTTCCAAAATTGAACTTTTGATTTTCTCTGCCAACTTGATTCCTACACTGAATGTACGTCAGCTAGGTTAGTTTTACCACCTCCTACTCATTTGCTCAAATATGAAATCTTAGCGTCATCTTTATATCGCTATCTCTGTGACACTGCCTTCCTCTATGTTAATTTGGTCACTAAGTCAATTTCTTCTATATCTCCTCTGCCATTATTCGTGCCCAATGTATCACCATCTCTTACCTGGGATACTAAAATGGCCTCCTAAATATTTTTCTCATATTCATTATGGCTTATTTTCAACACATTTTTAAAACACTGCAGCTGGGGTGACCTTTTTGAAACAAATCTGATCAAACCATTTCAGTTTTATTTTTCTGTATATTTCTGTTGGAGATAGTTGAATTTATTCAACTATCCATCCACATGTCACTAAAAAGACGACAACTAAAAACAAAGGCTGAAATACTTTATCTACTTTCTTTACTTTTTGCTAAGCATTAGTCTTAGTAAAAAGTAAATTAAAAAATAACATGACCTGATAAGCTTTATGCAGTCTAACCAGCCTATCTCTTCAGTTCTGTTAATAATATAATCCTCATGTACTCTACAACCCAGCCACAAAAGGATTTTAGTTGCTCTAATGTGTCATTCCTTCTCCTACCATAAAACCTTAACAATCCTACTCCATCAGCCTAAAATGGTTTATTCCCCTTCATGCAGTTAATGTCACTCATCCTTCAGATCTTAGCTCAAGTGTCACTTCCTTAGAGAAAACTTTACTTAACCTTCAATTTAAAATGTATTGCTTTCTCATAAAATTGCTTTATTTCCTTCAGAACACTTATTCAGTTTGTATTTATTTGCTCATTAATGTAATTATTTCACTAATAGCTACCTCCCTGAGACATTACACTATGTTATAAGACTTATAAGCTTGTGGACCCATTCGACTTTAGTTCCCCATTGTAACCCCAGTGCCTAATATAGAATCTGGCACGTAATACACGCTCAATAAATCTTGTGGCAAAGCTTAATGAATGGCTATTAATATTGAATGTTTGCTTCTTTTGTCGTCATCCTTAAGACAAATTTAAAGTAACATACCATTAGGAGTGTAATCCCATTTTGATATATAATGAATAATAAGGACAAAATGATATGCCTGAGGAAACTGGCAGACATTAAAATGAAAATCTCTTACAGCATTTTGGCTCTGTGATTTAAGAACTTCTATTTTTGAAACATAGTGGTAAACTTTTATTTTATGTTTTATCCTACCTAGTGTTTTTGTTTATATATATATATATATATATATATATTCCCATTGATCTCTGTGAGAAAAAAAATCACAGCACTTTCCTTTGGCATTAGTTTATGCTGATCAATCCCTTTGAATTTTAAGATAATTCTCATGGGTAGCGACTATCTGAGATGGGTGATGGGGGTGGTAAAGGAATTTACCAATACAGTTGTAGGTAAAGAAAGGGAGATTTATTAGAGAAAGTAGGAAAATATGTTGCAAGAAAGCAGTGGGAAGACCAGAAAGAGAGGAGCTGACAGCAAAGAGACAAAAGCTTGCTGGAGATTTTATAGAATGGTACTTGTGCCAGAGAGGACTACATACTGTAATGATAACGCCAAGGTAACAGTGAGCTAACTTGCATTTTTCTATCAGCCAAGGTGTCTGGTGATAGCTGGGTGCAGAAAAATTGTGAATTATTTGTGTAGGAGGGCTATATGTCCTGGACCATGAAGAAAATCAGACTTCTAGCTGATCTACTTTTTCTTTTTTCTGTCCTCTGATCCCACCAGCCTGACTCCTTTTCCCTTATTAGGACTTCACAGTAATGTTCTAAGTTCCATTCTGATCATTTCCAGATTAAAACACACAATACACACACACACACACACACACACACACACCACACACACACGCCCCCCACACCAGGGACATATTTAAGTACTAATTTGGTAAGAAGGAGATGTGGATTTTGCTTTGTCATTTTGTATGGACTGACGGTCCATTCTCTCGTTCACTTACTAGATGTGAAAAGAAGAGAGACCTCTCCAACGGCTAGTGAACAAATTCTCATTAAGGTAAGCTGTCTGTATATTATGTAGGTGATCTCATTGACCAGAACTAATCCTTACATGTTTGGTCTTACTATACTTGGGTTTTTCTCCTAATAAAAGGAGGCGTAACTATCCAGCTTCCAAATAGGTATTTGTTATTTTGCATCCATCTGCAATTTGAAAAATTGAGAAACAAGTTTAGATGATGAGGCAGTAAGAACACCAAGAATCCGTATTCTAGCCTTTGCTCTATTACTATACAGCTTTCCATATTATCTTGGGGACACCTTTGAACTTTTTTGTGGCTTTGATTTCCTAATCAGTAAATTAAAATGGTTGTTGACATGATCTCCAAGGGCCTATCTAGGTTGAACAGTCATGAATTATGAATGTTTTCACCTCAAATTTTTATTACAAGCACTTTGGTTTCTTTACTAATTCTTAATTCTAGGCTACATTATTTCAGTAACTAAATTTATTTTCCATTTGTTATTATAAAGCGATTGCTTATAAACTGACCTATGTGGCCAATATGTAATTGGGAATTTTTTCTTGGGATATTTTAGTGCTTGGTTGAGCTTTTAATACCATCTCAATCATTGAGGATTGATAAAGATTTCAACAATTAAATTACAAAATATGCTCTTTGAAGTAGAGTTTCAGAAGTACTCAGAATTGAAAGGAAAATGCCTTCTTTCTACATTAGAAGCAGGGAGGGGTCATAGAAATTTGAAAGTAAAATTTATATCAGTTATTTAATCTTTTTATATAAATAGAATTTAAAATGTTGATAATAATATGTGGGCTATTACCGAATATAACAACGAAGTGTTAAATGTAAACGATTAAGAGTGATTTCAAGATACGCTTTGATTTACTGATATTGAAAAAAAGCTGGGTATTTTAATCAAAGAAGAGATGAACACTCAAAGACTATTCTGCTTCTAACATCATTTTGGCACAGTTCATAATTTTCTGGGACACATTTTCAGTACACATACTGGTTTTCTACTTGTAAAACCTGTAAGTTTTATTAATAATAATATGTCTAAGACTGTGTACTTACAAGCATGGCTAATGCAACTCTTTATATCCTTTTTCTCAAATATTAATATTTGATTGCTCAAGTTGTAAAAAGGAATCTGTTGTTTTTGTTATAATTGAATGACTTCTTTAGGTTAATTAGAGGGAAATTCAGTTTTACTGTCCTATTCCTGCTATATGAAAACTGACTTTAATGGCTGCAAAACATATATAATATAATACATATATAAATTATAGGAAATAATTTATTTAACAAATTTTTAGAACCATGTCAAACTTTAGTTTTTCCAACATATTATTTTTTAAAATATCAAGGCTACAGAATTTCAAAAACAAGCTGGGCACTGTGGCTCACGCCTGTAATTCCAGCACTTTGGGAGGCTGAGGTGAATGGATTACTTGAGACCAGGAATTTGAGAACAGCCTGACCAACATGGCGAAAACCCTTCTCTATTAAAATACAAAAATTAGCCTGGCGTGGTGGTACATGCCTGTAATACCAGCTACTGGGGAGGCTGAAGCAGGAGAGTCTCTTGAACATGAGAGGAGGAGGTTGCAGTGAGCCGAGATCACATCACTGCACTCCAGCCTGGGTAACAAAGCAAGAGTCTTGTACATATGTACATATTATTGTCATTTGCTGAATTATTTGAGGCTGAATTGCAGATATCCTGACTATTCACGCTGTAATATTTCTTAATCCATTAATATTTTCAAAAAAGGCCATTCTAGTACATAATCACAAGCTATCAAATGCACAAAGGTTAAATTGATAAAATGGTGTTAGCTAACATATTTTCACATTTTAAATTTTGCCAAATGTCCCTCAAGTTTTAATGGTATTTTTCTCCTGATCCATGATCATGTAGTACATCCAGTTGTCATATTTTTAAATTACCTTTAATATAAAACTATTTTTCAGTTTTCATTGCCTTTTGTGACGCTGGCGTTTTTGAAGAGTACATGCAAGTTGTTTTGGAGAAAATAACTCAAGTTGGATTTATTGATTGTTTCTTCATGAGTAGATATAAGTTATGCATCTTCTGTGATGTTATAGCACATTAAAGTTTTATGTTAATGTTAATATTTAAAGCCTTTTGTGAATTTTTCCCTTTTCCCTACCCTTGGCCCATATCTATCCAACCTTCTTTTGCATAAATCTCTTATAAATTCCTTATTTGCCTTTTCTTGTTGCACTTGTACATATATACATGCCAAGTTTGAACTTGATCTCTATCTACTTTTTGTCTTGCCTCTCCAGTTTGGTTCAAAGACAGAGACCATGCCGTTGAATTATTTTGTTTCTTCCATGGTACCAAGCCCAGATCTTCAGTAGATGAATAAATCCATCACATGATTATGATTAATATGTACATTTGTAATTTTATATTTATTTACTCTTGAGACAGGGTCTGTTGCCCAGGCTGGAGTGCAGTGGTGCTATCACTACTCACTGCAGCCTCAACCTCCTGGGCTCATGCAATCCTCCCATCCCAGCTCAGATTCCCCTGTAGCTGAGACTATAGGCATGCACCACCATTCTTAGCTAATTTTGTGAAAATTTTTTGTAGACATGGGGTCTCCTCATGTTGCCCAGGCCGGTCTCGAACTCCTGGGTTCAAGCCATCCTCCTGTCTCAGCCTTCCAAAGTGCTGGGATTACAGAAGTGCGCCACCATGCCAAGCCATTCTCAATTTTAAATAGAGCATTTTAAATGCTTATACTAGAGATATTGCCAATATCCTTACATACAGATGTAGATGCCTCTTTTTACAAATACCCTGAAAAAAGCTTAAGTTTAAAAAATAAGCAAATCAGATGAAATCAACAATATTGAAGATGCCTTCGATGTATTTTTTTATTTGATGGTAATTGACCAAGCTCCTCATACATGCTATATATTTAGACACATGTTTTGTTCTGTTGCAGTTCTTTGATCATTTGCTGGCTGGGATAGAAGATATATCAGGACACTGGGGACAATATTACTGGAAAGACAAGTGAGGACTTGCCAAAAGTATACCTGTGTATATGTATAGAAAAAAAGAAACAAATGTGTCTGTTTATTTTTCATGTTTCTGTTGGCAATAGTTGAGCTTTATTTGTCCATATGACATGAAACAGATGACAGCTAAAAACAAAGGCAGAAATCTTTCTTTTTCTTTCCTTCACCAGGAGAGACATGATTGATATAAAATCCAGACTCTAAAACTAAAATAGTGTGCCATAAAATTTCTGGCCATCCCTTTCTCTTGAGAATATTATGCACAAATACAGAGAAAGGGAGTTTACATCAAATCATATTACTATCCTATGTAAACCTTCTAATATTTTGCTGCTTCAAAATATCCAAACTTTTACCTTGTTTACAAAGCACTGCACCAACTGGCTACTACGCTTTCTTGCCTCATCTCATATGATTCTCCCTGTCATTTACTACACATCAGCCATATTGTCATTTTGTCTGTTTCTTCAACACATTGATTACAACCCATTTCCACCTTAAAGCCTTTGCATAATATTATTGTTGCCTGGGATGTTCTACATGATCCTTTAATGCCCAGAATATTCTTGTCATTCAAGTTTTAGTTTAATTTTGTCTCCTCAGAGAGTTTTCCCCTCACTACTCAATCATTCTCTATATTAGTGGACTGTAATTCTCTGAAGAACACATAACTCTGATATATTAATGCTTATCTTGTTTATTAATTTTTTTATTTTTAATTAAAAAATAATCATTATAAACATATATTATTTTTACTGTATGTTTCTCTCCTACTAAAATACAAACTGCATGATGTTAGAGATCTTGTTTATCCTGTTAAATTACAGAGCAGGTACCTAATAAATATATTTGAATGAATAAATGAGTGACAGTGAATTATAAAAAAGACATTTTTGTGTGCTGATACTAAAGTCAGTCCTGTATTTAAATTCAAATGTTTAATTTTTATTAAATTATAATTTATTTCTAAGTGCCCTGATACCAATATATATGAAAATCTGTTGCTTCTGCCTACATTCCTGACAGGAACTGCGTAAAATACAAGATCTGGTTTTAGCAGCAAACATTTGGAACAAGTGCTAGACTTGATAATTTGTAGGCATCTTTTTATGTCATCTTCTAGGGGAGGTGTCCTATAAGGTGAATTATAAGGTCAGAAAACCGAGAGAAATTAAGATAATTGTCTTTCCCAAAGCAATTTTATTGTAAACTCTGATAAATAAAGAATAGATTCCTCTACCCTAATTATAAATGCAAACAATCTAACAAAATAGACCTTTTCCAAGTGTTTGATTTTGATGCATATTTTTCATTACAAGGAAAGTATACACATCAAGAATGGGAGTATTTATAAGCATTATTTTGTCTTTCTTAAGTCAAACAGCAAAACAATTTTTAAAAATTTTATCACAGAGATTTTGGGCTAATGACTTAACTTTATGTTTGAGCATGTTCCATGGGGTTTTACATGGTAAGACTTTTATCTGTGGTATAGCCACACAATCCTTGAAAACTTCATTATTGTACAAATTTAGGTTATTTCCTTTCCTTCCGCTTCCCCTTGCTCTCATTTTTCTACATAAATATGCTCCTTCCTTAAAGTATAACCTCTATTAAGCCCCATAAATTTCTAGATTCAGTGCTTTTTTCCCCACAGGTACAAATTGCTATTGTAATGTTCTACACTGGTTTTTCATTTTTGTTAGTGTGTGTGTGTGTGTGTGTGTGTGTGTCTTTTTTTTTTCTGAGCCTAATGCTGTCATCTATCTTCCTAGCATATTTCAGGTTGACAGCTTGAGTTCAGAGTCTAAAAGTCATCAGATCTTTAGAGCATCAGAATATCCCTTTTAATATGTAAAAATTTACAAAAGAAGTAAACCTCAATAAAGTCTTTATATTACAGAGCATTCTTTTTTTTAAAAAAAAGAAAATATAAGTTATGGATCATAAATGCGTATTTAGTTGAACATTTTCACTCAAGTGTTATGAAGCTGTGCATTAACATGATTTCTCTTTAATTTTTTGAGTTTATTGTGTAGTTTTAATTTGGGTTCCTTAAGGAAACTTTTAACAAAGGTATGCCATTTCCCCCCTATTCTTTGAAAGTAATTGTATGAAGTGCCCTCTTCTTTCATAGCTTTTTCTGAAATGTAGACCCTGCTTGGTCAATATTTCTGTCTTTGGTGCAAAGGTTTCTTCTCCATGGTGTGTTTTCTCTTCATCTGATTGGCTCTAGTGGGATAAAAATAAATATTTAATTACTTTTTAAGCACATATTTGAAATTAAATTGGAATTTACTATGTGTATTTTCTCTCCCTACCACAGATTAAATTTCAACAAAGTAAATTAGGAATATGCAGTCTCTGAACCAGGTCTGGGACCATCTGACTAAAATGTAAAAGTTCTAAAGATGGCAGTCAATTGGTGGAATTTGTATTTTATTTGCTTCTTGAACAGATTGGACTATTTCAACAGCAGATACCTGCAGAGTTTGCTCGGAGAATACGACCATCCCACATCAAACATCAAAGAAGCACTGTACTTGTTTGTGAAAAGCTTGAGAGAAAACGTGCCATTGAGTTGGCAGAAGCAGGCCAAGGTCAGTTAATATACACAGCATCTAGTACATCTTTCCTGTAAGTGTGTGTGTGTGTGTGTGTGTGTGCATGTATGTGCTGTTTCAATCTGTGTAAAGAAGTATCACAGAAAAATTGCAGAATAAAGTCCATTCCCTTTAAAAGGTAGTTTTCTTTCCCTTGCATTACCTCTTAGAAAAACATAAAAGAACTAAAATAAAATTGAAGTTATTTGTGTGAGTACCTCAGGCTGCATTGTTTAATATGGAATAGTGAACAGAGCTTAATGAAATAAATTTTGTCTATGAACCTATTCACTTCTAAAAGTTTTTAAAATATTATCTCCCAGGAAGTACATGTTTGTATTTTTATTTTATTTAAAGACGCATGTTAAGTGCAATAATTTATCATTGGCTATTTATTGTTTATCAAGAACTGAATTTAGTATTAAAAGGTATTTAGTTGGTTTTTGCTGGAGAGAATCAATAGAGAAAAAAATATAAGTTGGGGGTTTGCTGGCTGTAAGTCTGTAAACAATTGTTAAAAGAGAGTAGTAGAGAGATCTTGAAAAGGGAAAACATAAAAAGGGAAAACTAATAGAGGAAGAAAAGAATATTGTTACAAATAATTTTTTACTATGTATCGTGTTTGAGTAGGAATTTTGTGTTTATCTGCATCATGAGGTTTTTTTCTGGGTGAGGATCCTTCTGATTAAATTTTACAGAATTTTAAATAAATTCTTCAAGCTTTGCTTATTTTAACTGGTATGAAGTAACTGTAGTTGCATATTTCTCCCAGGACAAAAGAATTAACTATAGTAACTGGTCATTGAATACATCTTTCTCAATCATTCAGTCCTTGATTTGAGAGGCATTTCATTGATAGATTGCTCATTTCTCTGTACAACATCCAGGAATCGAGGCCTAACAGTTTAACTCTACTTTAATAGTTCGTAATTGGCTAGAACATTATAGTCGTTAAAATGATGCAGACGTGCAGTATATATAGATATGAAACTGTATCTGTGGTACACTGTTGGGTGGGATAAGGAGCTTGAATAATAGAACGTATAGCTTGATCATTTTTGTAGAAAATATAATTTCTATACCTGTATCGACATCTGTGCATAGAAAATTCTCGCAATGCATACACCAAGAGTTAATTGCAGTTTTATCTAGGTGATAAGATTATTTGACTTTTGTATTATTCTCCATAGTTTTCTATATTTTTAGTAGCATGTATATGTTAATTTCATAGCCAGAAAAAAATATGAAGGCATTCAGAACATGAAACCAAAGAATTAAAATTAAAACAGATTGTAAGTTTAAAATGAGCAAATGAACAAAATATATCCCAAATACAAGACTGGGAATCTTTTGAAAGTTACAATTGATTGAATGTAAGAGATGTCTTTTCAAGAATCAGTTGTCAAATAAACTCTGAAATAGGATATCAAAATATATTATAAAAATTTAAAGTGATTTTTAATTATAATATGACTTTTTTTAATTTTTGGGTTTTGACTTGCCTTTTAAAAGTGAACTGCACCTGAATTACTGAAGTGTTCTGCTATTAATTGTCTCAGCTGGATCTCCTGCATTGGGGTAGGGGTGGAGCTAGCTATAGAGAAGAAAAGATAGGTGGATAATGTTTATAGGCCGTCTACTGTAAATTCTTGAATTGATTAGTCTGTGGATGTATTTAGGAAGGGTATCATCATTGATATATTTTATTTTTCCATTCAAATATATCCAATTAAAATGCAATGTAAGCTCAATATAAATTTGATGTATTTGAAAAGTATATATAGTAAACCTTATTAATTCAAGACCGTGAATGTGAATTTCCTATTTTCTTAATTACACACATTGGCTCTCATTGTTGTCTGAAATAACAATATAATTATTATTTTCTTTCTATAATAATATAAATCTGGCATTAATATTAGAAGAAGAAATATATTAAATATTTAAGATTTGATATGCCTTTATTAATAATAATATCTTTCAAAATTTGCATGAGGAATTAAGCATTAGTTGCATGGTTATCATAAAAATATTGTTGTAAGTATATGGAAGAAAGGTCAATTCAATTAGAATTGCATGGTAGCACACTTAAGAAAAATCTCAAAAATCATTTGAAATACTGCTATGAAACAACATAAATCTGATGCCTGTTCTCAGTCTTCATAGTTAACTTGTTTGTCATTTTCCTTACACAATGAGTAAGTGATTTAAGTTGCACTTCAACAGTCATCCCTTTTATATCTTTATTAAAGCTATTTTTTGGAATATATTATCAACACTATGTATACTTTTTTGATTGTATCCAGAGTTTGCAGTGGTATGGATTATGTATTTTTAGCATTCACAAATAGAATTGTTCTCTGCAATAGTTTTGCTTAGATATCCACTGGCTTGTATATACAAGTAAAATACTGAGATAACTGAGTTTTTAAGTAGAAATTTCAAGAATGTGTATATTACCTTAAAGCTCTGCTTTTCAATGAGCCTTTCCACACTCCTTACCCGATGCACTCACTGAGCTTTTCAAAGCATCTTGGGAATGGATTTCCTTATTGATACTTTAGCTTTCATGTATGTGTTTATTGAATTTGTATATTTATGTATCGAACACCTATAGAGAGTTCGATATTTTATCTGCAGCCACAGCCATGTAACAACCATCCCCAGTATGTCCAAATCAAGACTTTATGGGTAATGTTCAAGTAATGTTGACCACAAACCTTTATAAAATCAGAAGAGTGGTTTGATTTTTTTTCAGTATATGTCACTTTATTAGTCACATAAATGGAATAATTCTAGTTACTTTTCTTTTTATACTTCCAAACAAACCGTGGCTCCTACATATATCAAAGGAATATTAGTAGGGTATAGGAAATGATGAATCAATGTTTAATTCACATTCAGACTTGCTACACATAGAAAGTGCTTTAACAATTTCCATTTAACTGCCAGTGCAGTGTCTTACATGATGCCCAAAGGTCTTGAAAAATGGTGGCATTTTCTTAAGTATACATTTTTCTATGGCAAGCTCTATTCTATTAAGCATATTACAAAATTGACTGTTTTAGATGTTAAAATATGTTTATGTTACTAGAGAGCTGCCAAATTCCAAAGTTTTAAATATTTAGACTATGATAAAATATACTTAATAAATATAGATTGAACAATAGGTAATGTTTCTTTGATAATTCAGAAATCTGTAAATTCTTAAGCACATCAGGACCCTATGATGTTTTTTCTTCACAGTAAAAAAAAAATCTTGTCTGCAAGTAGGTGCACTCACGTTTTCTAAATTAAAAAGCTTTATGTTAGAAATAGATAGATTTAAACTTATAGTTTTTAGGTGATTGCTGTTAAGACAATTTTGTGCATTTTGTAACCCTAGGTGCATTTTTGTGCATTTTGTAACTCTAGGTATTAATGAATATAATGACATTTAACGTAAATGTCAAAGAACACTGGTAGTGTGCTGGATAACAGAGGTACTGTGCGATGAAGAGGCTTAGAAAGGCTTAGAGAGTAGAGTTCAATAGATTTGAAAAGCATTTCGAGCTCATGAGGGAAACCTGGAACATAATTACAGTAATAGATACTTAACAATAATAAATGACTATTATTTTAATGATTTGTACATAATTGAAATTACTTTCTCAAATTGGTATAATATCTTTGTTCCCGAAGTTTCTTATTTATAAATACTACTTCTTGCAGTACAGTGTGAAGTAATTATAATGTACAAAGTATAAAGAAATATGTCTATATTCTGCACTGTCAGACCATTTTAAAATAATTGTGTATAGTTTTGCTTTATAAACTTAAATAATTTGTGAGTTAGGGGAAGGCAGGGTCCAGAGGGAGAAACAGAGAAATAAATTATCCAAGAGATGGAAAATAGGTCCTATGGCATCTTTATAATCTCTATTCCATGTGAATAATATAGTCTCTATTCCATTCCTCTTTCTGGCGACTTCAGCTGTAAATTGTCAGAGGATACAAGATGATTTCTGAAGATTATATCCAGCTTGGAATTTTATGTGTTACAAGTGGTAATTTCATTAGTTTTCTCCTCTTTTAAAGTGGAGCCTGAGACTACAGATTAATAAAAGCAATTAACCTTTATTAGACATTTATTATGGCCATGCACTATGCTAACACTTCACATGGGTTATTTGTTATACCTCATAGTGCCTCTATGAAGTCAATACTTTCATTAAAAGTCATTATTTTCATTAAAATGCTAAGAAAATTGAGGTTTAGAAAGGTTATGCAACTTTTTCAAGGTTGTACAGGTAGCAAGCAGGAAAGCCAGAATTTATACCTAGGTAACCTGAATCCACAGACATTATATTATGACTTACAAATTAGTTAAAATATTTCCATAGGCATATTGTAGGTACTAGGCAATATGGTCTTCTATATTCTACATAGGCTTATTAACCCAATTATTTATTAAAATTTATCATTTTAATTTTCAGACATAAAAAACCAGAATCTATTATAATGAATCTTTACATATCTATCACCCAGGTTAAAAATTATCAACACTTTGCAATTTTAGCTTCGTCTATTCGCCATCCACACTTACTTTTTTTCTGGAGTAATTATAAAGCAAATTCCAAACATATTATTTCACCCAAAAATACTTCGGTGTGTTAACAGAAAAAATACAACCATAATTTTATTATTACATCCCCAGATTAACTATAATTCGTTAATATCATCCAGTAAGCAGTACATGTTCAGTTTCTTCATTGCGTCTCAAAAAATATAGTTTTACATTTGCTTTGTTTGAAGCAGAACTCAATAATTAAGTCACATATTTGTGTTAGGTTGAGAGATCTCTTCTAATCTCTAACAGGTTCACTTTACCCCTTTAACAAGCCACATATTTGTTAAAGAATGTGGATAATTTGTCCTGTAGAATTTCCTAGTCTCTAAATTTAGCTGATTGCATCCGTCTGGTGTAATTTACCATGCTCCTTTAATTTCCCAGTTTATGTTGTCAATATATTTTTAGGTTTAATTAGATTCAATTTTACTTATTTTAGCGAGAGTCCTTCATAGGTAGTGCTGTTTACTTCGTATAGTGTCAAATCAGAGGAAATGTAATTTCCTAAAATTGATCAGAGGGTTCAAGAGTTGTCAGCCTCGTACACTCATAATAAAGTTCCTCCAGCAACTGTGATGATTGTTGCCCAGGTCTTTTATTTTGCTAGAGGCTGCAAAATGGTCATTTTGTAATTGTTATCAATCAGTCTGAATTTATTAGCTTTAATTCTATGAAGAACTACTCATCAACTATTTGATAACCTTGAAGCAGTTTCCTTACCAAAAAAAAAAAAAAAAAAAAAAAAAAAGGCAGAATACATGCTTTATTATTCACCTTATTTATACATTTTGGAGTAATGAATTGGAGTGCTGGCAACCTCCAAAGGTGACTAGTGAGTTCTAAGTACCTTTATGAATGACTAGATTTTTTTGTATTTGAAGTATTTTTATATTTGATGTCTATTTAATGTGTTGCAGTTTTCAATTTATTGATGCTCAAATAGCGCTATCTTTGCTCAGTGAGTACTAGTCAAAATCGGCCTCTGTGTGTTTTTAACATTACCCTAGAAGTACTAGATAACTTGCCAAATGTCTGATATAATAAGGTGTACACAAATTATCCTATAAGTTCCTTATTCAGAATTTAAAACAGCCATTTCTCCAAGGTTTTGGTTTCATTTACTGGATAATGTCATTTACAGATCATAATCTAAACATTGTCACCACTCGTATGACATTACTTCTAAAGGTTTTTAGTAGACAGATCTAGGAAATTATACATAGGTGACACACACAGAGAGGAAAAAATTCCTGAGATCATATAGCTATTTCCAATTAATGTAAAATATTTCAGGAATTATATCTAATTGTTTGATTTTATATTTATATCTCTACGATATGATATTTTGAAGTTAAAGGCAAATAGTATTACTTTCAACAAGACAACTAAATGCAATTTAATATTTCTTTATAATGTTTTAGTCTTTATAATGTATCTATTAGATACACACAATGAAACACTGTTTTCAAGTCACTTGAGATAATGTTTTTCTGCTGGTTATGTCATTGACTTGATAAATACTTAGGATTTTTTCAGTTTGTTTTTTAAAACAAATTTATTGAAGTATAAATGACATACAATAAACTGCACATAAAGTGTGCAATTTAATAAGATTTGACATATAGATACATTCAAGTAACTACAGCACAGTTAAGATAATGAACACATCCTCCACTCCCTGAAATTTCATTGATCCCCTTTCTAATCCTTTCCTTTTGCTCCTCTCCACTCACCCTATCTATCCATGGCAACAAATGCTTTGACTTCTGTCACTGTACATTAATTTACTTATCATAGAATTCTATGTAAATGAAATCACATTGTATATATCCTTTTATTGCCTGACTTCTTGCACTCAGAATAATTGTTTTGAGATTCATTCACATGTAGAATATATGGATAGTTCATTTTTATGGTTACAATATTTTATTATATGTATATACTACAATTCACTTATTCGTTCACATATTTGTGGACAGTTGAGTTGTTTCCAGTTGTTAGCTATTACAGATAAAACTGGTATAACATTAGAGTACAAGTATTTGTATGGATACAAGCTTTTATTTCTCTTTGAAAAATATCTCAGAGTGGAATTATATGGTAGGTATATGTTTAAGTTATTAAGAAACTGCTGAACTGTTTCTCAAAGTGGTTGTACCATATAACATTCCTACCAACTGTGTATTAAGCTTCCAGATATTCTGTATCCTTGTCAGTACTTGGTATGGTCAGTTCTTCAAAATTCTTACTCTTTTAATAGATGTTGAGTGATATCTCACTGTTGATTGAATTTGCATTTTCCTAATGACTAAAGAAGTTGAGTATCTTTTGTTTTTTCAACTTTTTTCTTTTTCTGCTTATACTTTAGGTTCTGGAGGTACATGTGTAAGTTTGTTAGGCAAGTAAACTGCATGTTGCTAAGGCTTGATGTAGTGAGCAAAGTACCCTATAGCTAGCCTTCGAACCGAAGTCCCCTTTCCTACCTCTGCTTTCAAGCAGTCCACAGTGTCTAGTTTTCCCATTTTCGTGTCCACATGTATTCAGTGTTTAGCTCCCACTTATAATTGACAACATGCAGTGTTTTTCTTTTACTACATTACTTTGCTTAAGATAATGACTTCCAGCTCAATCTGTCTTCCCTCAAAGGACAAAATTTTGTTTCTGTTATGGCTGCATAGTATGCCATGATGTACGTATATTTACCACATCTTCTTTATCCAATCCACTGTTGATAGACACTTTGGCCAATTCCATGTCTTTCATATTGTGAATAGTGCTGCTATAAACATATGAATGCTTGCAACTTTTTGGTAGAATGATGTGTTTTCCTATGGGTATGTACCCAGTAATGGAATTCCTAGGTTGAGTACTAGCTCTGTTTTAAGTTCTTTGAGAAATCTCCACACTGCTTTCCACAGTGACTGAATTAATTTACATTCACACAAGGAGTGCATAAGCACTTCCTTTTCTCCACAACCTTGAAAGCGTCAGTTATTTTTTAACTTTTTAGTAATAGCCATTCTGACTGGTGGATGGTAGTATTTCATTGGGGTTTTAATTTGCATTTATCTAGAGATTACCAATGATAAGCATTTTTTATGTATTGGTTGGCTCCTTGTGCATCACCTTTTGAGAAGTGCTGTTCGTGTCTTCCGCTCATTTTTTTAATGGTGTGATTTGATTTTTGCTTTTTGAATTCTTTAAGTTTCATGTAGATTCTATCAGATCTTTGTCAGGTGTGTAGTTTGTGAACATTTTCTCCCATCCTCTACATGGTCTGCTTACTCAGTTAATAGTTTCTTTTGCTGTGCGAAGCTCTTTAGTTTAATTAGGTCCTATTTTAATTTTTGTTTTTGTAGCAATAGTTTTCGGGGACTTCGTCCTAATTTCTGTGCTAATGGCCAATGTCCAGAGAATGGTATTTTTTACTTTTCCTTCTGGGGTTTTTAATATTTAGGACTTAAATTTAAATCCTTAGTTCATCTTGAGTTGATTTTTGTATATAGTGAAAGGAAGAGATCCAGCTTCAATCTTCTGCATATGGCTAGCTAGATATACCTGCACCATTTATTGAATAGAAAATCCATTCCCCATTGTTTTTTATTGTCACCTTTGTTGAAGATCATGTGGCTGTAGGTATGTGGCTTCATTTCTGGGTTCTCTGCTGTGTTCCACTGGTCTATATGTCTGTTTTTGTACTAGTATTATGCTGTTTGGATTGCTATAGACTTGTAGTATGGTTTGAAGTCTGGTAGTGTGATTCCTCCGGCTTTGTTCTTAATACTTAGGTTTGCTTTGGTGATTCATGCTCTTTTTAGGTTCCTACGAATTTTAGAATTTTTTTTTCTAATTCTGTTAAAAATGACCTTGGTAGTTTGATGGGAAAAGCATTAAATCTGTAAATTGTTTTGCACAGTGTAGCCATTTTACCAATATTGATTTTTCCTCTCCATGAGCATGCAATGTCTTTCCATTTGTTTGTGTTGTGTTTGATTTCTTTCACCACTGTTTTGTAATTATTGTTATAGAGATATTTCACCCTTTTGATAAGCTACATTCCTAGGTATTTTATTCCTTTTGTGACTTTCATAAATATGATTTCATTGTTGATTTGCCTGTTAGCATGCGAGCTATTGGTAGAAACTGCTGATTTGTGTACATTAATTATCAGAGCTAGAAGCCTTCTGGGTGCAGTCTGTGAAGTTTTTAGGTATACAATTATATTCTCTGTGAAGACAGATAGTTTGACTTCCTTTTTTCCTGTTAGGATGCTTTTTATTTCTTTTTTTTTTTTTTTTTTTGAGACGGAGTCTCGCTCTGTCGCCCAGGCTGGAGTGCAGTGGCCGGCTTTTTATTTTTTTATGTTGCTTGATTGCTCTGACTGAGATTTCTAGTACTATGTCGAATATTGGTGGTGAAAGTGGGTGTCCTTGTATTGTTCCACTTCTCAAGGGGAATGCTTTCATCTTCTGACTATTTAGTATGATGTTGGTCATAGGTTTGTAATAGATATCTCTTATTATTTTAAAGTATGTTTCTTCATAGCCTGATTTGTTGAGGGTTTTGAAACATTAAAGGATATTGAATTTCATCAAAAGCCTTTTTTGTTTCTTTTGAGATGATCATGAGCTCTTGCTCTTAATTCTGTTTTGTGATGAATAAAATTTATTAATTTGCATATATTCAAACAAACTTGAATCCCAATAATTAAACCTACTTGATTGTGGTGAATTAATTTTTTGATGTGCTGCTGGAATCAGTTTTCTAGTATTTTGTTGAGGGTATTTGCATGTATGTTAACCAGGGATATTAGCCTTAGGTTTTCTGTTTTGGTTGTGCCTTTGCTAGTTTTCTTTTTAAAATCAAAATGATACTGACTTTACAAAATGTGTTAAGGAGGAGTCCCTCCTACTTGATTTTTTTTTTCCTTCTTTTTTATTTATTTATTATTATTATTATACTTTAAGTTCTAGGGTACATGTGCATAACGTGCAGGTTTGTTACATATGTATACTTGTGCCATGTTGCTGTGCTG
>NW_012110607.1:0-1049 GCF_000951045.1 Mandrillus leucophaeus | reverse complement strand
GCTGCAAGGGGCTTGTAATCTTGTTAAGACTATTGTTTCCAACACATGGGACACAGTAGAAAGCAATTTACAACAGGCTAGGTCTGGGTGGTATAATGATGCAGGGGAAACACTGGAAACTCGACAGGAGTGGGAAAGAAGACTGCGTCACTCACAGCTTTATTTCTAGTGTCCAGCACAGCTCGTGGAGTATGGTAAACCCTCATTGAATACAGTACTCTACCTAATCTAAGGTAGCACTGCTGTTAAGAAACATAATTTTATATTTTTTACTCTTAAGAAGTACAAACGGTGCCCACTAAACACATCATACCAGTTTTCAAGCTGTTAAAATGTAAATTAAAGGTGCATCCTAGAATCAATGAAAGAGGGTATTTGTAAATGGAGAACGAATGAATGACCTGGCTTAGAATCCTGGGGTTATTGCTCACTGCATGTGGGATACTGGGCAAATCACTTCGTTTCATTGTCCTGAAAATAGAAAATAATAATAATAAACCCTATCTCAAAGGGTTTTTTAAATCATGATTAAAATATATTATTTAGGATAAAGTGCTTTATAAACTCAAAGTTTTAATATTGATTAATAGAAATACTGATTTTTAAGTTCCAAAATTAACTTATATGCAATCATTGCAAAGGGTTTTGTGTAAACCGTAGCATCACGGAAGAAAGACTCCTTGAAAATTACAGGACATGCATTGTGTCTTGATGGATGGAGACAGTTTAGACTAATAGAGCCTTTTCCATGGGCTTTAAATCATCTCCAGGCACAAGGCTGAAGTGAGAGCAGACTGACAGAGACTGTCATTAGACTCAGACCTAGATCCAGGGGCAGAAAGAAAGGCAGCTTCCCAAGACATCCACCCACAAAGAACGAAAGTTCATGGGCCTGGTGCAGTGGCTCACGCCTGTAATCCCAGCACTTTGGGAGGCTGAGGCGGGTGGATCACAAGGTCAAGAGATCGAGACCATCCTGGCCAACATGGTGAAACCCCATCTCTACTAAAAATACAAAAATTATTAGCTGGGCATGGTGGCACACACCT
>NW_012110606.1:0-1597 GCF_000951045.1 Mandrillus leucophaeus | reverse complement strand
TCCAAGGGTGACATCAAATTTAGAAGGCATAAAAGCAAAATTGATAATTCTGGCAAGATAGGAATTTAAAATTTATTTACAAGACCCCCCGTCCCCACACACACACACACACACACACACACATGCTCCAAAACATAAAAAAATTCAAGAACTGGGAAAAACATTCACAACATACGTGACAGAAAGTAGGTCTAAAGTCCGTATAAAAACAAATAACAAATCAATAAGATGAAAACTCAATAAAAATGAACAAAAAATACAAATGACCTATTCAAATATGAGAAAACTCTACTCATAAATACTTGACTTTATCATAAATATTCTATTCATATTTACATATGTGCAAATTAATGTCATGAGTTTTCCCATCTGTTAGCTTAGCAAAGACTAAACTGTCTTCTATTGTCCAACATTGGTGTTTATATGAAGAAAAATGCACTTCTGCATTATTGGTGGGAGCATAGAGATACAATTTTTTTGAAGGGCAATATCTACAAAATAATGAAACCCAACCATTCCTATGAATTTACTAGAACTATACCAGGATGTGGAGAGTATACAGAGATGTTTATTGCAGCAGTTTCATAAACAGCAAAAAACTAGAAACAATCTAGAATACTGATTTTTTCATAAATGAAATAGAATATTATATAACTATTAAGAATGAGACCAATCTCTATGGGATAATACGGAAAGACCTTCAAGGGGCATTGTTAAGTTAAAAATAAAGTATATATTAACATTTATAGTTTTATGCAATTTGTGTTTCTAATAGACATACATTTATATTTACCAAAATATATCTGTAATGATAAAAAAGAAACAATTTAATGTGTGTTCCTCTGAGGAGCTGAGTTGTACGATTGAGAGAAAAAATTTTTTATCTAAATCTTTTGTATTATTCAACTCTTACATAATGATCATGTTAATTATGTAATAAAAAGCTTAAGCCATGCTAACTGAGTTGTGAATTATGCTTATTAACACCACTGTATATAATCTTCTATTTTTTAAGAGTTTTTACATGAAGGCTTTTTTAAACTTATAGACTTTAAAGATGTTCAGTCTTCACTCATACATACTAATGTTTTCTCCTGGTTTTTTTTGTTGTGTGAATTTAAATTCTATAAATTTGTATGTCATATATCTAGAATTCCTTATATTGCCGTAATTATCTGGTTAGCTTAACATAACTTAAATGAAAACTGATATGTAGCATCAATATGATAGTTTAATTAAAATAATTTTATAGAGTAGTGATTCTAGGATTCAACTATCTAAACTTACGTACGGGCTCTCTCATTTATTAGTAGGATGACCCTAGGAAAGTTACTTAACCACTCTTAGCCTCAATTTACTCATTTGTGCAATGAGGTAAATGATAGTCCGTCTTTATATTATACGGAAGTTGGGGAATTAGGTAGATTAATACATATAAAATGTTTAACAGTCCTCAGCACACAGTATTTAATAAATATGTTGAGCATTATCATTATTTATATTATTATTAAAATACTTTTGAAAGACATTTTCAAATTCCATTCTGTTACAATATAGTCTGTGATATGGTTAGGCTCTGTGTCCCACCCAAATCTCA
>NW_012110605.1:0-1352 GCF_000951045.1 Mandrillus leucophaeus | reverse complement strand
CCATTCACTCCCATCTCTATGTTACATTGGAAACCTTCACTGTATCTAGCTGGTAAGTAAATTTCTCCAAATGAACACTTCAGAGGCATTTAAACTAGAGCAACTCCATCTTGAATAGGAGCTAGGTAAAATGAGGCTGAGACCTACTGGCTTGCATTCCCAAGAGGTTAAGGCATTCTCAGTCATAGGAAGAGATAGGATGTCAGCACAAGATACAGATCATGAAGACCTTGCTGATAAAACAGGTTGTAATAAAGAAGCCAGATAAAACCCACCCAAACCAAGTGGCGATGAGCGTGACCTCTGGTCGTCCTCAATGCTACACTCCCACCAGTGCCGTGACAGGTTGCACATGCTATGGCAATGTCAGGAAGTTACCCTATATGGTCTAAAAAGGAAAGGCATGAGTAATCCACCCATTGTTTAGCATATAATCAAGAAATAACCATAAAAATGGTCAACCAGCAGCCCATGCTGCTGCCCTGCCTATGGAGTAGCCATTCTTTATTCCTTTACTTTCTTAATCAACTTGCTTTCACTTTCCTCTGTGGACTCACCCAAAATTCTTTTTTTCTTTTTTTTTAGACTGAATTTTGCTCTTGTCACCCAGGCTCGAGTGCAATGGCGCGATCTTGGCTCACTGCAACCTCTGCCTGCCGGGTTCAAGCGATTCTCCTGCCTCAGTCTCCCAAGTAGCTGGGATTACAGCCGCCCGCCACCACTCCCGGCTAATTTTTTGTATTTTTAGTAGAGATGGGGTTTCACCGTGTTGGGCAGGCTGGTCTCAAACTCCTGACCTCAGGCGATCCACCTGCCTTGGTCTCCCAAAGTGCTGGGATTACAGGCGTGAGCCACTGTGCCCGGCCCCCAAATTCTTTCTTGTGCAAGATCCAAGAACCCTCTCCTGGGGTCTGGATGGAGACGCTTTTCCAGTAACAATATCACTCAATGCAGTTCTGGAACACGGAAAGAACTGGAGTGTGTTTCAACAATGTAGATGCAGCTGATGCCAGCAGGAGGATGCAGGCTACAAAGGGCAACCCCGCAGGAGGGCTGGGTCACAGCAATCCTGGCGAGAGTTTCCACCACCACAGCTCTCCTCTGGGGCTATTTAGGACAGCACCCTGTTGCCCACCTGAGACTCAGCCTCTGCTTGCAGTCACTTCGGGCACCATAGGAAGCCCCTGTGATAACACCCAAGGGCTCTAAAAACTGTGTTCTCAGTGTGCCTGAAGACAGCTCATTTCTGCCACCAAAAATATACTGTCCCCCTGCTCCCTCACCCCTCTTCACTCAAGAGCATGGACTGAAGTTGTAAGGGGGGTGTACAGTTGTTTATGATTTGGTGAGCA
>NW_012110604.1:0-1112 GCF_000951045.1 Mandrillus leucophaeus | reverse complement strand
CCAGGGTCCGACTCGAGGACCCCACGGGCACAGCAGCCCGTCCCCACCCCGACGGAGGGGCTCCCTGGGCCTGGTGCTGGATGCCAGTGCCCGCACCCACCCCCCAGCACCGCACCCCCTTTTCAGGCACCCACCACCCTGATGGCGACCCAGAGGGACAGCCGGCACCCATCTGTCCCCGTCAGGGCTCTTGTTCTCACAGCCCCCTGGAGCGTGCCCTGTGCCCCACCTTGGGCCTGGCTCCTGGCCCAGATGGCACCTGGCCTCTTGAGTCTGGTGGGGGACCCCAAAGCTGGTGGTCCCATAGGCTGCCCTCCTGGGTCTCCACCTCATGCCTGGACAGGACGCTGTGGCCTGTCCAGGCCTTGGCCGGCCCTGCAGCTGCACCCCCGATCCTCATCCTGCAACCCATTCCTTGCCAGCATCCTGAGGCTCCTGGCGGGCATCCTCTCTGCTCAAGAGTGTTGACCTGTCTCCCGGTCACACCTGCTGTGCCCCCTCAGCCAAGCCATCATCACCCCCCTGACCTCCCCCCAAGCTGGACCATGTAGGCCCTGGATCACACCTGGGGGTTCAGATGTGGGGGTCCTGTGTGCACGCCCAGTCAGACTGAGCACTCATGACACTACCCCAGCACCTCTCCCAGGGTTAAATGAGGAACGCGCCACTGGACACATGAGGAAGAGGCTGTTCTGGGAGCCGGCAGTGCTGTGCCCTCACCTCTCTGACTTTGTACAGCAGGTTCCTGCACCTAGGATGCCTGCCTGGAAATGTCCTCACATTCAAGGCCTCCTTTGCAGCCTCCCCCTCAGTGAAGCCTCCACACGTGCACAGGGCGTGTGCGCAGCCTTGTGAAGGGCTGGGACCATTTCCCCAGACTGGGGCCTCAGGAGCAGGCGTGGGGTCCTACTGACCTGTCTCCCCAGCTCCCATACAGAAAACATCTAAAATAAACACACATGGATGGAAAGCGTTGAGCATCTGTTTCTTTCTTTTTTTTTTTTTTGAGGCGGAGTCTCGCTCTGTCGCCTGGGCTGGAGTGCAGTGGCCGGATCTCGGCTCACTGCAAGCTCTGCCTCCCGGGTTCACGCCATTCTCCTGCCTCAGCCTCC
>NW_012110603.1:0-3612 GCF_000951045.1 Mandrillus leucophaeus | reverse complement strand
TTTTTTTTTTTTTGAGATGGAGTGTCGCTCTGCCGCCCAGGCTGGATGGAGTGCAGTGGCGCAATCTCGGCTCACTGCAAACTCCGCCTCCCAGGTTCACACCATTCTCCTGCCTCAGCCTCCTGAGTAGCTAGGACTACAGGTGCCCGCCACCACACCTGGCTAATTTTTTTTTTTTTGTATTGTTAGTAGAGACGGGGTTTCACCATGTTGGCCAGGATGGTTTCAAACTCCTGACCTTGTGATCTGCATGCCTCAGCATCCCAAAGTGCTAAGATTACAGGCGTGAGCTGCTGCACCTGGCCCTTAATTTTTATAATAACAAAACTGTACTTTGTAAGTGTTTGAAAAAATGTTAGCAACTTCAAAGATAAAATGCAAACAAAACTAAAAATTAGATCATGTAATGAAAGAGCACCACATTAGGAATCTTTAGAGCTGAAGAATTAAAACACACTTGACATTTTCTTAATTTTCTTATTCTATTAATGTATGAAACCTGGAACTGGAAGCTTACTGGTATTTTTTCTACATTGTAATTATACTAATAAACATCTTTGACTGTGACCTTGGAATTTATAGTGCAATAGGAGAGATTTATTATAAGTCAGTGCTTTAGAAGAAAAATGGGATTATTGCGGAAGTGAACTTCATGTTAAGCAAATGTACTTGCGTACCATTTGTTCCAGTTAGTTTTGAGCTTTAACTTGTCTTTAGGTTTTCTTTAAAAAACAGAGAGGGTTCTTATTAAATTCAGACTCCTGACAGATCTTTGTAATATTATTGAGTCAACTATAAAGTAACTACTTTACCTTGAAATGTGCAAAAGGAATCAATAGGGTTACAAAACTGCCTTTTAAAAAATGTTTGTAATCATATTTTTCCTGGTAGCCTGAATATCAATGTGTATGACCTTTCTTGGTTTCTTTCTTTGCTTGGTTTTGTTGCAATATTAAAGTCCCTTATAGTTAGAGAGTGTTTGAGTATTTTGGTTTTGATTTCTTTTTTGTCCCCTGCACCAGCCTCTTCCTTTTTTTTTTTTTTTTTTGAGATGGAGTCCTGCTCTGTTGCCCAGGCTGGAGTGCAGTGGTGTGATTTCGGCTCACTGCAACCTCCACCTCCCTGGTTCAAGTGATTCTCCTGCCTCAGCCTCTTGAGTAGCTGGGATTACAGGCACACACCATCATGTCTAGCTAATTGCTTTTGTACTTTTTAGTAGAGATGGGGTTTCGCCATGTTGGCCAGGTTGGTCTCAAACTCCTGACCCTAGGTGATCTGCCCACCTTGGTCTCCCAAAGTGCTGGCATGAACCACCACACCCGGCCTCATTATAATCTCATGAGAGTACCGTAGTATACGTGGTCCATTGTTGACCAAAACCTTATGTGGTGCATGACTTTATACATTTCCATCTGGAAACTGAAGTATTCAAATATATGTAAACTATTTGGAATTTTGTAGATGATATTCATTTATGTTATGCCACTTAAAATCTGTGACTGAAGTTGATTTTTGCCATTGTTGAGTAAGTCTTTCATTTCTTTAAATAATTTTCTCTGTAATTAGTTGAATTGGTAATATGCCAAAATGCTTTATTAATACAAATATGCAATTTTATTGTCTTATGACTTGTATTTGCTTTAGTGGTTTGTTTTATTATTAACTACAATGAGGATTCTTTGTAAACTTATAAACCTCCAATGTGGAGGCTTAAGGGACTATGTAAATGTTGTTAGCATTTGTCCTTGCATTAGATAAAAATGGCTAGGGTTTATTTCCTTGCCACTTGGCTAAATAATTTGCAGATAATAATTTCTCATCTAACTTTTAAAACAATTTTTAAGATAAATGTTATTACCCATCATTTGCAGATGAGGAAACAAAGGCACAGAGAGTTTAACTTAGCCCAAGTTGCAGAGCTAGTAATTAGTGAAGCAAGGACCTGAACCCAGAGATGTTTATTGAGAATGACAATACTGTAGTAAGACTTTCTGTCTTAGAAAAATTATTTTCTTTGAATGCACTACAAAAATGACCCAGGCTGTATAGTTTAATTACAGATATTCCAAGGTTAACTATGAAAATACTTGTTGTTTTAGTGGGCCCAATTTTAAATTAATAAATAGTACATTATAACCTAAAGGACTAATTAAAATTTATTCACTTTTTGAGCGTGATTATTTTTAGTTATCATTAATCTGAGACTCAGCAATGGTTTTGTTTCAGAAATATTTAATTTAATTGTCGTCAATCATAGTAATCAACCTTAGAATATTACATTTGTAGTAGAATGAGCATAAATTTAAATGTCTCAGTCTTTGGAGGTAATTATCTAATTATATGTTCATATTTCTAGCATGGTTAAGTGGCAATGTTTAATTCATTTTAGAGGTAATTTTACTCCATGTGGGGATATGTATTCTAAATCATTACACCTTTCTGTTTATAGAAAACATTTAATTAACATGCTCAAGTTTTATTTGGAAGTTTAGTAATATTGCACTGTTATGTCACATCGCTATTTAAGATGTTATTTTGGAAAACACCATTATTTATTAATCTTAACAAATTGCATTTTATTTTAGTATATTCACTATTAAGAGGCTACTCAATGAATATGACTTTATAATGCTTTGATCTTATGGAGTGCTGGCGAGTATTATTTTCTGTGTTTTAGTCCAGAAAATGTATAAAGTAGTATTAACCTTGATAAAATTAGAATGCCTGAAACTGCAAAGGGTAAAGCATATTTGTCAGTTTTATCTTTTGCTAGCAAAAGCCTGGCCAATTGCCAAAATGTGGTTAGGGAGGTATATGCACTTTACAAGGATTATTGTTAAGGGTACCAACAAGGAAAATCATTGTGATAGATGAAACAGGATGCTACTTTATGGTGGTTTTATCTTATTTTAGGGGTAAAGTCAGAGTATCACAGCAAACCAAAATCATCAAGATCATTTCTGTGATGGAAATAGAATTCATCTGTTTTTCTGATCTGTGTCCCGTGACAAGGAACATAGAGTCCTTGTGGAATTTAGAAAATCATTTATCTGTGAAGAATTTTGATTTGGGGTTTCTAAGCTGTGTCATGGCTAAAAGTCTTAAAAATAAGCAACTTTAATTGGAGAGAGGGTTTGACAAAATCTTGGGAATCAGATGTATTATGATGTAACTATTAGCTTAATAAATACTAAGGCCCTGTTTATTCCCTAGAGGGAAACAGGTCATTGAAATATTTCCCCCGCAAAGAGTTGAATAAATTATAGTGATTAAATTTAGTTACATATTTCATGTATTTGTATTTATTTACCATTTGATAAAATGTTATATAACTGAGCAATTTCCTATCTTTGTTTACTAGAGCACATTAAAAATCAGTTTAAATTACTATTATGATATCCTGTATCTAAATTTAAACTAAGATTTTGTGATGAAAGTTGAGCTTATGAAGATTGTATCAATTACATTTTTTTTTTTTTGAGGTGGAGTTTCGCTTTTGTTGACCAGGCTGGAGTACAATGGTGTGATCTCGGCTCACTGCAACCTCTGCCTCCCCTGGTTTAAGCAATTCTCCTGCTCCAGCCTCCCAAGTAGCTGGGATTACAGGTGTGC
>NW_012110602.1:0-1682 GCF_000951045.1 Mandrillus leucophaeus | reverse complement strand
GATCTCGGCTCACTGCAACCTCTGCCTCTGGGGTTCGTGCAATTCTCCTGCCTCAGCCTCCCGAGTAGCTGGGACTACAGGCACGCACCACCATGCCCAGCTAATTATTGTATTTTTAGTAGTCGAGACAGGCTTCAGTGGCTATCTATAGGCACAGTCATAGCATACACTACAGCCTTGAACTCCTGGCTGCAAGTGATCTTCCCAGTTCAGCCTTCCATATAGCTGGGAGTACAGGCATACATACTACTACACCTGGCTCTATGTCCTGCTTTTCTTTTTTTATTGAGATAGGGTTTCACTCTGTTGCCCAGGCTGGAATGCAGTGGTACAGTCATGGCTTACTGCAGCCCAAACCTCCCTGGCTCAAGCAATCCTCACATCCCAGCTTCCTGTGTAGCTAGGATCACAGGCACGTGTCACCATGTCCAGCTAATTTTTAAATTTTTTGGTAGAGATAGGGTCTTGCTAAGTTGTCCAGGCTGGTCTTGAACTCCCAGGCTCAAGTCATCGTCTTGCCTGTGCCTCCCAAAGTACTGGGATTACAGCCATGAGCCACTGCACCCTGCTGAATCAAGTAATTATTAATTGTTTAATGAAAAGTCTTTTAAATCACGGGTCTATGTGGAAGCAGAGGCAGGGGAAAGGAATTCTAGGTAGTCACATATGGCTTCCACTGAGTCACTAGCGTTTTTTTTTTTACAACTTTAGTGGCAGAGTTGTTTTTCTTTTCTTTTTTTTTTTTTTTTTTTGAGGTGGAGTCTTGCTGTGTACCCCAGGCTGGAGTGCAGTGGTGTGATCTTGGCTCACTGCAAGCTCCACCTCCCGGGTTCACGCCATTCTCCCTCCTCAGCCTCCCGAGTAGCTGGGACTACAGGCGCCCGCCACCATGCCCAGCTAATTTTGTTTTTGTATTTTTAGTAGAGGTGGGGTTTCACCATGTTAGACAGGATGGTCTCGATCTCCTGACCTCGTGATCCACCCGCCTTGGCCTCCAAAGGTGCTGGGATTACAGGTGTGAGCCACCACGCCTGGCCCATGATACTACTGGGATTACAGGCGTGAGCCACCTCACTCAGCCAACTTAATAACAGTGAGCAAAGGCCTTGGCGCAGTCATGTATAGCCATGAGTCAAATGATAGGTAACCCTGTGTCACGAGGTTCCAAGCAGGGAATCTGGGCCCAACCATGACTTGCTACAACCCAGGATGAGCTCTGGCTTTAACTTGGTTTTCATGCTGAAGGAAGCCTCTAAGGACCGTCCTGGGTTCTCCTCTTTATAGGGCCTTGATGCCTTGTAAGCCTGGCTTCCTTAGGAGTGAGGAATTGATGTCTATCTGGATACGTAGGTGCCCTGGACTGCTGGGCATTGGTATCAGGAGAGATACCCACATGCCCTGTGTTGAGGCAGATGAGTCATGCAAGAGCAGTGCTCTGAATCTGGGTCTTCTTCTGAATCACCTGCAGAGCTTTGGAAACAATGCAGGTGCTTGGGCCTCACCCCAAACCTGCTGATTTGGAGTCCATTACACTGGAACCTAGGCACATGTACTCAGAAAGTTCTATATATGATACTACTACTTTTCTTTTTTTTTTTTTTTGAGATGGAGTCTCACTCTGTTGCCCAGGCTGGAGTGCAGTGGCACGATCTCGGCTCACTGCAAGCTCTGCCTCCCGGGTT
>NW_012110601.1:0-1275 GCF_000951045.1 Mandrillus leucophaeus | reverse complement strand
GAATTGCTTGAACCCAGGAGGTGGAGGTTGCAATGAGCCAAGATCTCGCCATTGCACTACAGCCTGGGTGACAGAATGAGACTCTGTCTCAAAAAAAGAAAGAAAAGAAATTGCCTGTATGATCAAGAGATTTATTTGCTAATGAGGGGTAATTGGCCCTGTCTGTAAGGGTGGTTATAGCTAGTGCTTCTGGGCAGGCTATGAGATGGGCAATCTAACACTGGTGGATTCTTGGCCTGGAGAATATTATGGTCTGCATTGAATTCGTGGGTAGCAGGTCCAAGAACCTCTATGAGAGACTATGAAGGACTGTAGGAACAATGGCAAGGATTGTCAAAGTGCCCCTACAATATGTAGGCACCTATTCTCTGAAGCTCCCCCACCCCCTTATCTCGTCTTCCCCAAGGGGGCAGCCAATTTTTAGATGACCACAATTTGTCTGCTGAATCTGCTGGGTTAACCAGAGAAAGAATGCAAGTGGGGGACTTGGTCTTTTAGTGAGTTCAAGGTCTCCCCTTCCTCCTACACACGTAGCATCCTATCCCCTTATTCTACTGCCAAAGAGCAGCGCTGATCACATTGGGCAGATTATTTCAGGGGATTAACCATGACTGGTTAAATGGCCTCTGAGATAGTTGAAGTGGTAACAGGAGCTGGAACTGCTTCCTTAAAGAAGGCCTGGCCATTTCTCTTTTGCTTTTCTTTTATGACACCTTCCACCCATATGGCTGGAGAGACATGGGGCTTGGGCTTCCCAGGTGGACTGGCCCAGGTTTCTTCTGGGGTCCCAGGCCTGTCTCACTATAGACGGTGGGCAAAACACTCATGTGCTCTCTCCCTCTGGCTTGGAGGAGAGGGTGTGGTCCTTGGTCCTGTTGGGTTCCCACATTCTGAGACTCAGCTTTGCTTGGGGGTGAGTGGGGATTGCAAAAGCAGGCCTGTGCCATGTATGGATATTTTTTAGGTTTAATTTTTTAAAGACAAATCAACCTTCCTGTGGTCTAATTTAGCTCACACTGAGGTTTGGATCAGAGCCCCAACTAAATAAGAACATCCTGATTTGCCTTGCTTTGCCTTCTTTGTGTGCAGATTTTGCTCTGTGTTGTGTGGAGCAGGAGTGGTTGGGACAAGGATCAGGTGTTCTGGGCCTAATTCTTCCTAACAGCACTGGATGGGAACTCTGCGTAGAGCAATACCTTACAGCCAGCTCTTCCTTCCTTCCTTCCTTCCTTCCTTCCTTCCTTCCTTCCTTCCTTCCTTCCTTCCTTCCTTCCT
>NW_012110600.1:0-1959 GCF_000951045.1 Mandrillus leucophaeus | reverse complement strand
CCACACTCGACTAAATTTTGTATTTTCTTTTTAGTAGAGATGGGGTTTCACTATGTTGGCCAGGCTGGTCTGGAACTCCTAACCTCAGGCAATCCACCCATCCTGGCCTCCCAAAGTGCTGAGATTACAGGTAGGAGCCAACGCACCTGGCCAATTCAGTAACTCTTATCACTAGTTTTTCCTACTTTCTATTCTCCTGCTGTTGCCTTTCTAAAGATGTGCTAAGAAAAACAAAAGTGAGGTCTTATCTTTTCCGTATATAAACGCAAAAAAATGGTATTTCTGACTCTACGCTTGCCTCAGAAACCATGGCAACAGTCTTTCTACCAGGAAGCTGCAGCTGGAGTTTCACCCTTTCTAGACACTGAGGAAAAGGCTGCCCATATCAAGGCCCTCAAACAGAGAAACTCCTCTGATTCGAATCCTTCTCACCACACCTCCTGAGACAACATTCTCATTTTGTGGATGTTTTATTTTTGTGAAACTGACAAGCTAACCATATTATATTGGATGTGGAGAGAGGGTGATTATGAAATGTGATATAGTGACCATTAGAACAACATGAGTTTGAACTGTGTGGGTACACTTATATATCACCCTTGAGACAGCAAGACTAATCCTTCCTCCTTAGCCTATTCTTTTTTTTTTTTTTTTTTTTTTTTTAATTTATTTATTATTATTATACTTTAAGTTCTAGGGTACATGTGCACAACGTGCAGGTTTGTTACATATGTATACATGTGCCATGTTGGTTTGCTGCACCCATTAACTCGTCATTTACATTAGGTATTTCTCCTAATGCTATCCCTCTCCCCTTCCCCCAACCCACAACAGGCCCCAGTGTGTGATGTTCCCTGCCCTGGGTCCAAGTGATCTCATTGTTCAATTCCCACCTACGAGTGAGAACACGCGGTGTTTGGTCTTCTGTTCTTGCGATAGCTTGCTCAGAATGATGGTTTCCAGCTTCATCCATGTCCCTACAAAGGACATGAACTCATCCTTTTTTAATGCTCCTTAGCCTATTCTCAATGTGGAGATGAAGAGGATGAAAACCTTCATGAAGATCCATTTTCCTGTAATGAATAGTAAATGTATTTTCTCTTCCTTACGATATTCTTTTTTTTTTTTTTTTGAGATGGAGTCTTGCACTGTCGCCCAGGTTGGAGTGCAGCAGAATGATCTCGGCTCACTTCAAGCTCCATCTTCCAGATTCACACCCTTCTCCTGCCTCAGCCTCCCAAGTAGCTGGGACTACAGGCTTCCGCCACCACGCCCGGCTAATTTTTTTGCATTTTTAGTAGAGACGGGGTTTCACCGTGTTAGCCAGGATGGTCGATCTCCTGACCTCGTGATCTGCCCGCCTCAGCCTCCCACAGTGCTGGGATTACAGGCGTGAGCCACCGCGCCTGGCTGACACTATTTTTTTTTAGATGGAGTCTCACTCTGTCACCGAGGCTGGAATGCAGTGGCATGATCTCAGCTCACTGCAACCTCTGCTTCCCGGGTTCAAGCAATTCTCCTGTCTCAGCCTCCCAAGTAGCTGGGATTACAGACGGATGCCATCACACCTGGCTAATTTTTGTATTTTCAGTTGAGACAGGGATTCACCATGTTGGCTAGGCTGGAATGCTCGACACTCTTTAGCTAAGGAATTGTCATTCCATCACTGTCATCATTCTAGCTCTAATACTGGAAGCACTGTGATTAAGGATGCAGCCGTTGTGGCTGGAAGTCTACTTTACATATTTGAAAGGGTAAGGCTTTTTCTTTGTGTGCTTGCTCTGGGCCAGACTCCAAACAGCAGGGATGATGGTTATGTGAAGCTGTTTTTCACAGTCGGGGCTTGTGGACACCTGGTTTGCACATAAGTGACCCCCTCAAATTCTTGGAAAAATGGGGTAGTAAATTTTGGGAAATTACAAACTCTTGGAGCGTCAAGATGAAGAATTTTGGCTGGGC
>NW_012110599.1:0-1029 GCF_000951045.1 Mandrillus leucophaeus | reverse complement strand
GGGTTTTGCCATGTTGGCCAGGCTGGTCTTGAACTCCTGGCCTCAAGTGATCCGCCTGCCTCAGCCTCCTAAAGTGCTGGAACCACAACAGTGAGCCACTGCACCCAGCTGGAACCTCGCTCTTTCGCCAGAGCAGCTGGTGGTGTGATGTGGGGTCTTGTTCCTGGCTGAATGCCCTCCCAGCATGTTTCTCCAGTCTAGTGGGAATGACATAATGCCGTAATGCATTTATTCTTCTGCTTAAACTAGCCAGAGTTTTCTGCTGTGTGCAAATGATTCCTAACTGATCCAATTTTGTGCATGACGTATATATTTGAAAGGTATTAAAAAGTTGACTGGGAAAATGCATGCCAAATTCACAACAGAGGCAGCTCTGGAGGAGGAGAGAGCAAAAGAAAGGAGTTAAAGATGGGTAAGAAATGGACTTCCCCATCCTTGCTGACACAGTGAAACCCTGTCTCTACTAAAAATACAAAAAAAAAAAAAAAAAAAATTAGCCAGGCATGCTGGCAGGCACTGGTAGTCCCTGCTACTCAGAAGGCTGAAGTAGGAGAACAGCGTGAACCAATGCAGGGCTGCCCAATATGGCTGTGAGGTTTCACGCTACACATGTGGAATTAGAGTTCACATGTGGTAGACTGTGCAAGGCACCCACTGGCAAGTATTCACTATCCACTCTCCTCCCACCACCCTCAAGCATGTCTTGTGCCTTCCTTGTTCTATGCTTTAGTTATTATCATATTGTTTATTGTTTTGTTGTTTTGGGATATGTTTTAATTTACAGAGGAAAAGTGTAATACAGGAAATTCCTCTATACCTTCTTACCTAGAATTAAACAAAATTTATTATATTTAATATCTATACTATTTGTTTTTTGTTGTTGTTGTTTTTCTTTTTTTTTTTTTTTTTTTGAGATGGAGTCTCACTCTTTTTGCCTAGGCTAGAGTGCAGTGGTGAGATCTTGGCTCACTGCAACCTCCGCCTCCTGGGTTCAAGCGATTCTCCTGCCTCAGCCTCCCGAGTAGCTGG
>NW_012110598.1:0-1287 GCF_000951045.1 Mandrillus leucophaeus | reverse complement strand
ATTACAGGCATGAGCCACCGCACCTGGCCCATGTTGCCCTTTTATAAACACACCTGCTTCCCTCTCCAGCACTTACAGCTGGCAACCCCTGATCTGTCGTCTATTTCTATAATTTTGCTTTTCTGAGAAAGTCTTTATTTATTCTTCACTTTTGAAGAATAACTTTGCTGATATAAAATCCTAGGTTGGTGATTTCCCTTGTTCCTCCCATAGGTAAGGTATTTTTTCCTCCTTTGACTTTATTCAATACTTTCTCTTTGTCTCTGCCTCTTTTTTTTTTCATTTTAATATAATAAGCATAAATATGTATGGGTTATTTATTGATTTTTAAATTTATTATTCTGCTTGGAATACTCTGAGCTTCTTGGATATGTGATTTGATAACTATCATTCACTTTGGAAAGTTCCCCACATTACTTCAAATATTTTCAGAGTGTCTAGCTATTTTAGTACCTTTGCCTTCACATATAGATTTTAGAATAATCTTTTAAATAGGTAAAAAAAATTGCTGAGATTTGATTGGAATTGTATTGAACCTGTATATTAATTTGAGGAGAGTGTCACTATATTGAATCTACTAATCTATAAAGACAGTATTTCTCTCCATTTATTTAGACCTTCTTTGATTTTTTAAATTAACATTTCACAATTTTCACCCTACAAGTCCTCTGTGTTTTGTTAGATTTACACCTAAGATATTTTTGTAAAAAGTGATTATAATGACAATGCATTTTTTATTTTAGTGTTTTTAATTACATGTTCATTGCTACTATATAAAAATACAATTAATTGTTGTATTTTTTTGTATCCTGAGACTTTGTTGAACTCATTTATTAGTCGTAGAAGGCTTGTTTTTTTGGTTGTTGTTTTGTTTTGTTTGTTTTGTTTTTGTTTTTGTTTTTGGTACTTGGGATTTTCTCCAACTTTTCAAAGAGGGATAGTTTTATTTCTTCTTTTCCAACCTCTATTCCTTTCCTTTCCTTTCTCCTTTCCTTTCCTTTCTCCTTTCCTTTCTCCTTCCCTTTCCTTTCTCCTTTCCTTTCCTTTCTCCTTTCCTTTCTCCTTTCCTTTCCTTTCCTTTCTCCTTTCCTTTCTACTTTCCTTTCCTTTCCTTTTCCCTTTCCTTTCCTTTCCTTTCCCCTTTCCTTTCCTTTCCTTTCCTTTCTTCTTTCCTTTCCTTTCCTTTCCTTTCCTTTCCTTTCCTTTCCTTTCATTTTCTTTCCTTTCCTTTCTTCTTTCCTTTCCTTTCTTCTTTTCTTTTCTTGCCTTATTGCACTGGTTGTGATT
>NW_012110597.1:1148093-1196814 GCF_000951045.1 Mandrillus leucophaeus | reverse complement strand
AGGCCTAGTCAAAAAGAGAGCTCAAAGGAACCTGACTAAAGTTTGGTCAATGAGAGATTTCTTGTCGACACACACATGCAACCTTTGACAAATCATAATCAAACTACTGAAAATCAATGATAAAGAGAAATACTAAACATACACTACATACAAAAGAAGAAACATAAGAATAACAATATGGTAACGTAATTTCTCATCAGAAATGATGCAAGTCAGATGACAATGGAGAGATTTTGAATAAGAAAACAAAAATAAAATACATAGCTATCTAGAGTTTTAAAGCCAGCAAAAATATTTTTGTAAAGGATAAGTAAATTTTTTTTTGAAAAGCGAAGACTAAAACAGGGTGAGAGACTAAGTTAAGAGATGTGTGTTTATTTTTTGTTTTTCATTTTTTACATGGGCAACATGAATCATTTACTTGAGATATTTCATATTTTATAACACAAGCTTTTAATGCTAAACGTTTTCCTTTAAGCACAACTTTAGTTGTAGTCAACAAATTTTGATAAGTTGTGCTCTCATTTTCATTAAATTGAAAAATATATACATATATGTGTGTGTGTGTGTGTGTGTGTATATATATATATATTTTTTTTTTTTGGAGTCTCGCTCTGTCGCCCAGACTGGAGTGCAGTGGCTGGATCTCAGCTCACTGCAAGCTCCACCTCCCGAGTTTATGCCATTCTCCTGCCTCAGCCTCCTGGGTAGCTGGGACTACAGGTGCATGCCACCTCGCCCGGCTAGTTTTTTGTATTTTTTAGTAGAGACGGGGTTTCACCGTGTTAGCCAGGATGGTCTCGATCTCCTGACCTCGTGATCGGCCTGTCTCGGCCTCCCAAAGTGCTGGGATTACAGGCTTGAGCCACCACGCCCGGCAGAAAAATATTTTTTAAATTTTTCCTGTAATTTCTTCTAGATACATGGGTTACCTAGAAGCGTGTTGTTAAATTTCCAATTATTTGAGAATTAGGAACTTCATCAAAAACATATATGAATGGGAAGTAAACCCATGAAAAGATGCTCAATATCAATATCTATTGTGAAAATGCAAATCAACCAACATGAAAATACCAGTACATAGTTTTTATTTTGGGAAAGCACAGGGAAAAGAAAAAAAAAAAAAAAAAAAACATAATACTAGCATCTGACAAAGTTCAGAGTAACTGGAGCTCTCATACTTTGCTTGTAGAAAATGCTTCGTAATATAATCATTTAGGAAATCAGTTTGGCAGTTTCTTATAAAGTTGAAAATTCCCATTTCACATGGCAAAAATTTCCAAATGTCAAAAAAATTCCAGGACCAGACAGATTCACAGCTAAATTCTACCAGACATTCAAAGAAGAATTGGTATCAATGCTGTTGACATCATTCCACAAGATAGAGAAAGAGGGAATCCTCCCTAAATCATTCTGTGAAGCTAGTGTCACCCTAATGCCAAAACCAGAAAAGGACATAACAAAAAAAGAAAACTAGAGACCAATATCCTTAATGAACATAGATGTAAAAATCTTTTACAAAATACTAGCTAACTGAATCCAACAGCATATCAAAAAGATAATCAAAAATGATCAAGTGTTTTTCATACTAGGGATGCAGGGATGGTTTAACATATGCAGGTCAATACATGTGATACACCACGCAAACAGAATTTAAAACAAAAATCACATGATCATCTCAATAGACACAGCAAAAGCATTAGACAAAGTCCAGCATCCCTTTATGATTGAATCCCTCAGCAAGTCAGCATACAAGGCACATACCTCAGTGTAATAAAAGCTATAACATTTTAATAAAATAAAATACATGACAAAACCCACAGCCAACATCATACTGAAAAGGGAAAAGTTGAGAGCATTCCGTCTGAGAACTGAAACAAGACAAGGATGCCCACTCTCACTACTTCTAGTCAGCATACTACTGGAAGTCTTAGCCAAAGCAATGAGACAAGAGAAAGAAATAAAGGATATCCAAATCAGTAAAGAGTAAGTCAAACTGTCACTGTTTGCTGATTATATGACTGTATACCTAGAAAACCCTAAAGGCTGTTCAAAAAAGCTCCTAGAACTGATAAATGAATTCAGAAAAAGCTTTAGGACACAAAGTCAATGCACACAAATCAGTAGCTCTGCTACACACCAACAGCAACCAAGCTGAGAATCAAGTGAAAACCACTCCTAGATATTTGCCCAAGAGAAATGAAAAGTTGTGTTAGCACAAAAACTTCCATGCTAATTCTTATAGCTGTTTTATTCAAAAATCTAAAACACTATATACGACCTAAATGTCTTTTCAATGATGACATATAAAAACACTGTAAAGCATCTGTACAATTGATTACTCCTCAGAAATAAAGGAGATAATCAATTGATATGGATGACAATGTTGATGAATCTCAAATTTATTACAGTAAGTAGAATACATAATCAAAAAGTACATACTTATAATTCATTTAAATGACAAATAATTTTATGTATTTGATATTCTGGAAAATACAGAACTATAGAGACAGAAAATAAATGTCATTGGCAGGGAGTGTGGAAGAGGCTGACTGAAACAGAAAATGAGGAAATTTTTTGGGTTATAAATTGTTTTATATCATTAATGTTGTGATAGTTACACAATGATATGCATTTGTCCAAACTCACAGATGTCTACACTAAAAAGGATGAGTTTTAATGAGTGTAAATTGTATCTTCATAAGCCTGACTTCAAAAGTAGTTGGCTGGCGTGGTGGCTCACGCCTGTAATCCCTGCACTTTGGGAGGCTGAGGCAGATGTATCACGAGGTCAGGAATTCAAGACCAGCCTGACCAAGATGGTGAAATCCCATCTCTACTAAAAATACAAAAAAAATTAGCCAAGCGTAGTGGCGGGTGCCTGTAATTCCAGCTACTTGGGAGGTTGAGACAGAGAATT
This sequence comes from Mandrillus leucophaeus, assembly GCF_000951045.1. Classification (NCBI taxonomy): domain Eukaryota; kingdom Metazoa; phylum Chordata; class Mammalia; order Primates; family Cercopithecidae; genus Mandrillus; species Mandrillus leucophaeus. Next base: position 1,193,894 of record NW_012110597.1, on the reverse strand, counting down.
GCTTGACCTCGGGAGGCGGAGTTTGCAGTAATCTGAGATCGTGCCACTGCCTCTAGCCTGGGCATCAGAGTGAGACTCCATCTCAAAAACAAAATATAAAAATAAATAAAAACAGTTATCACATATCAATTCTTAGCAGCTTGACAGTCAATATGATTTTTATATATATGCAAATGTCACCTAACAGGCTACAAATTTATTTGAGCCTTGTGTACAATATTTTCTCCAAATTAATATGCAAGCAATAATTTATTTTATTTTAAAAACAACCTTACAAGGAATGTACTACTGTTATTGCCATTTTATAGTTGAACAAACCGAGGCCTCAGGAGGTCTCACCCAAGATTCCTGAATCTGCCTATGTCAACGCAAACATTTAAACACACACAATATATATTATATAAACACAGTTGATTCTTATTATCTGTAACAAATGATTTATAAAGTTTCTATGAACATTAAACTATCAAATACTGAATCGTTACCCCTAGGAGAAATACAGGGTTAGGTTTCTGTAAGTCTCTTGTTATAACATTTTCATCAACTGTTAAATGCTTTATTTTATCTGTGCTCCTATTTAAAAATTCCATATGTAAAATGTGGTATGTATACACATACAACTGAATATTAGTCATCCTTATACAATAAGGAAAGCCTGTCTTTTGCAGCAACAAGGATGAACTTGGAGGACATTGTACTAAGTGAAATATGCCAGGAATAGAAAGACAATAATGCATGATCTCACATATATGTGGAATCTAAACTGGTCAAACTCTTAGAAGCAGAGTAGAAGGGTGGTTGCTAGAAGCTGGGGAATGGAGGAAATAGGCAGATGTTGGTCAAAGTGTACAAAGTTCAAGATGAGTAAGTTCTGGAGCATGGTGACTATACTTAATGATGCTGCATTGTAGACTTGAAATTTGCTAAGAGCACAGATCTTAAATGTTTTCACCATGGAAAAGAAAATAATAGCTGTGAGGTGATGGTTGTAATTAGTTTGATTACAGTAATTATTTCATAGTGTATACGTATATCAAAGTATCACATTGTACCCCTTAAATGTATACATTTTTCATTTATCAATTATACCTCAATAAAGCTAGGAAAAAACCTTTATTTGATATATTTTATTGATTCGTTAATATTGAACTCAGTCCACAGCACTGTATTTCATGCCTGAATGAAATTTAAACTTACCTAACACATTTCATTTGTCTTTAAGTCACATTACAGCCTTCTTGCATTTAGAAGCACTATATGATATTTTCACGCTATATTTGGGGGACATTTTAAACACCAAAATCACCAACCAAAAGCACAAAAATGAGAAAAATATGTTACAGGACTTACAGAGAAAAGGAAACTTGCTCGTAATATGATATGGTTTTGTTCTCTGTCCCCAGCCAAATCTCATGTTGAATAGTAATTTCCAATGTTGGAGGGAGGAACCTGGGAATCATGGGGGCATATTTCCCTCATGCTATTCTGTAATGGTGAGTGAGTTCTCATGAGATCTGATGGTTTAAAAGTGTGTGCCACTTCGCCCCTCAGTCTCTCTGTCTCCTCCCACCATGTGAAGAAGGTGCTTGCTTCCTTTGCCTTCTGCCATGATTATAAGTCTCCTGAGGCCTCCCAGTCATGAGTCCTGCTAAGCCTGCAGAACTGTGAGTCAATTAAACCTCTTTTTTTTCCATAAATTACTCAGTCTCAGCTACTTCTTTATAGCAGTGTGAGAATGAACTAATACACACTATATGAGCTATAATAGGAAGTTAGAGCTTCACCTTGATCAAATTCTGCTAGGACAGTTAGGCAATTGAGTTACGCAATTGAGTTGCCTAACTGTCCCGGCAGAATTTGATCAAGGTGAAGCAATTGAGTTAGGCAATTGAGTTGCCTAACTGTCCCAGCAGAATTTGATCAAGGTGAAGCTCTAAAGTTAGGTAACTCAAATTTTTTCACTGTCCTGCACATATCCATGTTGATGAAATATCAAGAAAGCACTGAGAATATTCATTTTAGGATTATGAATAAATTTTAGCAAGTATCCAAATTTGCATCTAAGTAATCTAGTAATAATGAAAATAGACAGTAAGTGTTTGCGTATGGGAGAGAGGTGATATGTGAATGTACGTTGATATATAAACAAATATACATGTATCTGTATGTGTATCTATTGCATATATATAAAAAACATTTATACAAGGTTACATTTTAATTTAACTCGTTATTATATCATGAGCATTTTCATTTCCAAAATTATTTCAAAGCATGCTTTGAAATTTCTGTATTTAGTATATGACACTAGTATATTTTACATCAATTCATTAATCAGATATTTTCAAATACTAAGAACTTTTTAAATGTTTCGATATTTTAATTATTTCAATAAACAATTCCTACTTTTTTTCCTTAACTATTCTAGCCTAGTCATGGATATTTTTCTGTTGGGTTTACTGTTACACTATCACCTAAAACCATTCCTAGAACATAGTAGATACTCAACCAATATTTGAATGGAAAAATGCACACAACTAAACCCCTTTTGGGGTGAGGTAATCTGAATCCAGACTCATACTCTCAGAAAAGAAAAGTTATTCAATATATGTAGGAATGTAGTAGTCTTGAGTTTCAAATAAAAGAGAATTCCGCAGTTAAGTAAATACTTAAGTTTATCATCTATCTCAGAGCATGTTCACCTGTATTAGAGAAAAGTTTGTCACAAAAGTACATTTTGAAAAACAAGAAAATATTTTGTGAGTGTGCCCACATGTAAGTATTAACACACCTGCATTGACATTAAAATTTTAAAGCCCTATTTAACAGCTTTTCACTATGTTCCAGAAAAATATGGTCTCACCTCAAGGCTAGTTAGCAATTAGTAGAAAACACAAATGAAGCTTATAGCCTATGTATGAGAAACTTATTGTTTTCCTTCCTTTTATTCTTTTTAAACAAAATACAAATAAGATGTAAAGGAGGCTGAGGAAGGGACTGAAACCTAATTGTTAATTCCCTGAAAGAAGGCAACTCTGGGTTGTGATTAAACGGCAGACATCAGAAATGATTATTCCTGAATTCAGAGACTTAAATACATTTCCCAAATGGTTCCAGATTAGGGTTGCTCATTTACAGCTTTTAAATTATTTATTAATTTGATTCTTGATTTGGCAAGTAAAGCAAAATAAATACTATTAGTCCCAGCAGCCTCACCTGCTTCTCAAGGAAGTGCTCCTTTATTTATAACTGAAGTGACACCTGCCCACCTTCCCAGTTTGTCAGACTCCTATCTTTATTAATGATTTTTACTTAATATTTTAGTTAATTATTTGTTGGCATTGCTTCTGTCTAAAATTTACGTTTAATGCTTCTAGTTTGCACCCTCCTTTTCTATCATGTTAGGTAATTTACAGGGGGAAACCATCAAACCTTTGCTAGATCAATAAATTGTATATTATGCAGTGTATTTATGTATCTATAAATACAAAGATAAAAAACACACATACATACATATGTGATAATGATTAGGCTTTGTGTCCCCACCCAAATCTCGTCTTGAATTGTAATCCCCAGGTGTTGAGGGAGCGACCAGTTGGAAGGTGATTGGATCATGGGGGCAATATCCCCTATACTGTTCTTGTGATAGTAAGTGAGATCTCACAAGATATGATAGTTTTATAAGGCAGTTTTCCCTGCTTTTGCTCACTCTCTCTCACCTGCCACCATGTAAGATGTGACTGTTTTCTCATTCCGCCATGGCTGTAAGTTTCCTGAGGCCTCCCCATCCATGCAGAATGGTGAGTGAATTAAACTTCTTTTCTTTATAAATTACCCAGTCTTGGGTAGTACCTTTATAGCAGTGTGAGAATGGACCAATACAGCATGCATATATTCTGAATGATACAAATATCTTCCCACTCCTTTTCTTCAACCATGATATTTCAAAATTACCAATGTCATTTCCCTGTTAGGACAGAACCAGTAGTTAAGCCATGAAATATATGAGCATTAGCAGTATGTATATACGATAATGGTAATATCCCCAAAACCACATACCAAACATATCTGAGCATTATTTTAATAGGTAAAATGAGTAAATATAAAGTATAGGAATGTGTGGTTTTCATTATATCACATGGACAAATATAGAGGGATTTTGTTTATTATGTATATTTTTCTCAGGGTAATGGGTTTCTCTGTAAGATTATGAAAGTAATTTTAATGCTTGAAATGAAACCATTAGAATAACAAATCAATATGGTTTATATTATTTGTAAGCTACTTGAATTTGTAATTTGCCATAATTTTTTAACAATACATTACATTCAGTATACATCAAACTCTGCTCTGAGAATGTGGGTTGCAAAGTAACATTTTTTGTATTTATATACTTGAAAGAGGAATAAATATTTTTCTATGAAAATATTTATTTCTGAAACAATTGAAAATAATATCTAACATATATGAAGTTATGTAGCATTTAATGCCAATATCACAACATAATCTATTTACATATCTAGAAACTGTTTTAGCCAGATATGTAAGAATATATTGCTATATAAATACTACATATTCTTGTACTGTACATGGCAGTATAAGTATAATTACTTGAACTTCAGGTTTAAAAAAATGAATCTGACCAGGTGAACCAGAAAGAATTACTAAATGCATTTTTCAAGTAAGAAGAATGTCCCTAATGAGCAAGCCAGCTTGCACTCAACAACCCATTAGAAAAGGAAGTTTTCACATGGGTGGAACCTGCTATTACTGTTCCCTCTCAAAGGCTTTATTCTATGAATGTCAAATTACTAAGAAAGTAGGTCAATATGGTCAAGAATATTTGATTGAAACAATCAAATACAGTGTTTCATATTGATTGGATGACTGGTCTGTGTTTTGCTCTTGGAAAAATACAAATCCTTGCTGCTGCTTTAAACAATTTCCTGAGTTCCAACCCATATATCTCAAACTCTAGAAACATAACAGAAATGATTACTTATCAGACTCAAATGTCCACATTGAACTGACTGCAATTCAGCTTGGAATTTGTTTAAATATTTTGAGTATTTTCCTTCACCTTCCATAATTATTATTATGAGAAAAACTGTTCAGTTATTCAGTTGGACTCTTTGATCTGCATAGAAAACAGTAACAGAAATATCATGCTTACAGTTGTCTACCATACTGAGCACAATAATGTGCTTTGTGACCTTGACTCAAAGTAGTTTCCATGGGTTAGTGAGGTAGAGTGAAACCAAAAGAGAACAGAAGGCGAAGAAATGGATTTAACATGTGCAGAAAACTTCAGTTAGTTTATTTATGAATATAAAGAATAGCTAAAAGAGGATAACAGCTGCAGATTTTTTGTTTTGTTTTGTTTTGAGCTTTCAGGATATCAGAGCAGGTCTGTATGCTTACGGGGATGACATTAAAGAAAGAGAAAAGGATACATAAGAATTCTTCTGGCCAGTAGCTCAGGCCTGTAATCCCAGCACTTTGGGAGGCCGAGGGGGGTGGATCACCTGAGATCAGCTGTTCGAGACCAGCCTGGCCAACATGGCGAAACCCCATCTCTACTAAAAATATAAACACTAGCCAGGCATGGTGGCATGCACCTGTAATCCCAGCTACTCGGGAGGCTAACACAGGATAATCACTTGAACCCAGGAGGCGGAGGTTGCAGTGAGCCAAGATTGTGCACTCCAGTCTGAGCAAGAGAGTGAGATTCTGTCCAAAAAAAAAAAATCCGACCAAACATATTGCAGAAGAAAGTGGTCACAGTTCATTCTATTCCATTAAATAGTATTTAAAACGTGTTATAGAGCATATACATTTCATACGACATTTTGGTAAAAACAAAACCAAAGAAAAGTAATGTAAACCATTTATAATTTGAAGAAACACTACCACATAGCTATATCAGTATTAAATTAAGAACAAAAAAATTGTGATTTTATCTTGACATTTTAAATTATATTTTCATAGTTTCAAAATGAAAATAATGCAGTTACCCAAATGTTAATTTTAATATATTTAATAAATATTTATTCTTATCAAATAAACAGATTTAATTAATTTATTATATTTAGTATGTATGTATTCCTCTAAATAAAAATTAGATAGAAGGTTAACATTACTAGCAGTTGAAGGGCTCTAACATTATACTGTTGAAGCTTTGGTAAGATAAACATTCTGGTGAAAAGCAAGCTTTCAGGTAGATGCCCGTAGACACAGAAAGATTAGAAAGCCATTAAAATGTATGTACAATTCAAAATTTCTCCCTGAAGTACCTTATAGCAATGCTACTATGAATCTAACTGACCAAACTATTATGCCTCCTTAGATTGCAATATTAACATGGATGATGAGTGCATCCAATTAGCAAAGGACATTTTGAAAAGAAAATTGGTCTTGTCTTGAACACTGGTGATTTAGGACATTTCAATTGAAGCGATGAATAAGAAATTTTACATCTTAGATTTGCTCTAGAAGTATGCTGGACGGTAATAATCATGTTTATTTTCATGAATTACTGTATATAATCCAGGCTTTTTGAGCAAAGGGCAAAAGCTAAGGCATGAATGAATGGCAAATATGCCTTGGAAATTAGTGATAGTGAATCATTCTGGAAAGATTTGGAGACTTTTGTCCCTCAGAGCAATTTGCTCACATTCCAGAATTGTGAAACTTAAAGAGATTATCCTCCCATCTGAGAGATGGGGTTTTCCCATCTCTCAGCATTAGTTTCTGTTCCAGAGCAAAGATCTCTCAGTCTCTTTCATTCATTCATTCACTCACTCATTCATTTTCTCTCTCTCTCTCTCTCTCTCTCCTCACTCACCCGCCACTACTTTTTCCATCTGTCCTCAAAGAGGAAAAGGGGCAGATAACAATACAATATCTGAGCATGAGTCTCTTCGTTTCAGTATTGCTGTAGTGTGTTGCAACTTCATTGCACATGCAAGGTAACATGAGACCCTCATACTCTATGAGGATTGGGGATCAGGGAACTGACACTAAGATGCTCTGAAAATAATAAACCGTCTGTCCTCTGGACCAGAGACCTGATGTTTCCTGTTGGAATATGAATTACAATGAACAATTAGTGGTTAGTTGGAAAAAGACATCAGAGAAAGGGGCTCAAAACTGTGGCCATCTACTTTTGCTTAAAGAGGATCTTTTTTCCAAAAGAAAATATCATTACATAAAGATTCCACCAATATTTTTATATTTTAACTGATTTCTCATTTTTGTATGATTATATAAAATATTTTTCCACCATTGAGCTAGCTAACACCTATCACCTAATTCTCATCTGGCTTAAATGCTATTATGTACTCTATTAATTTATTTCCAGGGCTGGAAATTATGTGAATGTATAGTCATGTGTGATTTTGGTCTGAAACTAAAAAAAGTAAATGCCTCGGATAGCTTTCCTTGGGTTTTGCATAGATTATTATATATTGTATTTCCTTATCTATTCAGAATTTTCTTTCTCTAAATGTTTCTTTTACTTCTTTGTTTCTAGATTTGAAAACACTTACTGAGTCCTATTATCATTTTTATATCTTTATGTTTTACTAAGCAAATTTATTTCTACAGTCCCCAATTTTACCACATTTTTGACAACAGTATTGACAAAACTTTCTTTAATACAGTTATAACTGCTCAGATGAAATTAGTATTTAGGTAGTGAACATCAAAAAACATATATATACACATAGCACAGAATTTTGCATTTCAACTTATTATATTTTAAAATAAATTAATATTAGGCTTGTACCAAACTATAATAATATATATTTCATAATTTCAAGAAAATTGAACTATTTAATTATTTCAAGTAGGTAAAATTATCTTTACAGCAGCAATATTTATTTTAAATATTTATATTTATAAATGAACAACTTTCTATTTCACTTTTTCAAATCAATTACAAGATTTTAAAGCTTGGTAGCACAAACCTTTCATATTACTGGTTTCTTAAATCTTGGTAGAATTTTAAAACTTGAAGATACTATTTGTAGTATTATATTTACAAATTCTATTACTATCTGTGTCAGCAAAAATTTGTTGAAAATCTAAAGAAATCCGATTGTTTCTAAATATGCCGTCTGTCTTAACATTATCTGTAGCCCTTTAATAAGAAATATGAAACTTCTGCCACAAATGAGTAGATACATTTCATATTATGTTACCTGAATTATTTGGTCTTACCACCTTGCATTCATCATATGAGTTCACGCTTGGGGCAAAAAAGCTTAGAAAGTTGCTAACAGTACAAAGAGTGAGTTTGCTAAGAGTACAAATAGAATATTGTATTGTAAACAGGGCAAGGCCTGTTGTATTAGTCTGTTCTCACACTGCTATGAAGAATTGCCCAAGACTTGGGTAATTCATAAATAAAAGAGGTTTAATTGAATCAGTTCTGCATGGCTGAGTCCTCAGGGAACTTAAAGTCATGGTGGAAGGGGAAGCAGGTACGTCTTACATGGCAGCAGGCAAAAGAGAGCGTGTCAAGGGGGAACTGTCAAATACTTATAAAACCAACAGATCTTCTGAGAATTTGCTCACCATCACGAGAACAGCATGGGGGAACCACGCCCATGATCCAATCACCTCCCACCAGGGAGCTCCCTTGACATGTGGGGGTTATGCGGATTACAGTTTGAGATGAGATTTAGGTGGGGACACAGAGCCACACCACCACATGTGTTGGGATTTAGCTTTCCATGGATGTAAACATTAATCTCACCCACAAAGAAAACAGTTTATTTTCATCCCAAAATATCACACTTCATTGTACTTTGGTATCCATGTGTCATAATATGCAAGATATTGTATTTAAATGAAAAAAAGATAATATCTACCTCAGTTGCAGGGTTTGAGAAGCAGCAAGATACTTTGTACCAAGTTTGAGATCCAAGCTCTGATCATTCTGATCAAAGTCCAATCATTATTTATGGACTCAAGTAATTAGTGTGAAAGACAATTAAATAACTATTGCAATCCAAATCTCCTTCAAAACATTTATTATTAAAAGAGAAAAAGTTTGCCTTTGTCATTAAAAAAAAATCTATTTAAGAACATTTCCACATATTAACTCATTCTATTCTTCTTTTTCCCTTATGTTTTGTAGGACTGATACCATTACTTGTGTTATACAAATTAAGATTGGTGAGAATATTTCAGAATCATTAGTGGTGGGACTGGGGCCATCAGTATATTTCTTCTAGTATCTTTAAATTACTAAACAAGGCTGAGCATTTGGAGACAGAGTCTGTTAAAATCTTACATTCAAGCCAAGTCCTACATTCAAGTTAAGAGCCTGCTTGAAAAGAATTTGTACACGTTTGTTTCAGGGTATCAGGTTTGTTCCAGGATGTTGGTTTTCCCTTTTCTGTTGTATATAGCTCTGTGATGATGCTTCCTACTCCTGCCTCATCTACTTCCTCTTTTTCAACTCTCCTTTCAGATACCACATTCACTTTTACCTTAAAACTTCTAAGAACAGCAAACTAGAAGTAATGCAAAAGTCTTGGTGCAGTGAGTAACAAGGGAACAAATAAGGTTGTTGTGCTATGTTATAAAGAACAAGGAAAAAAGATGAAGACATAGGATGAATCAGGATACATACATATGGACTTATCTCCTGCAGTTAAGCAGTGCTTTATTGTGTATTATGGTTAAAAGTTAAAAGTATAAGCATTAAAGCAAGTGAGGCGTGAGGCTGCTCAAGATGAGCATATCAGTATACATCAAAAGAGCTTACCTGGAGGTGAGAAGGACGAACTAATCATTAAATGGAAACTCCAGATCAGAATTTAAGTGTATCCTCTCTCTTTAATGTCGCATAAGGGCAATGGGCCAGATACTAATGTTGGCAATTCAAAGATTCCTTAATAAAGTTTCTTCAGTTGATTTTTTCTCTATTAGGACTGACTGTTGTGTCTACAGTGTCAACTGAAGACAACATTTTACATTCTTGGCCCTTCTGTACTAATACATCTCCTTTAAATGATACCTGTGATCCAGTCGATCCAGTTTGCTGTCTTTCTTTTTTTAGGGAAATCATATTATTCAGTTATTTCAAACGGTGAATTTATTTTCTCCAGAGATACAGTATTCAGGCTGTTACTTTATATTGGAAGAGAGCTAAAGGACTTATTCTCTGACTTTAAGTAGAGGAGAAGTTATGAGTTGGAGTGATGAGAGCCCCAGGCATCGTGGAATCACTAGACAGCACTCCAGTTTGCTGATTCTTCTCGGGTCAGGATCTCAGCCTTAAACACAGTATGTTACAGTAGGTAGCAGCTTCATAAATATTAAACCCTATCTGGTAATTAACAAGTCCTGGTAGGAAGGGAGATTTGAGAAAGGGGAATTACTACTGAAGGACTGCAGCTCCTCTCACATGAGTATATTGAGCTACCCTGAGGTTTGTCTATGGATTTCAGTATCAAGAAATGGCCAGGGTTGTTGACGTGATATTGTAACCTGAAGGTACAAGTGACAATGGTCTCAAGGCAACAGAGTAAAAGAAAATGTTGCTTTAAAGAAGGGTTCCTCATTTTCAGTATGAGGAAACTGAAGATTGAAAAGGTCACCTTACTGATTTCTTAGTAGAAGCAGAACCATAACCTAATTTTTGAGCCATAGTTGAGTATTTTATTTTCAAATCTGCTCTATAATTTAACTTCCTCATGAAATCAACTCTCTGATAAATGTTTATGAAATTAAGAAGTAGTTTATAATCAAAATGTATGTTCTTATACCAAGAACATAATCATGTCACCCTCTTCTCTATAGGAAGACAATATAATCTCTTACATTTCTCAAAGCTTGCTACAATTCAGTAATATGGTTGGATAAACAAAGGCTAATACCAAATAATCTAATGCCAAATCAATAAGAGAATAAATGTCAGAAAAAAATACTTCTGTTTAATTTTTAATATTTGTGTGATTTTCTTTCTTAACTCTGTACAAAGTACTTGTCATTGCAAAAAAACATAATGAGTAATATGGGGAAAGTACCTTGCATTTGATATCAATAGACATATAAATACTTTTTAGACAAAATACAACTACCCTCATAAGTGTCAGGCTCAAAATCTTATGGCTCTAAAGAGAATGTGTTATTTCTAATTTTGCAATTTCCCAATTCCTAATTTCAGGAATCAACTGGGAACTTAAATAGCTATAGAATTTCAGACTTTTGGAGAATTTAAATTCATACTCATGTAACCATATGTGACAAAATCTACCAGTTGCCTAATAATTATCCATTCATCCTGTTTTCTTTGGAAAGACCATATTAATCAGCATGGCCCATTACTGCTTAGAATAAAAGTTTCATTTTCTGCTCCCATTTCAGCCAAGTGTCCATTTTAGACAGGTCAATGAAAATGAGCTTTAAGACTGATTATTTCTTCATTCATCATATATGTGAGCCACCCACTCCTAGATCCAATTTTGACACTTGTTGTCTGGGTCCAAGATGATACTAATTACCAAAATATTTCTTGCAGGAAGAAGCAGATGGTGCCCTCAAGGGGATAATTTTTTTGATGTAATGAACGGAACAAAAGAATTATTGCAGAGGTGAGGTCAAGGTGAAAGGACCCAAAGAAGACATGATGAAGCACCCAGATCCAGCAAGAATAGAAAGTCATTACTTCTCCTTTGCTTGACATGACAAAAAAAAAAAAAAAAAGACAGGTGATACCAGAACCTGATAAGAAGCAAGAGCTATGATCACAGCAGAAGGGTCACTCAACAACATCTGAAATTGTAAGGAGAAGGATAGAACTACTGCCAAGGACTAGCAGGAAGATAAAAAATAACTTGAATACAAAGACAATCAGGTGATTATTAATGAATACCTTAGTTTGTCTCTGGCTACTTTTTCCATTCAGACAACAATTTCATAGCTACTGCCAAGGCCTAGCAGGAAGATAAAAGGGGAGAATACTCTGGCTACTTTTTCAATTCAAACAATAATCTCCCCCCTCCTCTCTCCCTCCTCTGTCTAGAAATCCCCAGTGTTTCTTGTTCCCATCTTTATATTTATGTGTATGCATGTTTAGCTCCCGCTTGCAAGTGAGGAAAAACACCCATTGGGTATTATGCTCGCTACCTGGGTGACAGGATCATTTGTATCCCAAACTTCAGTTTCACACAATATACCTACAAACCTGCATATATACCCTTTGATCTACAATAAAAGTTGAAATTATTAAAAGAATAAAGTGAGTCACACATTGTTTTGGTTCCCCAGTGCATGTAAAAGTTACATTTTATTTTGGTCCATTAAGCATGTAGTAACACTATGTCTAAAATACAATGTACTTACTTTAATTAAAAAGTACTGTATTCCTAAAAAAAAAAAAGAAAATAACAATTTCCTGCCAGCATCTCCAATTAACTGGACCCAACTAAAATCTAGAGGGGAAAGGAGCTGGGGTGAAGCAGTGTGTAGAGATATACCTTCCTGGGCAAGGAGCAAGAAAAAGATGGAAGAAAAGATCTAATGAACAAGCAAAATAATCAAGAGAGTCACTATTATTAATGGAGTCTTTTCAGGCAGCTAAATGCAATTTGAACTGACATATCTTAACTGGCACAGTGGGATAAACACAATGCTAAAGGTATGATCAAACTGTTGAGAGGGCAAAGGAATCAGTTACTCACTTTTCCAATTAGTGTTGGAGAATGTTCTAGAGAGAAACAATGTATAAAAACTTGATACTGGAGGGAGAAAAAATAACTTGAGCACAAAGACAATCAGGTGATTATTAATGAATAACTTAGTTTGTCTTGAACATAGAATTATTATAATAAAGGAGTATTTAGAAAGGGGCAGCATCACAGGCTTTGTGGTCAAAAATATATGTTGAAATTAGAGTCTAATGAATTTTCTATTTTTTTTTAGTATTAAGAGGATTGAATAAGAGAGTAGAGAGACGAGACATTATAAGATATTGTGATAGTGTAGGATGTAGTAAGAATGATTTCCAGGAAATGAAGCATTCTGATTCCTGAAAATATGTAAAATTAAACTTATTTTATTTATTTTTATATTCATGCATATAGTGTAGTTTCTGTCACATGGTAGGTACCTAAATTATAATTGGAACAGGTATGAGTCCATGTTTTGTGGGGTATGTATATAAGTTAGGAAAATATGTTTAGAAAAACAGAATACAAATTATGAAAACATTAGATATCTGGCTTGAGAGGAGGTTATGCAATTAAGTGGCCCTGAAGTTTAAGCCTCATTAGCCTCACAGTAAATCTGCCTCTGCTCTGGATTAAATAAATGGACTCTGTCATATTCATAGGCAATTACAATACAGGTAAATTATATAATAGATAAAAAATACTGTTTAAGCAAAAGAAGCATGCGATACTTTCTTTCATTATTAGAATAGAGGGAGGGGTAAGAAATAATTGTTGAAATGTTAGGTAAATTGTTGGCTGTTACATACTTCAATGATTCCAAAAGTATTTATGAGTGTATGTAATGTACCAGGCATTAAGCTAGAGCATACAGAGAGAGAAGATATAGTCAATAATTTATGAATATCACATAAGAATGAGAGAAACAAGTAACTATAGGTTACATGCTGTGGTTGATAAATGAAAATGGTGCTAGAATGATACAGAGAAGGATTATCTACATTAGTCTTGGTTCTCTGTGGTTGGAAGCATGACATAATATTAAATGGGAGATGTAAGCCAGAGCTCTATCATTAGGGAACTTATATGCTCACATTTTTGTTTTGAAAAAATCTCTAGCTGCACAAGAGAGGATAGATCAATGATAGTATAAATGAGGAAACTACTGCAGCAAATGGTTATGGGTGCTGTAGGAAAAGATTAATAAACATAACTAAAATATGAAAAATGGGTATTGCTGAAAGAGAGAAAATTTTAGTGGAATCAACAGAACTTAATTAAGTTTTATTGTGTTTTGTTTTTAAATATATTTTTTAATTTTTAATTTTTGTGGGTCTATAGTGTATATATATATATTTATGGTGTAAAAGGGATATTTTGATACAGGCATATAATGCATAATAATCACATTAGGGTAAATGGGATATCTATAGCCTCAAACATTTATTCTTTATGTGTATTGCAAGCAATCCTCTTTTAGTTGTTTTAAAATGTATAATGAACTATTGTTGACTGTAGTCACTCTGTTCCGCTATCAAATACTAGATCTTATTCATTCTATCTAACTACATTTTTGTATTCGTTACTACCCTCTTCCTCCCCAATATCTACTACTCTTCCTAGACTCTGGTAATATTGTTCTACTCTCTATACCCATGAGTTCAATTTTTAAAATTTTTCCAACCTTAAATAAGTAAGAACCTGCAAAATTTGTCTTTCTGTGCCTGGCTTACTTCCCTTAACATAATGACTTCCAGTTCCATCCATGTTGTGGCAAATGATGCGATCTTACTATTTGTTGTGGCTGACTAATACTCCACTGTGTATATGTACCACATTTTTGTTATCCTCTGTTGATGGACACAGATTGCTTCCAAATCTTGGCTACTGTGAAGAGCACTACCAAAAAAAAAAAAAAAAAAAAAAAAAAAAAAAAAGAAAATGCAGATATCTCTTCTATTTACTGATCTCCGTTTGGTGGAGGGTATATACCCAGCAGTAGAATTGCTGGACTATATGGTAGCTCTATTTTTAGTCTTCTGAGGAACCTCCAAACTATTTTCCCTAGTGGCTGTACTAATTTATGTTCATAACAAAAGTGTACTAGGCTTCCCGTTTGACAGAATTTAAATTTGGATTGAACAATCACATGACTGGAAGAGAAAAATGAAGGAATACTGTACTAGTCCATTTTCACACTGCTGATAAAGACATATCTGAGACTGGGTAATTTATAAAAGAAAAAAATGTTTATTGGACTTACAGTTCCACATGACTGGGGAGGACTCACAATCATGGCCGAAGGCAGTAGGAGCAAGTCACATCTTACATGGATGGCAGCAGGCAAAGAGAGAACTTGTGCAGAAAAACTCCCATTTTTTAAAACCATCAGATCTCATGAGACTTATGCATCATCACAAGAACAGCATGGGAAAGACCTGTCCATGATTCAGTCACCTTCCACCAGCTCCCTTTCACAACATGAGGGAATTATAGGAGCTACAAGATGAGATTTAGGTGGGGACACACAATATAATTCTGCCAATGGCCCCTCCCATATTTCATACCTTCACATTTCAAAACTGATCATGCCTTCCCAACAGCCCACCAAAGTCTTAACTCATTTTGCCATTAACTCGAAAGTCCAAAGTCGAAAGTTTCACCCAAGGCAAAGCAAGTCCCTTCTGCCTATTAGCCTGTAAAATAAAAAACAAGTTAGTTACTCCCTAGATACAATGAGGGTAGAGTCATTGGGTAAATGCAGCCATTCCAAATGGGAAATTGGCCAAAAAAGGGGACTACAGGCCCCATGCAAGTTCAAAATTCAGTGGGACAGTTAAATCTTAAAGCTCCAAAATAATCTCCTTTGACTGCATGTCTCAAATCCAGGTCACACTGATGCAAAAGGTGGGTTCCTATGGTCTTGTGAAGCTCCACCCCTGTGGCTTTGCAGGGTACAGCCTCTCTCTAGGCTGCTTTCATGGGCTGGCATTGAGTGTCTGCAGCTGTTCCAGGCACACGGTGCAAGCTGTCAGTGGATTTACCATTCAGGAGCCTGGAGGATGTGGCCCTCTTCTCACTGTTCCACTAGTTGGTGCACCAGTAAGGACTCTGCGTGGGTGCTCCCAACCTACATTTTCCTTTTGCACTGTCCTAGCAAAGGTTCTCCACAAGTACCCTGCTCCTACAGCAAATTTCTGCATGGACATTCAGGCATTTACATACATCCTCTGAAATCTAGCCAGAGGTTCCCAAACCTCATTTCTTGATTTCTGTGCACTTGCAGGCTCAACACCATGTTTATGCTGCCAAGATTGAGGCTTGCACTTTCTGAAGCCATGGCCAGAGCTTAACATTAGCCCCTTTCAGTGATGGCTGGAGTGGCTGGGACACAGGGCACCAATTCCCTAGGCTGTACACACCACGGGATCCCTGAGCCCAGCCCATGAAACCACTTTTTCTTCCTAGGCCTCTCGGCCTGTGATGAGAGCGGATGCCGTGAAGACCTCTAAGGTTCCCTGGAGACATTTTCCTCATTGTCTTGGGATTAACATTTGGCTCCTCGTTACTTAGGCAAATTTCTGCAGCCGGCTTGAATTTCTTCTCAGAAAATTGGATTTTCTTTTCTATTGCATTTTCAGGCTGCAAAATTTCTGAACTTTTATGCTGTTTCTCTTTTAAAACTGAATGTCTTTAACAGCACCCAAGTGACCTTTTGAATGTTTTGCTGCTTAGGAATTTCTTCTACTAGATACCCTAAATCATCTCTCTCAAATTCAAAGTTCCACAAATCTCCAGGGAAGAAGCAAAAGGCTACCAGTCTCCTTGCTAAAATATAGCAAAAGTCACTTTTACTCCAGTTTCCAACAAGCTCTTCATCTCCATCTGAGACCACCTCAACCTGGATTTCATTGTCCATATCACTATCAGCATTTTTGTTAAAAGCTTTAACAAGTCTCTGGGAAGTTCCAAACTTTCCCACATTTTCCTGTATTCTGGGCCTTCCAAACTTTCCAACCTCTGCCTGTTATTTAGCTCCCAAATTGCTTCCACATATTTGGGTATTTTTACAGAAGCGCCCTACTCTACTGGTATCAATTTACTGTATTAGTCTGTTTTCACACTGCTGATAAAGACGTATCTGAGACTGGGTAACTTATAAAGGAAAAAGAGTTTATTGGACTTACAGTTCCACATGGCTGAGGAGGCCTCACAATCACGGTGGAAGGCTAGGAGGAACAAATCACATCTTATGTGGATGGCAGCAGGCAAAGAGGGTTTGTGCAGAGAAAATTCTGTTTTTAAAACAACTGTATCTCATGACACCCATTCACTACCCCAAGAAAAGCACTGGAAAGACCTGCCCCCATGATTCAGTCATCTCCCACCAGGTCCCTTACACAACATATGGGAATTATAGGAGCTACAAGATGACATTTAGGTAGAGACACAGAGTCAAACCATATCAAATACCAAGTGGGTACCCTTTTTTTATGATTGATTGGGTGTTTTATGGTGCCTTTAACCAAAGTACAGAATGTAGAATGAAGATAAGATTGTGGATAAATGTTAATGAGTTTGAGTTGAGAGATATATGCTGTATCTGATCTTCCTGTAAGATATTAGTGTAAAGATAACCAGTAGGCAATCAAATACATGAATGTGCAGCTCATCAGCAAGGTGTCAGTCCAAGACAGAGATTTGGGTAATGGGTCTACACATCGCAGTTGTACCTACGAGCATGAGGGAAATCACTGAGCAAAAGAGAGATTACCTTTGGCTATAAGTAAGAAAATCTGATAAAAATGGCTTACATAATAATGTTGATTTGCTTTTACAATAAAATTTAGAGTGATTCATTCCAGAGTTTGTTTGACAACACTAATCGACAAAGTCTCCGGTGATCCAGTGTTTCAATTTATCTGGCTCTGCAACAAAATTATTCCAAAATGTATTGGTATAAATCAAAAATTTATTATGTTCAGATTGTGAAGGCAAGAAATTTGGATAGTCACAGTGGGGACAATTTTTCTCTACTCCCAAAAGTTGGGAGAGTTAACTCAAGGATTCAAAGGCTAGGGGCTGGATTCACATATGTGATTTAGATTTCATCTAAACATCTCTTGATGTGCTTTTATGTGTGCTTTGTCACAGCATGGCAGCCCAGTCCCAGGAGTAAAATAAACCCAGAAGCTTTCTTTCCCTTTATGACCTACCCTCCAAAGTCTTGCAGTGTAACTTGTGCTACACTTTATTCATCGAGGCCATCAAAAAATTTGACCCAGGTCCCAGTGGAAAGGAAATCATTTTGCCTCTTTAGGGGGAGTGACAACTGCCATAGGCAATAAGTTCTGGAACAGTATTTGAGATCTGAAATCTTGCTGTATCCTTTTGGAAAATATAATTTTTTAATAGCCTGGATCCTTCCAGTGTAATCATTTATTATCTGCGTGGTATGATCCTTACCCCACTGTGCAAAGTTTCCTCTTCACTACAGGTATTAGGATTCAGAAAGGATGTAGCTAGAGCTCTCCTAAAAAAGTTCCCAGAAGTCTACACAGAAAAGATGCATTTATATCCCACTGGCCACAAGGTAGTCATATCTTCAAATCTAGCTTCAAGACAAGTAGGGAAACGTGTTATTCCAGATGACCATTTTCAATGACTAAAAAGTAAAATATATGGAAAGATAAACAATTAGCAATCTCTCGAATAAATCTCTAGAGTATAAAACTAATAACTATATGAAAGTTGCTTTGCTACCATATATAATTTTTAAAAATTACTACACTTTCAAGACAGTTACATTCAAAAATAGCTTTAGCTTTTATTTTGATTAGAAATCAATTTTTTACAGACATATAGCTATTGTAGTGTGTAGACTCATGAAACTTATGATATTCATCATTTTAAAACAAATTATTCTTCAGAATGTCAGTTTTACTGTCATTAAAACTTGACTTCCCTGCTTCAGAATCCTGCTTATTTGGTTTGTTTGACATTGAGTCAAATCAGTATTAAAGTGAGGATCGTTGACAATGGCATAGGTCAATTTTGAAAAATCAATTCGAAATGAATAGATTAAAGAAAGAAGTTTGCTGTCAAATATTTTTTACTCAGGTTTGGCACTGCTATAATTGATTCCAATGAGGGCTAAAAGCACTATGCTCTTTTCCATATAAAAGCATTTAAATTGCAGATTTCTAAACATTCAAAAAAGGTAAATATAATGGAATAATAAAACAGACTCACATCTCCCTAGTATTGAAATTGATGGACAAGATTATACTGAAACACATGACTGGCTCTTTTTCACCTCTACAATATTATTCTACTCGTGTCCTTAGGAACCCTGTTTCCTTAAGCTGTTAATATGGAACACTATAAAATAGAAACTGAAGTTATACATTTTTGATATTGCACGATTTCATAGAATGTTGAAGATGTCAATAAATATAATAAATATCCAATAAAAGATGCATTTGTCAATATTTTCCAATCCTATTTGTTCACAGAATGTCTCTCACACACAGCATCTTGAAAGAAAAAAATTTATCTTGCTTTCTATGCCTTTGGGAATGAGAAAGATGTTTTCTCAATGCTTGCCTCTCTCTGTTTTAGCTATAAGTGTAATCCCAATCACATGTAGTTATATTGATACTTAAAAGATAATCATTCATGTACAAAATGTACTAAATAACAGGTGCTTGATAAGTGTTGGAAATACACAAATTTATCTTCAGCCTCTATCAAGGAACTCACTGAGTGTAGGGTAGGCACATAAACACAGATACTTATATATAATAAAGATAATTTTACGATAGAAGAATATGCAGGGAGATATGAGGTCACAGAAGAATGGCATTTTGCTGAAAACAGGAATAGGTTGAGAAAAAGACATTGAAGGCTTCCTGGAGGAGCTCATGATTGATTTGGATTTTGGAAGATCAGCATGAGCTTAGTGATTGGCAGGATAGAGGATGGAAGATAGGAGGGAAAATATTTTAGATATCAAGAGAAAGAATCATGAAGTTGTAAAACATCATGTGTCAGGCACAATAGGGAAGAATAGAAACCAAAGCTGAAGTTGTGTCATGGAGGAGCTTGGATATAATTTCAAAGAGCCAGAACTTCATTCTGGCATGTGGGTCATTGAAGAAATTCAGCAGTGATGAGGTTTGACACTGGAATTAGGCTTTTGGAAGATCATTCCAGCCATAATGGAGAAAATACATATAATTCTGCATATCTCTGCCTAGATAACTAGCAAAAGAATTTGGTAAAGAATGATAGCTCACAGAACCATTGAAATGCCTAGAAAAACAGGCTTCAGATTAAATTTACTGAGAAGTACTCTGAACAACGCTACAAACTTGGCTGACAGTTTGTGATACTGATACTAATCAACTCAAGACTGCAAAAGAACAGCCTGACATTGAAAGCCATGCTGCTTTCTGCCACAACCTGTTACAGCAAAACGGACACTTTACTTTTAACTTCAGAACTGAAAACTTGATATATGTTTGATTGATGAAATCTAGATAATACGTCTGCATACTGGCTGCAAGGGAGACTAGGAAGTAGTAGCTTTCTATCTTTTAAAGGAAAAACTTATAAAGTGAGATATACTCAAAAGGATAAAAAATAAAATTATTCAATTTTGACGATGACAGGGAAGGATGGAAACTATAAAAGGGATACAAAAAATTGCAGTCAGATAGGAGGAATAGGTTCTAGGATCCTATATTGCTGTAAGGTGACTATGGTTAATGATTTATTATATATTTTCTAATAGCTAGAAGAGAGATGATTACAACCAAAAGCAATGATAAATATTTGAGTGATGAGTATGCTAAATATCCTGATTTGATCATTTCATATCATATACATGTATCAAAATATATCACAGTGTATCACATAAATATATATATATATAATTATTTCAAGTCAGTTAAAACTAAAATAGAAAAGATGTCCATTTAAAAAACTACAAGTGGAAGATGTTACAACAAAGAAGGAAAACAACCGTATAGGCATGAAAAGTGGATGACCAGAACTAGCACAGTGAGTGTCAGGGTGCTTAAGATGATGAAGAAGGGAAAAAGTCAAGAAGTAGTTAAGATGTAAAATAGTCAGTAGGTTATGAATGGTACGTGTTAGAATATATGC
Organism: Mandrillus leucophaeus; assembly: GCF_000951045.1. Classification (NCBI taxonomy): domain Eukaryota; kingdom Metazoa; phylum Chordata; class Mammalia; order Primates; family Cercopithecidae; genus Mandrillus; species Mandrillus leucophaeus. The sequence goes on along the minus strand of NW_012110597.1, from coordinate 1,173,045 downwards.
CTGACTTTTCATTTTAAAATTCCAAGGGATAGTAGACCTTTAATAAAAATAAATAATAGGAAAGAATGCAGCCTATGTGAGGCAGATCGAAAAGGAAAGAACATAATTACAAAAGTATTTAATATAATGATATTAATAAAAGTATACGTGAATGTCCAATAAAATGTAAGATAAACTTATTTTATGTAATGTATAAACCATATAAAATAAGTTTGACACATACAAGTTCGATACTTAGCAGCGCACTCAGGGATAAGAGAGTACATTAAAATTCAAAAACATATTAGTGGAAGTTAAAACCTTAAAAATAAATGCAAAATCCTGATGAACGTGAAGTGACTTATAACAACTGAAATTACCATAAATTAAAAAGTTATAGGACCTATTGTTATATGTATATAGTTAAACCAATCACTGGGTCAGAAGGACATGTGGGCTTACAGGCTCATTTAGCAGCAATTTAATACCTTGAATCAATGCAAATTTATTCCCTTACAGTTCTGGAGATCAGAGGTTAAAAATGGTTCTCACTAGGCTGAAAGCTAGTTGTCAGTGATGCTGTGTTCCTTTTGGAGCCTTTAGGGCAGAATTGGTTCCTTGACTTTTCCAGTTTTCAGATGCTGCTCCATTTCTTGACACCTGCTGTCTTCTTCTTAATCAGCAGAGTAGCATCTTTAGGTCTGTAGATTGATTCTTCTGACTCCTTCTTCCACTCATAAAAACTATGGTGATTACATCGTGATAATAACATTTGACCTAATAACCTAATAATTACATTCTAACAATAACATTCTGATTATTCAGAACAATAGCCTTATTTTGAGGTCATCTGATTGGCATTTTAAATTACACATGCAATATTAATACCCCTTGCCATAGTCATACAACATATTTACAGGTTCCAGGAATGAGCACATGGACAGCTTTGGGGGTTCAGGGACATTGTTCTGCCTATCAGAGATGGTAAAGGCTTAAATCTTTCGATGGTACCCTACTTATTGATTTGCTGCTTTAGTGTTTTCATTTCTTCTGTGACCACATGCTTGCACTGAATCTCTCCCTGCTTGAATTACAGATAGAGGTTTCTGTATTCCTGATTGAGTACTAACTGAAATAAGGAATTGAGCCCTGGGTTTATCTGGCCAACAACAGAACCGTACAAGGAGAGAAAAGAGTTGGGACAAATTCCTTGAGGCTTGAGATGATGTGGTGTATTCAAAGACATGCATGAAAGGGGGTGGAGGAGACGGCGCAGGGCAGATGAAAGCCCAGGGAAGGACTTTGGGTTTACTCTGAATGAGACGGAAAGCCAGTGGAGGGTTTTGGTCACATAAGTGACTTGAAATGAAAGTGTGTAGATTGAAATTTTTAAAAAATAATTCCTTCGATTATATGGAGATTAAACTTCAGTCGTATACGTGTTTTAAACTTCACAGTTTCTCCCCATTTTTATAATACAGTTATAGTATGTAACTGTACTCACTCTAACCTCAACAACTTTTTCCACTCTCATTAGCATCAAAATTCTTTTAATATTTTATATGATTTGATTTTCTAAATGCTCTTCTGGTTATTAAGTGGCATTGAAATTGAAAGCACAAATGTCTTATGCCTATCATGTACCTTTTCTTTTCCATATATGTGTAGCTAAGTTATGTGCTAAAAAAAAAAAAAAAAAAAAAAAACCCTTACTCTGTCTTGCTCCTCTTTCACTCTCTAAAGATGTGAATAAAAATAAAAATACAACACATATGTAACAACCCCAAGAAAGGCAGTGATTAGCATCTGTAAGCTTCTCAAGTGTTAACATTCTTAGCATAAAGTTAGGGTGATTAATTCACCTTAAACATAGAAAATGTTTATATGTATTTTAAAATATTTTTGCTAATATCTCTTATCTGGGAAAAGTTTTGTCACCTAAATTTTCGAATTTCTTTTTCCAAAAAAACATTGCTTACTTGGTAATTAAAATTCAATTAACTTTCTTGGAAAAATATTTAAAAGGCTCAGATTTTTACTAGAATAGGAAACAAAAGAATGCTCACTTGAAAATAAATTTATTAGACAGTTACATTTTATCTCTTTTTATTATCTCTACTAGTCCATTTTATATAAAGCATTGTATAGAAATTCAATTTGATAACTATATCCTAATATTTCTGTCTTCTTTACAAGGCTGTTGCAAAAATCCATTCATTTTCATGCTGTATTTGAAAATGAAAAAATTAAATATAAATTGAGTCAATTTTAATATGGTAATACTGATGCAACATTAATAGACATTAAGGTATTTGAAAGGTTATAATTGAATTGAAAATGTTCTGTATTGTTAACATTAATTTTATAACAGTACTTAACATATTTGCCACCCTATATTGAGAATGAGTTCCAAAGAGTTACTTATAGATTTCCCCCAAAAGACTCATAAAGTTAGGAAAAGGTCAACACAGTAAGTCTCATCTTTTCTGGAAGGGCAAACTATAAGAACTACTTTTCTCAAAGGAAAAATAAACTTGCCTCTAGAATTCAGTATGTTGATATGCTAGTTCCTGTCAGTCTATGCCCTCGTCTTACAAACTCAATTTGAGGTCAGCTAATGGATTTGAACTATAATAACTATTTACACTGCACAACACATTTCTTAACTGTAGATTTTTGTACGCTTTGAATTAATAACTAAATCTATACTACATCAACTGTCTTAGTAACATAAATGATACATTTAGTAACATAAATGATGCATTATGTAACACGATGTAACAGAGTATCTTTAAAACTTTTCAACAAAGGCCATGAATTAGCTCATTTTCCTCATATGTAATATAGGCATGGAGGCATTCTAGTTAATATAATTCTCACAGCAGCATTTAATATATAAATATAAATATTTATTCTTATATATATGAGATTTCATAAAAATCACTCTCAGTTTTCACTCAATATGGAAAAAATCACAATTTCTCATTTATGATTTATCTCAGTTGCATTTAATGATTAAAAGGTTATAAAGAGAAATTTCTTCTCACTCTTTTAAGGGCCAGTGCCATATAATGTCATCAATTATCACTTCACAGTTAAATGTTTTCTTTGTTTTTTTGCTTTTCTCAATTATTATTATTATTGTTGTTGCTGTTGGTTTTTGCCAAGAATTTTTAGCCTGGGCGCATGAACAATTAGATCTTAAATGACAAAAAAGTCTATTCAATCACATATAAAACACATCAATGTTTTCATGGAAGAACTATAAAGCGGTAATTTTTTTTTCTAACTCAAAGTGTGTCTATTTTATTATATTTAGTCCAACATCATAGAAGACTTTTTAAGAGGGAAGTGTTTTAAAGTGCATTTAAAAGCATATTTGAAGTAATACAAAGAAAATGAGAGTATTTGAATAAAATTAAGCAATATTGGGGGAGTTTTGAAAAATAAAAGCCATCAGCTCAATATACAAGCATTCCTATTACTTGTAGTGCCTATAGAAGCTTCTGCTCTAATGTTTTCTTAAAATTGCTGTTACTTGTGTACCTGGAAAATTGAATCAGCACAACACAGGTGCAGTATTTAGTCTAAGGCAAGAAAGGCCCTTTCATAAACCATAAGGAATTCTGTCTGGATAGAAAGTAGAGTTCCTGTGGTCAAGAGTATGTGGCCACCCTGAGGCCATGCTCCCCGCTCTAAACCACTGCCTCGGCTAGGAAGCCAAGCCTCACTGTTCAAACAGCATTGAGTCTTTATCCAAAGACTACAAGTGTCTCTACAGCAGGTCCTTGCTTATAAGCCTGGATCATTGATCTGGTACCAGTCATACTCCTAAAGTCTAAGAGATGACCAGTGAGCATCTCTTGTTGCAGAGGGCTTGAGTATAAACAGACCAGGAATATTCAGTGTGGGCTATCCAAACACTTTGCATGGAGCCTTTAAGATGCTAGTTGGAGATGAATGAGTCTATGGATTCTAAAATTCGATTATGTTTCTCAGCCTCATCTTACATTAAGAAACTTAAAATAACAATGCAGGTGGGGTGACTGTGAAGTATCATTGCTGGGAAAGAAAATACATGAAGAAAAATCAAATTTGGGACCCAGACATTCCTTTCATTTTTAGGGATATACTTAGTGTGGAACATAACCAAATCATAACTAGGTTTGTCTCTTATTGTTGTTTTAATGTTAATTAAATGACAGAGTTCTGCTACTACCTCAGTATAAATGTACTGTTTCAGAAAGAGCTTGTTTTCCTTGTTTCATTATGTTATTTTAGATATAAATAAATCTTTTAGATGCAACAAAGAGTCTCAGTTTGGTAATGTGTAGTTTTGAATATGTTAGTTAATTCGTTAATCTTCACACTTTTCCCTATCCCTTTATATTAAGCAAAAAGTATCTGACATTCCTCTGACTCTTTTTAACTTTTATTATAGTTTAAGTGGATACATGGGCAGGTTTGTTACATGAGTGTATTGTGTGAGGCAGATGTCAGGGGCCCAATTAATCCCATCACCCATATGTATTTTAGAATAGTTGTTTTTTTCTAATTTTATGAAAAATGATGTTGATAGCTTGATGGAACAATGTTGAATTTGTACATTTCCTTGGGCAGTGTGACCATTTTAACAATATTGATTTGATTCTTCCAAATCCATGAGCATGGAATATTTCTCCATTTCTTTGTGCCATTTATAATTTATTTTAGCAGTGTTTTGTAACTAACTGTCCTTGTAACTATCCTTGTGGAGGTTGTACAACTTCCTGGTTAGATGTATTCTTAAGTATTTTATTTTTTGAGGCTATTGTAAATAAGATTGAATTCTTGATTTGGCTCTCACCTTGAACATTATTGGTGTATAGAAATGCTACTGATTTTTGTACATAGGTTTTGTATCCTAAAACTTTATCATTATCAGTTCCAAGGGACTTTTGATGGAATCTTTTAAAGTTTTCTAAGCATAGAATCATATTGTCAGTGAAGAGAGATAGTTTGACTTCTTTTCATGTTTGGGTGTGATTTACTTCTTTCTTTTGCCTGATTGTTTTGGTTGGGACTTCCAGTACTATGTTGAACAGGAGTAATGAGAGTGGGCATTCTCATCTTGTTCCATCTCTCAAAGGGGATGCTTCCAGCTATTGCCTGTTCAGTATGACGTTGGCTGTGAGTTTGTTATAGCTGGCTATTATTATTCTGAGGTATGTTCCTTGGATGCCCAGTTTTTTGAAGGTTTTCATCATGAAGGAATTTTGAATTTTATTTATCAAAAGCTTTTTTTTTCATGTCTATTGAGATGATCATATGGTTTCTGTTTTTAATTCTGTGAATGTGGTAAATCATATTTGGTGATTTGTGTATGTTGTGTATATTGTGTGTTGAACCTTGTGTTTGTGTATGTTGAACCTTGCATACCAGGAATGAGCCTATTTGATTGTGGTGAATTAACTTTTTGAGGTGCTGCTGGATTCATTTTGCCAGTATTTTGTTGAGCATTTTTGCTTCTATGTTCACCAGGAATATTGGGCTGCAGTTTCATTGTGTCTTTGCCAAATTTTGATATCAAAATGATGCTGACTTTGTAGAATCAATTTTGAAAGAGTTCTGCCTCCTCTATTTTTTGGAACAATTTTAGTAAAACTAGTACTAGCTCTTTTTTGCAAGTTTGGTAAAATTCATCTGTGAATCCATCTGGCCCAGGGCTTTATTTTGGTTAGTACATTTTGTTTTATTACTAATTGAATTTCAAAACTCTGTCTGTTCATGGTTTTAATTTCTTCCTGATTCATTCTTGGGAGGTTGGAGGTTGTGTGTTTCAGGATTTTGTCCACATCCTCTGGATTTTTAGTTTGTATGCAAAGAGGTGTTTACAGTAGTCTCTAAGGGCTTTTTATATTTCTGTGGGATTAGTTGTAATGTCACCCTTGTCATTTCTGATTGTGCTTTGGCTTTTCTCCCTTTTTCTTTTAGGTTTATCTAACTAGCAGTCTGTCAGTCTTGTCAGTCCTTTCAAAAAACCAACTTTTTCATTTGTTGATCCTTTTTATGGATTTCTGGGTCTTAATTTTGTTTGGTTCTGCTCTGGTTTTAGTTATTTCTTTTCTTCTGCTAGTTTTGGGGTTAGTTTGTTCTTATTTTTCTAGTTCCTCTAGGTATGCTATCAGTTCATTAATACGAGATCTTTCTAGTTGCTTGATGTAGGCATTTGGCCCTGTAAACTTTCTTCATACTGCTGCTTTTGCTGCATCCCAGAAATTTTGGCATGCTGTGTCTCTGTTTTAATTTTTTTTTCAAGAATTTTTTTAAATGTCTGTCCTAGTTTCACTGTTTATCGAAAAGTTGTTTAGGAGTAAATTGATTAATTTCCATGGAACTCTGTGGCTTTGAGAGATTTTCTTGTAATTAATTTTTATTTTTATTCCATGCGGTCCAAGAGTATGGTTAGTATATATTTTATCTTTATATTTTTGAAGTTATTGAAACTTGCTGTATCACAAAGCATGTTATCAATCTTGGAGTACATCCCATGTGCCAATTAGAATGTATATTCTGCATTTCATGAGTATTCTATAGACATCGATTAGGTCCAATTAATCAAGACCTCAATTTAAGTTCGGCATTTATTTGTTAGCTTTCTGTCTTAATAATCTGTTTAACACTGTCAGCGGCATGTTGAAATCACCCACTGTTATTGTGTGGTTGTCCAAGTCTTTTCATAGGTCTGAAAGTACTTGTTTTATGAATCTGGATGCTTCACTTTGTGATGCATATATATGTAGAATAGTTTAGTTTTCCTGTTGACTTGAATCATTTGTCATTATGTAATCCCCTTCTTTGTCCGTTTTAACTGTTTTTGGTTTAAAATCTGTTTTACCTCTTCTCTTTTTTCTCGCTTTCTATTTGCATGGTAGATCTTTCTTCAACTCCTTACTTTGAACCTATGAGTGTCTTTACATATGAGATGGGCCTGAAGACATCAGACAATTGGGTGTGTTTTTACTTAATCCAACTTGTCACTCTGTTCCTTTTCAGTGGGGCCTGGCTTTGGAAGGCTGAGGGTTTGCCTTATATGAACCCTTTAAGATGCGGTCAAGATACTTGAAAGGGACTCGAGCTGGCTGAACAAACTATTTGAATTGTTTTCTGCTTGCTTGCCAATAAACATATGATTAGTAAATGTTGTAGGTGTGGCAGAAAATTTGTTTTGGGACTTGTTTTATCATAATCTGTTGGGTGGTTTGTGGGAGAGTAATTTCACCCACCACAAAAATATTTTTGAGCCTATAATTAGCCAGTTAGTTTTGAAACACAAGTAAATCTTAGAACATTCAACTATTTCTCCTTCAGATGAAGCACAATGAAAACCAATATGAAGGGATCTGTAGTAAAGATAAAGGTTAACTTGGTTAGAGCCTCTGAATTTAATAATGTTATAGAGCATTGTTTTAAAAAGTATTTCCATAAAGATTTATTTGAAAATGGGTGAAAAAGTTCATCTTTAGTTCCCATTTCCCAGTTAATTTTAAATTTCTTCTTATGTTTCTGCCACCTTCTTATGTGTCTCTGTCAGTTAATTTAAGGTTATCTCAGTTTCTTGGTTTCCTCAGAGATCACAATCCAGACTCAGGCCTAACATCAGCTGCCCAAGAACTTTGCCCCATGAGGTCAGATTTCGAGTGTCACAACCAAGCGCATTAGGGGCTTAGTTTCATGTCTGGAGGATATTTAGCTTGCTCTTTCTATGCAAGACAAGCAATCTCTTTCCTCCTAGAAGCCTGAGAGAGTGAGCAGAAAAATCCCCAAGGAAAAAATATCATAATCTTGCTACATTATAGTTATAGATTCTCTCTTTCAAAATACAGTTTTAAGAAAGAAAACATCCAAATATAGAGTGAAAGATTATGTATATGACATATATCACTCATATATGTATATTTATTCAACTTTTTGAAAAAAAAAAAAAGGAGACAAGTAGAAAATAAGCAAAGAAAACTAAATGGTCAGTTTTGAAAATAAAAATAATCCCATATGACAACTGCACATAAAAAATGCTGGTTAGTCTTTAGAACAACACAACTTAAAATTGTCATTATACTACAGTAACCTTGTTAGACTAAAAAACAAGGACATATGGAAAGTGGAAGTATTATATACTACTAGTGAATGCAAATTGGTGAAAACACTTTGGGAACCAATTTGGCAATATCTACTAAATCTGTCTATATGTATACCTTATGAGTCAGAAATTCCTCCTTTATATGTTCAGCAGTATTGTGCACATATACTCACCCAAGATATGCACAACTCTACACATAGGAGCACCATAATATTAGTCAAAAACTGGATATAACCCAAACATCATGCAACAAGTAACTTTTAGTATTCATAGATAGTATTATTCAACAGATAACTTGTAGTATTCATTAAATGAAATACTCTATTACAATAAGAATGCTCAATTTCATGTTGCCACATGCAAAATCATGGATATATCTCACCACGATAATGTTCAAGAAAAAAAATCAGAAACAGAAAAGTACAACATCATCTATGTAAAGTATGAAAAATTTATAACAGACAAATCTCTAGTGTTAGAAGTCAATGTAGAATTTACTTTTGGGGGATAGTGACTTGTAAGGGGTATACGAGAAGCTCCTTTGGTGAAAATAATGTTCATTTCTTGATCTGAACCTCATTTATATAACTGCATTTGTTTTGTGGAAATTCATTTATTTATAATCTATATACTTTTAGATCTATACACAAATAGATTCTAGCCAGTAGGTGAATTCTGTAAATATGGAATCAGCAAATAACTAAGATATATGCTATAATTCATTAACATTTTCATATTAATAATTCTTATTTTAGTAATTATTTGAAAAACCTCATGGTTTTATTCTAATTTTTAGTTAAAGTAGTAATCACAGAATGTGTGTTCTGAAGTGAATTACAAAATATAAGGATAAAAAAACAATTTTTAAGTGCACTTTAAATGAACTTCAAAGATTCATAAAACTATTCTTAAAATCTATTTATCTACTACCACCAGTATTAAAGATCAAATAAGAAAGAAATGTGTTTGTCTTCAACTCTCTAACAATAAGCATAAAAACCATTAAAATATTTGACGTACCAAACTTGGGTGTTCCTCACAAAATATTTTGATAACTGGAGTTTACATATCATATGTCAAGTGTTTTACATTACAATTTATCTGGCTTTAGAGAGGTGGAAGTGTTTTATTAAGAGTTTAATAGGAACCAGGCATTCTATGATAAAAACAGACACTATGCCTGAACTCATGAATTTTACAGGTGCTAGGGGATAATGAACACTAAACAAATTTGTAGGTAATATATTTATCTTGGAATATGATTAAAAGTAGTATGGAAAAAAAGAGGAAAAGAGAATAGCAGTATCTACTTATTTTTTAAGCCTGAATAATATTCCCTTGAGTGTGTAAATGTACGCCATATCTTCTTCATCTATTCATCCACTGATCTTTATTGGTTGCCTAATATTTTACACAATCTATTATTTACTCTGGATTTTAGGTTTTTCCAGATTTCCTTACACACCTATGCGTTGTTTTATGGAATCTCCAAGGGCTATTTTATAGAACGAGACAAAAAATCACTTTAGAGTAAAGAGGTTTTGAATGTTAATGGCACAAGGTTATCAAGATAGAAGCCTGTATGCTCTTTTATTATTTTTCTTTCTGCCTAAAATGAAAATGATCTTTAAAATTTATTTTATCTGAGAAATAGTGGGCATTCGTAGATGTTTTTATAAAGCACCTTGGGTGAGTTTGCATATAAAGTATGCTGCTCATTCTGAATTCATTGTCTGCACGGATTTCTTTGCCAGGGCAATTACGAAAAGAAATAGTGACAGTAATAGAAATACTATTGATAAAGTCTATGTACTTGAGGCAGAAAGTCATTACTTTAATAAATGAACAAAGGGCTACTATCTGAGGAAAAGGAAATCCAAAGATCTCTGTAGTAAGTCAATTACTTTCAACGTTAGGAAACAGTCATAGTGAGATGGGATTTGGGCAATAAAGAAAATGGAACAGAACCTGCAGATAAAAATTATTAATAAATTGTCACAAGAAAAGAATAAGAAGACTCAAAGCAAGATCATATAGCCCTGACTAAGCTAGGGGACTGAGGGTTTGTTGATGGGAGCAATAATTACTAATTTTACCAGCATTTCAAAAAATAGGGTTTGTAAGTTAACATCAAACTCAATTATTGTGTTATTGCTCATAGCTGAATGAACTATAAGGAAACTCAATATAAGTTAACCCCCACTGTTTGCTGTAGTTGTTTTTATAACGTTACAGGGAGCATTAATTAGCAAATATCTAATCATTGCCTTTAGGTAAAATACTGGGTTCAATTTTTGCCAGACAATCAACTGACCAATGTATAATTTTATGAGTGTTTCTACTTAAAGATAATTTATTCAATATATGTTCCTAGGAAAAAGGTATCTGAACAGGATGAATGGAAGTTCAGGACACATATTTTCATACGAAACTCTAGAGCACTGACATTTTTGACCAAATGAGAGCTTACATAGTACCAGCAATTTATTCTATTAGAAAGTGGGCTTCTTTGGGGCAGGGCCTAATCTGTCTTGATTACAGTGGTGTTGTGAGGCTTAGCACAGTATTTGGCACAATTAAGCTTTCTAAAGACAGTTGTTGAAATAAACATCACCCCTCTCAGTGCCATTTGTGCTTTTATTGTCCACATTTTATTTGTAGTCCCCTTCCATCACTCTTCAATATTCCTCTTTTCAAAATACCTGCAGTTGAAATGTCTTGACTGAACAGTTTAATTTTGTTTTCCTAAACTATATTTTGTTCCTTTTCATCAACTATAATAGATACTACCATGTTGTGCTCATTATTGTCCAAGTTTTCAGTAACTTCTTATCTGTATTAGTCTGTTCTTACACTGCTATAAAGATACTACCCGAGACTGGGTAATTTATAAAGAAAGGAGGTTTACTTGACTCACAGCTCTGCATGGCTGGGGAGGCCTCAGGAAACTTACAATCATGGCAGAAGGAGAAGAGGCACATTTTACATGGAATCAGGCGAGAGAGCGCGTGCCAGAGCAAGGGAAACTGCTTTATAAAACCATCAGATCTCATGAGAACTCAGTATCATGAGAACAGCATGGGGGAAACTGTCCCCGTGATCTAATCACCTCCCATCTGGTCACTCCCTTGACATAAGAGAATTATGGGGATTACAATTTGAGATGAGATTTGGTTGCAACAGAGAGTCAAATCACATCACTGTTCCTCCTCTACTGAGTATCAGTCTGAGTCAACTTTAGTAGTTTGCATTACTTCTTCAAGTTATTAAAGGAAACTCAAGTTCCAAAGTAATTAAATAACATTTGTTTATACAGACACACACACACACACACACACACATACACACACACACAGAGAGAGAGAGAGAGAGAGAGAAATATCCACATACACCACACACAAATTTATTTCATTAATGTAATAATATTTCGGAGTGTTTAAAAGGCTGAACATCCCAAACTGTCCCTTGCCCAGGGATCACCTAAAAGTATTTTGAGAAAGCACCAACTATATCCTCCAGCTAGCTAGAATGTATTAATTACATACCTGCAAGAATTACATCTCCTTCTGTTTTTTTTTCTTTTTTATTCTTCGCTATTATATTATTTATTGCTTATTATTCATAAATGGTTTTCTATTCATTGCTGTTGACTCTACAAGGAGTCGAGGCAGTATATCATATGTCACGTATATTTTCTCCAGCATTCCAGTTTCATTCTTTCTAAATACAGCCTAAAGTATTTTAGGTTCTGACTCCCATGGTAACCTAGATGCTAGAAACTGTGCTTCATTTCAATGAGTTATAACCTATTCTGAGAACACAGCTAAGGTTACTAAAATGACACAGTAAAGTTGTGAATTTTATATATTTTAGGTTTGACATGTGCACACTCAAATAATTTTTCTGGTTGAAAATACTAGAAGCTTTCTTGAAAATTACTTGAGCAAACTTTAAAATTTATTGGTAAGATAAAGGAGTAATTTCTTATTTACGGTGAAGAATGATCACATATATTTACTTCCTCTACCTGCTGAGAATTCAGTAGGAACTATAATAAAAGAAGTTAAAAATAAAGAAGAGCATCGAAGGGGGTAATAGTTAAACTAATTTATAAGAAAGTTTAAAAATGTGAATATTATATTTCTTATTTAAAAATTGTGAAAAGCTAATCAGTGCATACAAGGCCTGGGATCCTGGGAAATTAATTTTTTCTGAACTCTTTTCTATATAAATGAGTTGCCCCAAATCAGCATGACAGTACCATCTTGGTGGCTCAATCTTTTTTGATCCTGTGAAAAAAGTACCATGACAGTCGGTAGAGTGATCTGCTGACCAGCCCATTTTCCTGGAACTGGAGCCAGCCACAGTGCCTAGAATGATCCACAGAGGTGACATCCAGAGCTCCTCAAGACATCTCTGTGATTCCATATTTGGAGAAAAGAGTCAAAGAATTACCTGAGGAGGAGAAATGGGTATCAGGGCCCACATGGATATTCATCTGGATGGGATGTCCACCATGGATAATACTGTGAACCCCAGCCAGCTCCAGGCAGGAGACAAGCAGTTAAAAATATCTCAAGGGCCGGGCGCGGGGGCTCACGCCTGTAATCCCAGCACTTTGGGAGGCCGAGATGGGCGAATCACGAGGTCAGGAGATCGAGACCATCCTAGCTAACACGGTGAAATCCCATCTCTACTAAAATACAAAAATAAATAAATAAATAAATATTAGCTAGGCGCGGTGGCGGGTGCCTGTAGTCCCAGCTACACGGGAGGCTGAGGCAGGAGAATGGCGTGAACCCGGGAGGTGGAGCTTGCAGTGAGCCGAGATCACGCCACTGCACTCCAGCCTGGGCGCTAGAGCAAAAAAAAAAAAAAAAAAAAAAATCACAAGGAAGATAATCAAATTATAAGATGCTAGAATGTCCATGGCCCAAGGCAGTCTAAAGGCAGAACTGGACACATAAAATAAAGAGTTTCATAGCTGTAGGCTCATTAATTCACATAGTGAAAAACTCAGTATAGACAAGGATATCATTAGTCCACATGCCACACTTTGGCAAATTGGTGGAAAAATATCTTCTTTGAAGTAATTTAGAAGCCTGTGAGATACAGATTTTGCTACACATTACACTATCTGCTATAACTCTAGAAATTTAACACTTTTTCTTGTATCACTTAACTTCATTAGTGCTAACAGGAATCTTTGAAGGTTGTATCACGCTGTATCTCATGTACCCGTGGTAGTACATGACACAGAGTTGCCAAAGGTTTTGTTGAATGAAGGATATTAGACCTTAAATAATTTCTGCATCAACAATACAATTGTATTGTTTCTGAACATATTCAATTATATATGGTACACAAAATGTGTACATGATTACATGTTTTATTTTATATATTAGATGTTTAAATTTCTGTATGCTTATAAGCATATACTAAAGTTTGTCTTTCTTTTTAACTGAGCAAAGTATTTTATTCACTTAATATAAATATTCACAAAGGAAAGATAGTGTCCATGTTATACTCAGCATATGCACACACACACACACGCACACACACACTCCCCTTTTCTTGTAATATTCTTTTCATCAGAAAAATAAAGCTTTTAGAGAGAGAGAGAAAAAAACATTTTTACTGAATAAAAATTAATGGAACTTTTCTTTTTCTTTGGACCAAAGTTTACTCTTCAAGAAAACATCATTTTGACATCAATCAGTTATTTGCAAGAAACAAAATTTTGGTTTGACCCAGTCGAGACATGTTAAATGATGTGCCAAACTAGGCCTTTAAAATTGTTCCCCTTCATGTCCTGCACCAATTTCCTATACTACATTACACCCAGCATCTTATTTACTAGAATTGGTCATTTTGGTTTAGAAGAAAAAACAATTACTTCAGTATAACTTAGAGATTATTATTTGCAAATCAAAAATATTCTGTTTACATCAGAGGCACACACTACTGATCTGAGTAAATATTTTTTGTGGCTTCAGGATATAATTACTCTGATTTTAAAAAGATAAGCGTGTCTAGTTTACCTTTACATTGAATTTATACTAGACAAAAATTAAGTGTTGATCAGAGTATCATTGGCTCACTCTTGAAAAGAACACTTAATATCAGATATGACAAGGCAAATTATTTTTTCTTATGCCACTCTGACGATATTTATTTAGTACCTGAACATAACATTTTGTATAGGTTTGCAGATCTGTTTAAAATACATTGTCAAACACTATTCAAAAAATAATCTATTTAACTCTGCAGTTCAATAAAGATATGAATTCAAAATATCAAAAATCTTCATTTGTATGTCTTTTACAATTCCTGTTATTTTAGAACTGCTACATGGAAAGATTTTTCTGATATTTTTCATCAGAGAAGTTATGCATGAGTTTTTGTTTGTTTGTTTGTTTGAGATGGAGTCTCACTCTGTCGCCCAGGCTGGAACGCAGTGGCGCAATCTCGGCTCACTGCAAGCTCCGCCTCCCGGGTTCACACCATTCTCCTGCCTTAGCCTCCGGAGTAGCTGGGACTACAGGCGCTCACCACCATGCCCGGCTAATTTTTTGTATTTTTAGTAGAGATGGAGTTTCACCGTGTTAGTCAGGATGGTCTCGATTTCCTGACCTCGTGATCCGCCCGCCTCAGCCTCCCAAAGTGCTGAGATTACAGGCGTGAGCCACCGCGCCGGACCATGCATGAGTTTTTAATGTAAATTACAAAAAAGTTTGGAATTCTTAAGTGTAGTTGGAAATACACGTAGCTTATAAACGATTGCATTCTATGCTATCTAGGAGTTTGGCATTTATGACTGTGACTCACAAAGCAAAACCACAAAGTGATCAGCAAACTTCTGAAGAGGAACCAATGCAGGCAGAAACTGTGATAAGAACTATAAACGTCAGCATAATAAGATAATGGTCCTTCCCTTAAAGCTAATCACAATCTATATATTCTCTAATCTCAAGTGTGACATTCAGGCATCTTTCCACTCCTTGGTATCTTTTTCTGCCCTTTCGGAAGGAAAGTAAATTTTGTAAATTATCAAAACCTCCATATACGTTACTATATCTTGATGGGTTGCTTTTCCCAAGATATATATTTTTTCATTTAATTTTCTCTAGTTTCAGAGAATTGAAGTAAGTTGCTTAGGGCCGTAAAGCATGTTTGTAACAGAGCAGCCATGAATCTGACATATCCTAGTTTTTGGCAGTGTTTCCCTAAAATCACCTCACTTCCTTAACTTCAGGTGGAAAACATTCAGAATGTTTCCACAAAATGTAGAAAAGGCAAATATTAGTAATAGCAAAAATATTAGTAATGTAAATGCATGTTTCATTAGGAGTCCAGAGAAAATAAAAACTATAAGTGTGCACATGTTAATATTGTGTTCTAATAAATGGTTATTAATATAGACCAAAAAGTACAGTGTCCTGTTTATACATCTTAGAGAGATAGTACCCTAATAGAAATCATATTATTATTAATTAGCTTTAGAAAGCAGTGTGTCATTCACAGCTTTAACATATTAACTTAGTTATAAAAATTAGTAATTACATCTGTTAGACTAATGGTCCTTTAAATCAGCAAAGAGGTCGTTGTTGTAGAGTACTATTTCAAATGTGATACGTGTTGTACAAAGATAAAAATATCGTGGGTAGGTTTCAAGTCATTCCCTTGAAAGATTCATGAAATCTGAACATGACGATGGCTCGGAACCCAAGCCATTTCTGACTAACAAAGTTTTTTATAGTCAGTATTGTGTTGTCAGTGACATGAACAATGAATATTTTAAATTAATTATAGAAATTATGACAGTAAGACATGGCCCAAGGACATTCAGAGAGGGAAAGGTGTATGTGCTAATTAGGTCTGAGATAAATGCATTATAATAAAACTTAAAACTTAGCAAAAGTCAAAGATGTCATGCAAAAGGTAGGGACACTAAATATTATGAAAAAGATATAATGATGCTTTCCTCTTTATAAAATGTTCCTGTTATAAATGAGGAAATTTGTAAACAGCTATCATTATTGTCAGCTGTTTTCACTTTAAATTTTATCAATCACTGCAAAGTGCAGCATAAACCTCTAACAGTGAAAATATGACAGTGGTTGATAAAAGCTAAGCTCACAGAAGAGGGCCATCACTTGCTATTCTGGAATAAAATGGACAAATGAAGGTCAATACTGAAAATGAGATGGGAGGATAAAAACATTAAATATTAAGTGAACAGAAGGGAAGTTCCAATTCTCATACCATAAATGAATGTTTCCAAAGAAAAGAATTTAAGTGATGAATGGCTATTAATTATACAGAGTCAGAATTAGAGAGAGTTATATTCAATCATTTCTGACCCTTTACTTCTCCTGCAGTGAATGTGGCTAAATCTGAGCCATGTTACATAACAAATGAAACATTATTTGAAGTAACATTGAAGAAATTATATTGATAAACACATACACAAAATAATTTTCCTTTTTGATACTCTGTATTTCAAATTAAGTTTATTCTACCATTCCTGTACGATTTTAAGTAAATGTCCAAGCAAGTAAGGTAACTTTATGAGTCTAGAATCTGATATTTTCAAAAGGTTATGCCCCACAAAAGATAACCAATGCTTATGAGGATGCAGAAAAAAAGTAACTGTTATACACTGTTAGTGGGAATATACATTAGTCAAGCCATTATGGAAAACAGTATGGAAGTTCCTTAAGAAACTACAAATAGAACTACCATAAGATCCGCAATCCCACTATGGGGCATGATGCCTAAAAGAAGCAAAATCACCATTTCTAAGAGATATCTGCATTCCCACCTATATTACATCATTAGTCACAACAGTCAAAATATGGAATCAGCCTAAGTGTCCATCAATAGATAAATGGAAAAAGAGAAAGTGGTATTTCTACAAAATGGAGTACTGTTCAACTATAAAATAATAATTTTAAAAATCTTCTCATTTGTGTGACATGGATGAGCTTGGAGGAGATTTTGTTAACTGACAAAAGCAAAGCGCAGAAAGACAAATACTGTATTTTCTCACTCACATATGAAAGCTAAAAACTTGATTTCATAGAAATGGAAAGTAGCATAGTGGTTAGTACACCAGGAAGGGTAATGGGGAGGGAATAGCCAGAGAATGGCTGTGTGATTCCAGCTCCCCTTTGAGATAGGTTTTATAAGAATTATCACAGTTTAAAATAGATTTTCAAGAGACTGTTACTAATAGTTTGCTTTGAAACTTGTGATTTTCTAATAATTGACTGAACTCCTTCTCTCTACTTTGTAATTACCACATGTAAATATGCTTTATTTTGAAACAATGTTGTTCTTAAAATTAATGTAATAATTAATCTAAAACTTTAAATGTACAGATGAAAAATCACACTTCAATCACATGAACAATTAAATTTTTAGTTTATGTACTTATAGGAGTGTCACCAATGGCTTCTCTCTTAAACTCTAACATGCTCTAAAAATATTTTTTTCATAGCGTAGTGCTTATGCACATTCTGTATCTTCTGTCTGGCACAGCACTCATCTTTCAAAATGAATTAAAAATAAAATGTATTTGCAATTGGGAAAAGTGAAAAATTTTACTGATTTGCCTGCTTTTTATACCTGTCTCTTATACACATCTAGATGTGTATAAGAGACAGAATATTAGTAATGTAAATGCATGTTTCATTAGGAGTCCAGAGAAAATAAAAACTATAAGTGTGCACATGTTAATACTATGTTCTAATAAATGGTTATTAATATAGACCAAAAAGTACAGTGTCCTGTTTATACATCTTAGAGAGATAGTACCCTAATAGAAATCATATTATTATTAATTAGCTTTAGAAAGCAGTGTGTCATTCACAGCTTTAACATATTAACTTAGTTATAAAAATTAGTAATTACATCTGTTAGACTAATGGTCCTTTAAATCAGCAAAGAGGTCGTTGTTGTAGAGTACTATTTCAAATGTGATACGTGTTGTACAAAGATAAAAATATCATGGGTAGGTTTCAAGTCATTCCCTTGAAAGATTCATGAAATCTGAACATGACGATGGCTCGGAACCCAAGCCATTTCTGACTAACAAAGTTTTTTATAGTCAGTATTGTGTTGTCGGTGACATGAACAATGAATATTTTAAATTAATTATAGAAATTATGACAGTAAGACATGGCCCAAGGACATTCAGAGAGGGAAAGGTGTATGTGCTAATTAGGTCTGAGATAAATGCATTATAATAAAACTTAAAACTTAGCAAAAGTCAAAGATGTCATGCAAAAGGTAGGGACACTAAATATCATGAAAAAGATATAATGATGCTTTCCTCTTTATAAAATGTTCCTGTTATAAATGAGGAAATTTGTAAACAGCTATCATTATTGTCAGCTGTTTTCACTTTAAATATTATCAATCACTGCAAAGTGCAGCATAAACCTCTAACAGTGAAAATATGACAGTGGTTGATAAAAGCTAAGATCACAGAAGAGGGCCATCACTTGCTATTCTGGAATAAAATGAACAAATGAAGGTCAATACTGAAAATGAGATGGAAGGATAAAAACATTAAATATTAAGTGAACAGAAGGGAAGTTCCAATTCTCATACCATAAATGAATGTTTCCAAAGAAAAGAATTTAAGTGATGAATGGCTATTAATTATACAGAGTCAGAATTAGAGAGAGTTATATTCAATCATTTCTGACCCTTTACCTCTCCTGCAGTGAATGTGGCTAAATCTGAGCCATGTCACATAACAAATGAAACATTATTTGAAGTAACATTGAAGAAATTATATTGATAAACACATACACAAAATAATTTTCCTTTTTGATACTCTGTATTTCAAATTAAGTTTATTCTACCATTCCTGTACGATTTTAAGTAAATGTCCAAGCAAGTAAGGTAACTTTATGAGTCTAGAATCTGATATTTTCAAAAGGTTATGCCCCACAAAAGATAACCAATGCTTATGAGGATGCAGAAAAAAAGTAACTGTTATACACTGTTAGTGGGAATATACATTAGTCAAGCCATTATGGAAAACAGTATGGAAGTTCCTTAAGAAACTACAAATAGAACTACCATAAGATCCGCAATCCCACTATGGGGCATGATGCCTAAAAGAAGCAAAATCACCATTTCTAAGAGATATCTGCATTCCCACCTATATTACATCATTAGTCACAACAGTCAAAATATGGAATCAGCCTAAGTGTCCATCAATAGATAAATGGAAAAAGAGAAAGTGGTATTTCTACAAAATGGAGTACTGTTCAACTATAAAATAATAATTTTAAAAATCTTCTCATTTGTGTGACATGGATGAGCTTGGAGGAGATTTTGTTAACTGACAAAAGCAAAGCGCAGAAAGACAAATACTGTATTTTCTCACTCACATATGAAAGCTAAAAACTTGATTTCATAGAAATGGAAAGTAGCATAGTGGTTAGTACACCAGGAAGGGTAATGGGGAGGGAATAGCCAGAGAATGGCTGTGTGATTCCAGCTCCCCTTTGAGATAGGTTTTATAAGAATTATCACAGTTTAAAATAGATTTTCAAAAGACTGTTACTAATAGTTTGCTTTGAAACTTGTGATTTTCTAATAATTGACTGAACTCCTTCTCTCTACTTTGTAATTACCACATATAAATATGCTTTATTTTGAAACAATGTTGTTCTTAAAATTAATGTAATAATCTAAAACTTTAAATGTACAGATGAAAAATCACACTTCAATCACATGAACAATTAAATTTTTAGTTTATGTACTTATAGGAGTGTCACCAATGGCTTCTCTCTTAAACTCTAACATGCTCTAAAAATATTTTTTTCATAGCGTAGTGCTTATGCACATTCTGTATCTTCTGTCTGGCACAGCACTCATCTTTCAAAATGAATTAAAAATAAAATCCTCTGTTCAGGGTCTCTTGGACAATCTCTAAAGGCCACATATTCTTTTTAAGGCATGTATCACCAATTAATAGGGTTTTCTTAATGCCTATCTTCAAATTGTGAGTTCCTTCAGGGCAGGGACACTGTTTTTTGTTCGTTTTTTTTTTTTTTTTTAATGTTCCCAACTTTAGTATGGCACTTAATACATAGTAGGTATTTATTGTGTATTTTCTGAATGAATGTTGAATGAATTCAAAACAAAACATTAATCTAAGCCAGAAAGTATGTATATATTGTAAAGATAAGTGCTGGCCCTGTTAATAATGTGAGAGAAGGGTGGGCAAATTCTTATACATGCATGTATAGAGATAAAACATAATAGACAAGAGGTTTTAAAAAATCAAGGAAAGATAATAATTTTACTGTATTATATACAAAATAAGAGTTTTCCCAATTATTTTAATTTAATCTACATAACAGGAAATAACTATATGAAATATATTTTCCGTTTATTTTTGTAATGC
The DNA here is from genome assembly GCF_000951045.1 of Mandrillus leucophaeus. NCBI lineage: Eukaryota > Metazoa > Chordata > Mammalia > Primates > Cercopithecidae > Mandrillus > Mandrillus leucophaeus. The sequence continues at coordinate 1,152,517 of NW_012110597.1, read as the reverse complement.
TTCTCTATTTATTTCACTTTTGCATCATTATGTAAATTTTCCCACCAAAGAAGATCGAAGAGAACTATTTCTTGTAAAAGATTTGGAGATCATATTGTACACAGCACCAAACAGAGAGCAGTTATTATAATAAATGCAATATATCTATATTCCTACTACACCCTAGTGCATATTTACATTATAATTGAATATGGATTTGTTGTGCGCAAATGTTTGCTGAGACTACAAGCGAGAGAGTCTCTGAAAGAAGAATAACTTTCTAATAGAATATTCTTCATGTTAGTCGTTGTCATATCCAACAATAATAAGAAAATCCATCAGGAGATTGAATAATACGGCCAAAAAAGGTAATCTGTGTCTGCTAAGTTTAAACCATGACACTGATCAGCATCTGGGGTTTCTAAATGCTAAACTAAATGATATGCTTTAGCTCTGTATGCCCACGCAATTTCATCTCGAACTGTAATTCCCATGTGTCAGAGGAGGGGCCTGGTGGGAGGTGACTGAATTATGGGGGCAGACATCCCCCTTGCTTTTCTGGTGATAGTAAGTGAGTTCTCAAGAAATATGCTTGTTTAAAAGTGTGTGGCACTTTCGCCTTTGCGCTCTCTCTCTCTCCTGTCCCACCATGGTAAGACATGCTTGCTTCCCCTTCACCGTCTACCATGATTGTAAGTTTCCTGAGGCCTTCCAGGCATCATTCCTGTAAAGCCTGTGGGTTGTGGGTCAATTAACCTCTTTTCTGCGTAAATTACCCAGTCTCAGGTAGTTTTTTGTAGCAGTGTGAGAAGGGGCTAGTACACTAAGTCCATCCCTAAAACAGAGTCCAGAAAGTATGCTTTTTATAAGGATTTGATTATACAAAAAAATAAAGTATTTTGATATGACTTTTACATGTATGAAGTCAAACACAGTCTATATAAATGGTGACTCTAAGTGACTGATATAGATGAGAAACCTATGTAAAGGGAGAGAATATTTAGTGCAGAGATGAATTGTTCAACCTGATCTTGATGAGTGATGTAGTTTGAAAGCTTGTCCCCTCCAAATCTCATGTTAAAATGTAATCTCCAATGTTGGAGGTGGAGACTAATGGGAGGTGTTTGAGTCATGGGGGTTCATTGCTCATGAATGGTTTTGTGCTGTCCTTGTGATAATGAGGAGTTCTTGATCTGAGTTCACACAAGATCCGGTTGTTTAAAAGAGTTTTGCACCTTCTCCCCGTCTCTCTTTTGCTCCTGTTCTTGCCATGTGGTATGTCTTCTCTGGCTTCCAATTTTACTATGGTTCTAACCTTTCTGAGGCCCTCACCAGAAGCCCAGTAGGTATTGATTCCATGTTTGTACAACCTGTAAATTAAACCTTTTTTTACATATAAAATACCCAGCCTCAGATATTTATTAATAATGATCCAAAAATGAACTAACACAGAAAATTGCTACCAAGAGTGGTGTGTTGCTATAAAGACACCTTAAGATGTAGAAGCAACTTTGGAATAGAGTAACGGACAGAAGTTGGGATAGTTTGTAGTGCTCAGAAAAAGATAAGAAGATGAGAAAAAGTTTGGAACTTCTTAGAGACTAGTTAAAATGTTGTGACCACAATGCTAATAGAAATGTGGACGTTGAAGTTCAGACTGATGAGGTTTCAGATGGAAATGAGGATGTTATTGGCAACTGCAGTACAGGTCACCTGTGTTACATTAGCAAATAACTTGGCTGCACTTTGTTCATGTCCTAGACATCTAAAGAAGTTTGAACCTACGAATTATAACATGGTGCCTGGCAGAAGAAATTTCTAGCAGGAAAGCATTCAGGACGTAGCCTGACTGCTTCTAACAGCCTAAGATCAGATAGGGGAGCAAATAAATGATGTAAAATTGGAACTCATATGTAAAAGGAAAGCATAGAATAAAAGTTTGGAAAATTTGCATCCTAGCAATGTGGCAGAGAAAGTAGAAGCATTTTCAGGTGAGAAATACAAGTGGGCTGTTTTGCAAACATTTGCTAATGAGATTTGTGTGACTAAAAAGGAGCCAAGTGCTAATATCCAAAAAAGTGTGAAAAAGGTCTTGAAGGCATTTCAGAGATCTTCTAGACAGCTCCTCCCACAATAGTCTCAGAGGCCTAGGAGAAAATAATGGCTTCAGGTGCCAAGCATGGAGCTCCATTACTCTGCTCAGCCTCAGGGACCTGCTCCCTGAATCTAGGCTACCCCTGAAACAGCCACAGCTTAAAGGGTCCCAGGTATAGTGTGGGCTGCAATTCCGGAGTGCACAAGCCTCAAGCCTTGGTGACCTCCACGTGGTGTTAAGTCTGCAGTTGCACAAAATGCAAGCATGAAAAAAACTTTGCAGCTTCCCTTAACATTTTTGGGTCACTGTTGACTGCAGGTAAATGAAACCACGGAAAGTAAAATCATGGGTAATGGCAGACTACTGGATCAGGAAATTACTTTAATGCCTAGTTTTTTTATTTTACTATTGTTTTGGTTTGTTTATCATGGACCTGCATCTTTCCCATGCATACTTTAGTCCAGAACTCAGTAGTATTCTTTTGGAAAGTAACACTTTACTTTTTTAGTGCCATAAGCCTCATCATAATTTCCTCATGAACCAATGCCCTTTAGATTTCAGAAAAAGTAAGAAAAAGTCTCGGTGCCCAGGCAGAAGCCTGTCATAGGGGTGAAACCCACACAGAGAACCTCACGGGTTCAATGCAGAGGGGAAATGTGGGGTTGGAGCCACCACTCAGAGTCCCCTTCAGGGAGCTGCCTAGTGAAGCTGTGGGATGACAGCTGCCACCACCCAGCCCCCAGAATTGTAAAGCCACCAGCAGGTTGTATTCTCAACCTGAAAAAGCCACAAGTACTCACCTCTAACCCATGAGAGAAGCCAATAGGGTTGCAGCATACAAATCCACAGGGATAGACCTGCCCAAGGCCTTAGGAATCTACACTTTGCAGCAGTGTGCCCGAGGTGTGGGACATGGAGTCAAAGGAGATTATTTTGGAGCTTTAAGGTTTAATATCTGCCCTACTGGTTTTCCAACTTGCATGGCGCATGTTATCCATTTCTTTTGACTGGTTATCTCTTTTGGAATGAGAGTGTTTACTCAATTCCTGAACCACCATTGGATCTTGAAAATAAATAACTTTGTTTTGATTTTACAGGTAGATTGGTGGAAGGAACGTGGCCTTGAGTCTCAGTTGAGACTTTGGACTTTGGATTTGTAAGTGGATGCTGAAACAAATTGAAAATTTAGGGGACAATGGAGAAGAGAGTATTGTATTTTGCAATATGAGAATGACATGAGATTTAGGGTGGGGGGGCGGCTAGAGGCAGAATGATTATATTTGGATGCTTCTTTCCGACTAAGTCTCATGCTGAAATGTCATCCCCAATGCTAAAGGTGGGGCCTAGTGGGAGATGTTTTGTTCATGGGGTGTGGATTCCTCATGAATGGTTTGGTACTGTCCTTGGAGAGTTCTTGCTCTGAGTTCACAGGAGATATCATTGTTTAAAAGAGTTTGGCAGATCTCCCACTTCCTTGATTCCTTTCTCACTATGTGACATAACCTGCACTCCCTTTGCCTTCCGCCATGATTGCAAGCTTCCTGCCCTGGTAATGCTCATACAATGTGCAGACCCATTACCCAATTAAAACTCTTTTCCTTATAAATCACCCACACTTGGGTATTTATTCATAGTGATGACAGACTGGATTAACAATGAATTTGATGTACTTGGAGCATATTCTAATGGAAATAACTGTCAGTGTGAAAATCAGTAAATCAGTAACACATTGAAAGTGATTACAAGCATGAGTGTGCATAATATGTACCGTCGTGACTAGCAGGTATGAAAAGACATAAGTGGGTCAAGAATAGAGTCAGGTAAATCCAAGAATAAAAACAAATAAACAAACAACAACAACAACAACAACAAGAGACGGTTCTCAGACATTTTTTACCTGAATACACTTGAGGAATGTCATTTGCACGGTAAACTCAGGTCCAGATTTTACTGTAACTTTCCAAATATGTTTGGAGATAGGAAGCACTCTCAGAACTAGTGGTGATTATACAATTGTGACCAATTCCTATAGATTATGGCATTATTAAGTGGGTTTCAGCTTATTGTTTATATTTCAGCTTATAAACAATCCTAGTTTATTTTAGTTTATTTAGTTCTGCTGCTGACTCAATTTCATGGAGTATTTGGAGTGTAAGTGAATGACCACAGTAAAGTTGTATCCTTTTATTCTCTCTCTTTTATTTTTTAATTGACAAATACACTGATAAAATAGGCTCTATCTCTTTGTCTCTCATTCCTCTTGCTCTTTCTTTATGCGTATATGTATACACACATATGTATATGTGTATATTTATACATATACACATAATTTATCTATATACATGACAAA